>NW_027210650.1:0-320000 GCF_029030835.1 Brachyistius frenatus | reverse complement strand
GTTCACGAGGAGCTCCTCCTGCGCGACAGTTCAACATTTGCGCTCACCTTTGCCCGAGTCGTCGTACCCGATGTGTTGGATGATCTCTCTCACCACCTTCTGGTAGTCCACGCTGGCCCGGGACGTGATCTCCCCGCACAGCAGCACCATGCCGGTCTTACACACCGTCTCTGTTTCACCACACGGCAGGTCTTAAGACTTTCTGAGCACCTTAACATCTTCTTTTTTTTTTTAATCACAACTTCTTGTATATGTTTTTTTTATCTGAGGTATAGTTGTTTGCAAAGTGTTGTTGTGTCAGTATGAAGTCTCAAGTTTTACATTTCTCTACTTTTACATTGGCGGATTCACGAAGGTCAGTTTTTAACGATATGAGCTCTTTTCATTCTACAAACCAGGCGCCTACGTTACCCACAATGCAACTCGAACACCGACAGTTACTGCTGGAGATTCAGGTGTCCAACTGTTCTTGCAAATAAACAAACTTCCTGGTAATCCTGTATGTTTTTAAATGAATTCACAATAGGGTGATCCCCCCACTGGTCTGTTTATTTTGTGTTGCTGCCCCCTGCTGGACGGACACGCACACTGCTACCCACCACAGGCCACTTTGGCGTCGGGGTCCTGCCTCAGATGAGCGTCGAGCACAGCGTCGCTGATCTGATCGCAGATCTTATCTGGAAGACAGGAAGAGGATTTATATCTGCTGCACATGTCGGATTCCTCGTGTGGGCGGAGCCTGCAAATATCTGGTTTCACTGCTCCACGGGAGCACCGCGCCTCCGTCCCGTCCCGTCCCGAGTTACGGGACTATGAATAGCCACCGGGACGCTGTAACTCCATCGGATCATCAACGCGCCGCCGCACTGAAACCTCGACGCCATGTCACATGAGAATATTCAACTTTTTAACTCCGCATGCTTCCAAAATATGAGGCACAAAAATCTCCTTTCTTAAAGTCTACTGAGAAAAATACTCCAACCTGTTTTCAATTCAAATCAACTTGTTTCAAACTCCAAACACATTTCTTCAAGATGATTTACATTAAAAAAAAAAAAAAAAAAAAAAGTCAGTTTGACAACTTCATTTGCTTTTTTTTTTTTTATCTTTGCTTTTTTTTTTTTTTTTAACTTTAAACTGAATTATATTTATTTATTTGTTTGTACATTTTAGTTTCTTCTACTAGTCTGGATACACTTTTAAATATTTACTTGTTATATTTATTGTGTGTGATAGATGACGTTTCCTGACTGCCTCTGGACATAAAGCCTGATTGATTGTTAGTTTTGTACTTCAGATACTGAATGAATGACTGAATGAATGAACTCCTGCAGTGTAGTAATTGATGTAACATTAGAAACTAGAATCTACGGTTGAGATCGTCAAAGAATATTTTGCTCAACAGAGATAAACTTGTTAATTTATTTATCTCAAAGCCTCAACTGAAGAAATTGAAATTCATATCACCAAACTCAAATTTTCTGCCTTGAAATTTAATTTTATACTAACTCTCTTGCACCGTTTTTAAATCATATTTATTGTATCATAAAACTATATATTGCTTCTTTTGCTGTTATCTACGTGAAGTACACAGCATATTTCCTGCTTGTACCGAATTTAATGGTTTTCAAGTCTTTTTTCTTTCTCTCAGCTGCAGCTCCTCAACGAAAAACTGACTTCACACCAAGAAAACGATGTTTCCGTTGGAGTGAATAAACAGTTGTGGATTCAACGTCAACATCTGAAATGTATTGAACTTGTTTTCTGAGTTTCAGCTGACTCATCTGCTTTTCAAAAAGTGCAGCAAATAGCTCTCATAAGTCGAACCAACTTAAAACTGATTTACAGCTACAACTTTCTTGACATGTCATGCAGCCAAAAGTGGCCGTTTCCTCTTTGGTACAGCACGAAATCCTGCTGAAAAATAAAGTGGCATTAGAGAATCAGCGCCATGTGGCTCCACTCGGGCTCCTGCACATTCCTCAGAGTCATCGCTGAAACATCAGTTATTAAAGCTGCAGCACGCGGGGTCGAGTCCTCCACTCACCAGGGTGTCCCTCGCCCACGGACTCGGAGGTAAACATGAAGGAGCCGTCGTGCTCGTGGCTCGCGTCCACGGTGCCGTTCATTGTTGCGTCCCTGTGGAAGCAGACGGGACCGATGAGTGAGCGGCAGCTCCGGTTCAGGTCGTGTGTTTCTTGGAAAAACTGTGTGACCGAGTCGGGCAGGTTGTGTCTGATCAGGCAGAGCAACCGGATAACTCTGCACTATAAAAGGCAAAGACAACACACGCATGGGTGTGGGTGTGAGGGTGGGCGTGAGGGGTGGGTGGGTGGGTAACCATGTGAACCGGCGGGTCAGTCCATTCAGGGGGCCTGGAAGGGGAGGGTGGGATTGTGTGTGGGTTTTCGTTTTTCTTTTTTTTTGTTAACTCCTCCCGTGCTGAATTTTCCCACTTTGACTCATCAGGTTGAAAATCCCTCCAACAGATCAAGACTTCATCAAAGAGTGACGCTGAAGCTCCTCCAGCGACTCATTCATGCCTGCTCTTTGTTTCTTTGTACCTGGGGGCCCCCGACTGTGGGTCCACCCTCGTGGTGGTGGTGGTGGTGGTGGTGGTGGTGAGGGGGGGGGGTGGCGCTGTGTACACAGGAGCCGCCTGCCAAAGGGACGTTTCCACTTCACGAGGCAGAGCTCGGGCACACGCAGATGATGATGATGTGGGAGAGATGAAGAAGAAAAACCATGAA
The DNA here is from genome assembly GCF_029030835.1 of Brachyistius frenatus. Taxonomy (NCBI): domain Eukaryota; kingdom Metazoa; phylum Chordata; class Actinopteri; family Embiotocidae; genus Brachyistius; species Brachyistius frenatus. The sequence goes on along the minus strand of NW_027210650.1, from coordinate 317,250 downwards.
TGAGTTATTTAGAAATAGACGTATAAAAGTCTCCCCAGCCTCACGACACGCTACAAACAACACATGCAGATCTTTTTCTGCTTCATTTCTATCATTTTGAACGTGTTTGTGTTCTTTAGTGTCTCTGTGTTTCTTTTTGTTGTTGTTTTGAGTCATTTTTTAGTCAGATTTAATATTTTCATTTGTTCATTTAGCATTTTTTTTGCCACAGTTCTGTCTCCTGGTTGTTTTGCATCTTGTTATGCTCTTTTAGCATCTCTGGTCTTTTTGAGGTAGTTTTGTATGTCACTGTTCAGACCAAAACACTGACAGTAATTGGTAACTGTTGATGTAAATGAGCAGTAATTGCAGCTCTGTAGTGTTTGAACATACAGTCCCGCTAGCTAACGATGTGTTTATCTTTGTTTGTTGGTGGTATGAAGGACGCGTTACCTGAAAGGAGCCTAAAACTAACTCCAAGTAGAGTCGAGGCCCGACGGCGATGAGCTCCGGGATCAGAACCAACACCGCATAGTGAATCCTGAACAAAGGGGTCAGGAGGAGGGTGGAGCAGAGGAGCGACCCGCAGGGGGCAGCAGAGAGCCGGAGAGGAAGGTCAGGAGGAAGAGGAGGAGGAGGAGGAGGAAACAGAGAAAGTCTCACCTGAAGACTCGAGTCTGCGTTGGTTCTCATGTGTGGCCTTCGTCTTCTGAACGATGATCCTGCTGATGTTCAGGAAGATCACGAGGTTTAACTGCGGATCATAAAAGTAGATATTAAACTGTCATCTGCATATATTTGCATGGATTTAAAAATTAAAAGAGTCTTTTTTGTGTGCATGTTTTAAATCATTGAATGCATTTATACGTGCTGTTTTTGACCTGACTGGTTGTCGCAGCCTGCGGATGTCACGCAAAGATGCTGCTTCATCATCCTGTGTATGTCTGACAGATGTTTATTACATATGTATACATTAAATATAGTTTTCTGTCACATCTTTTCAAGGACAAAGTGTGATTTCTACATTTTTCTGTCTGCTCAGCATCAAATTAAAGCCGTGAAGACCAAAACCAACTCTGAATCATTTTCCTCAAAAATAAATGAGACACAATATTTGGAAACTATTCTCAAATATTTATGTGTGAAGGAAGAACAGTGTCAACCTTAGAAATATTCACAAATATTGAAAATTCACAAACCAAATAAGTTGTTTTGGAAGCCGAGAGCTCCCAATGGAAGCAAACTTGGAACTATTTTAATCATTTAATCTTTCTGAAATATGTTTATTATGATGATGTGATGTTTTAAACCAAACGTGTTTGTTTTCATTGGAGTTTGATGTCGTTCCTGTCCCATAAATACAGGATGCAGACGGACATCTGAACATAAACGGAGGGCAAACGGGCAGAAGACATTCTCACAAAGATACAGAGCAGGACAGGGATCTTGATTATCCACCATGAGCAGCTCTCCAGGTCGTCCCGACACCTACACACACACACACACACACACACACACACACACACACACACACACACACACACACACACACACACACACACACACACACACCGTTATAAAACACGAATACACGGAGGAAAAGACTGCAGATTCTGGAGATGAGGTTTCACCTGTTTACTGAGGCGTTGACATGTTTTGAATCAGGACTCATGCAGGTTAAAGTGTTCGGTGTCTGCGGTCTCACTGTGGACGCCGTGCAGCGGTCCATGCTGTTGTCTGTAAACAACACTGCATCTTTGATGAACACAGCGAGACTTCTGAGCATGAAGCTGGCGAACAGGTGGAGGTGGATGTAGTTGCGTGTGCAGAGCAGCTTCATGAAAGGAAGGAGGAAAACATCCGACAGGTTCGTTTTTCGCCTTTTATTCTGAAATTTCATCTTAATTTTGAGGATTTTCATCATTTGAAGAGTATTTTTTTTTCTTCTCGTGTCTGAACCGACCTGAAACAGCAGAAAAGCAGCACGGTGATGAGCAGAGCAGCCAGAGACGCTCCGTATTCAACGCTGTACATCAGCTTCACAGTATCAAAGTAGGTTTTCTGGAGCAAAACGTAAAAATATTCATCAGTCACGACCATAAAGAACGGAAAAAAAAAAAAAAAAAAAAAAGGAGATTTAGATGAGGAGAAAAACCTTTTGAAGAAGCGGGATGGACCGCAGTAACAGCTGGTGAAGCTTTGAGTCTGACGTACCTCCTTCCACACCTCGTCCTCCTGCTCGTCCTCCTGCTCGTCCTCCTCGTAGCGACAGGCCGTGTAGTACGGCGGGCTCGGTTCACTCCATCCCGCCGCCGTGCACCTCCTGGTGATCAGCGCTGGGGAGGACCAGTTTTTAAAAAGGAGGCTGAAAGTGTCCAAACTGCAGATGTACAACCTCCATGTTTTTCCGTCTTTCAGTATTATTATTGTTATCCAGTCATTTTTAATTTTTTAATACTGCTACTATTTTTTTTACTATTTAGACCATCTTATAGCGAGATTACGAGCCACGGCTCAGTTTTAAAGTTTGTATAATGAGAGGACGTGTAAATAAAGTAAAAAAATTTTTTTTAAAAACAGCAGCTTTAAAATAGAAAAAAAAATGTCTTTCTGAAATATCATGTTTTTACAGAAACTGGACTTCAGAAATGTTTTGTTTTTGCAGATGATGATGATGATGATGATGATGATAGAAATGTTCACCTGGAGGAGTTTCAGGCTTCAGCAGCAGCGGAGGACAGCGGGCGGAGACAACCCGTCCCTCGGAGGCGGTCGGCCAGCAGCTGACTCCGTCACACAACCTGAAACCCTCGCAGGTCATCGTCTTCTCCTTCGGCTCGTTCACACTCTGTTTATTCTGCTGGAAGGAACGGACAACCTGCAGGTTTATTACCGCCCCGGTGGAGCGATGATGCCGCGGCGGCCGTCTTCATCTTGAGTTTACACTCGTTTTCTTTCTTCAGCAGATGGAAGATGATGGAACAATCTGGATGAGTTGAACCGACCTGACGGAGGAATGAAAAAAGATTCACGCTGGTTTATTGAACCTGGAATTCCCACATCTGAGATTAAACACGCATGATGTTAGTTACAGTCCGTGAAGGATAAATTCCTCCTGAATTATTTCAATATTTGTCTAAACTTGACCAAAAAAAGGAACATAAATGAGTTTAATATTTTTGTTAGGTGACATTAATGTTAATAAAGTTGTAAACTTACCGTGCATGTTGTGATGATGAGGACGTAAACGACGACAGTCAGAGAGAAGTCCGTGGATTCGGTCATTTTAAAGATGAAACCTTATGAAATGTAAAACCGCTTTCTGTTTCTCTGTGTGATATCATCATCATCATCATCATCATCATTATCTGCCCTCAGCAGCAGTTTTCATGTAATATTCAACACAAAAACAGAAACAACATGCTGAGATTCAAAACAAGATCAAACGAATGCAGCAGAGACGTAACTCTGAGAACTTTACAGCTTTATCCTCAAAGTCGTTTCAAATTCCTTTTAATTTTTAACTCTTAATAATTACATAGCGGTGTTACAGAAGCCTGAATATTCAAACAGTCCAGGTTATTATATGAAAAAAGAAATGATGCAGCAGCGACTGAATACACATGAATGAGGCAGCAACAGCTCCCTCTAGTGTTTCATCCCTGAACGTCATGAATTTTCAGCTTCAATGATTTTTCAGTGCTACATTATTATTATTATTATTTTTTTTTAAAGCGAAACAATAGCTCAAAATCTAAAGTTTACATTTTGAAATCATTTTTTGGTGAAGTCGGTAAAGAGCATCTGCTCAATGTGTTCACACTGTTGAGAGGTGAATATTGTTGAGAACTGTACAAGTAATAATCAAATGCTGCTTCCGGGTCTTTTAAAAGGAAGAAGATGTTTGTGTTGGTTTTCAAGTCTTTGGGCAACGATTCTAAAGACGAGCGTAGAAGTACGAGCACGACGTCCCACATTTTGATTGGTTCTAGTTTTGAAAAGTAAACAGCGCAGGACAGATGTTGGAGACTTATCACGAGGCCGTTGGATGTTGATGCTGCTTCCAGAACTTCGGTGGCTCCGGATGTCACCTTTAGTTGTCAGATAAACAGGAAGTAAACATACTCCTGTTGCAGGCGTGTGATTTTTCAGGGCTCGGGAATGAGAGTTATTCAACAGTAATCCAGGGGAACCGTCCTGATTCGGATAAACCCTGTTACGCAACACTTTCTCCCTCAGCAGATGGTGCGTGAGTCTTCATCTATTTAACTATTTAGCAGACAGAGGCCTGGAGACATCCCGGAGACATCCCAGAGACATCCCAGAGACATCCTGGAGACATCCCAGAGACATCCCAGAGACATCCCGGAGGACTCCTGACTGACATGTGAAGCTCTTTTAGCTCATCGGGGTCATTTTTATTTAATCATTTTTATTGTATTTATTTGTTTTAATATTTATTTATTTCCTATTATCTCATAAAATGATTGCCTTTTAATGTTTTTGTTTTCTTGCTTCATAACATTTTGATTCTTTGTGTGCATTCATCTTAAAATGTTTTCCTGTGGTTTTAATACTTTAAGTACAAATTTGAGACACACACATCACTTAACACTTCGACTCTACAACAGTTCAGAGGGACATATTGTGCTTTATTAATATTTAAGTGACTCTAGAAATTAGCATTTTATGTAGAAAACATGATAATCTGAGCTTTTGCCTATAAAAACGTATTTCAGCGTGTTAATTTACGTAATTACAGAATGAAAACTTGTACAAACTTGTTCAATTTGAAGTGTTCACCTGTAGGCTGAAGATAATTAGGTTCCATATGTAGGGATCTCATTGTGCCACTGGCTGTAGAGATTAATCGATCAGATGATAGACGAATTAAAACTATTTGGGAAAGAAAAAAAATCATTTGTTTTGTTATTTCGCCGGTATAAAATGGAGGTCGAAAGAAGAAATGTTGCTTCTTTGGAAGAATTTTATTTTTGGAAGTGAAACGTCGTCCTTCAGCCTCAGACCACACGAGGCTTTTAAAAAGGTGGGCGGGGATCCCACGGCAGCACCTGGCCCGCAGTGATCTCCCACCACAGGATGAAACCAAAGCATCTTCTGCCACACAAGCTGGCGGCAGCTGTTGCACCGGGCACGTTTCCAAAAACAGAAGAAGGACAGAGGGCACAAAGAGTCCCGTCTTGCCAACGCGTTCAGAAACACATCTGACCGTCAATAATCCCGCCGCTGTTTTTTCCACCGGAGCCGAACGGCTTCTCGACTTGGTGTAAAAGTTGGCACCCGGCGTGTGATGGCGAGAGGCCACGGGGAGGCCGGTGGGAGAGGAGTGACACAAGGGCGCACTGTTTAGCCCCGCGGGCCTCCAGCGCTTCACGTGCCAAAGACTCGACCTTTGTGTGCCGACCGCACCGATCTGTTACTGTAGTCCGGCCTTTCTAAACGGTTCAATCCCTTCAAGTCTGCATCTGACCACAATGTGGCGCTACAGTGAAAGGTCTGAATACGTCTGCCATTTTTTATTTTTTAATAAATTTGCAAAAATGTAAAAAAAAAAATGTAGTTATCCACAATAAAGTGTGCAAAAGGGGAGCAGATCTGAATACTTTAGAAAGTGACTGTTGTGTCAAAAATAACTTTACAACAAAATGTTCCTACAAAGAACAAATAATCTTGTCACGTATTTTCTTGTTTCTGCCTGATTTTATTTTCCTTTGTTTTGCATTGTTTTAATCCTGGAAATATCATGTAAAGCCCTTTGTGATTTGGTTTTAAAAAGAGCTGTATAAATGAAGTTTATTATTATAATTATACATTATTATAAGAATAAAAGACTTGGAGTGGATAAAATCTCCAAAGTCACAGAAAAATGCCCTCATTGGTTTATAGACACCAAAACATGGTGTCCATATAGTTTTTGACAACTCGGCATACAAAATATATTCCAAATGTGTTTCTTTACAGTTCAAATTGGGACTTTTAAACCTTACATAAAATGTTGAAATCGTAGCGGTGTGATGAATTACCACGTCGGAGCTTCATTGGGTCTGTTTTTTTAAAACAGTTTTTCATGTGACCCGTGTTGCTAAAAGAGAAACTGCCCTGCGTTTGCAGGTCTTTGTTTACACCCTGCATGAAACCAGATGGACTGGAGGCTGTTGTGAGCACACAGGTTGCATTTCAGGACGGCCAGGCGGCGGCGCTCCTCCTCCGCAGCGCCCCGCTCCGGCCTGCCGCTGCAACTGCATCCAGAAGCTGCGCGTGTGTTTGCTTGTGTGAGTGTGAGTGTGTGTGTGAGTGTGTGAGTGTGCGTGCGTGCCCGGTGAGCGACTTGTCCGCTGAAGAGACGACACCGCTGTCTGCACTCAGGTAAGAAAAGACCGAGATATTTCCTCTTTCTTTCCACCGATCCGGTCCTCCGGTGCAATCACAACCGGAGACGGTCCGAGCGACGTGCGGGAACAACACCGCGTCGTAATTCTCCATCGGCATTCGGGCTTGTCACTTAATATTTTTTGCATGAGGTGGGAGAGGTTGGGCCTCTGAGCGGCTTCACCTAGAGAAATATCGTGCACAAGAGCAGAACAAATAATAATAGACGCTTTCCTTGCATCGTTTGTGGGCATTTCGTCTCGCGCAGCAGTTTATTTCTCGTGGTTTTTCTTTTTTGTCTTTTTAAAATCGCGCGTTTTCATTGTGCAGCGACTCCTCCATCTTCATCGATGCTCATCCTCAACAAACAGAAACCAGGTTTCGTTTGCAGCCATCATCGCTGCGAGCCTGGAGGAGCCGTCACCTCCCCACTAGAAACGGCGTATATTCCCGTGTCCCCCCTCCTCCATCAGCCCTCCGGAGCAGGTCCTTGTTTTCGTCCCAGCCCTCTTTGGATGTTGTCCTCGCGCGCTGTAATCCGCCACAATATTTATAATCTCATTATTCAAGGACCCGGGAGGACAACGATGCGACGTTATTTCTCTCACATTAACCCTGACGTTTCTTTTTATTGCGTATCTTTCTGATTTTATTGCAGTGTGTTGAGTGTGATTTATTTTTTTTACAAGGACCCAGTCTGCCCCCCCCCCTCTCCTCTTCCCATTATTCTGGATCTTTCGTTTCTTTCTTGCATCTGAGGACCTTAATGGTTTCTAGCATTGCTGTACGTGGACTCCTTTCTTCTGTCATGCTTCATTTCTGCATCTGAATCAATGCAACAAAAAAAAAAAAAAAAAAGCCGCCCTCCCCTCACCCACCTCCTTTCCTCCCCCCGCAGAGTATTTCATTGATTCCTGTGCTTGTCTCCCCTGTTTCACCATCCTTACATTATTTAGAGAGCCACAGATACTAAAGGGGGAAAAAATAGGAATGATGCAGTGCCTGCCTGCCTGCGTGCGTGCGTGCGTGTGTGTGTGTGTGTGTGTGTGTGTGTGTGTGTGTGTGTGTGTGTGTGTGTGTGTGTGTGTGTGTGCAAATGCCAAGCCCATTTTTCATTTCGGAGCGCGTCTGCGTCTCCGCTGTCATCGCGCAGCTCCCAGCGCGCTGAACCAGGATGCTTATGTGACACATATGGGCCAGCTCGGTAATCTGGTCCCGGGGTCAGCGGACACGGTCTGATCCACCGACGGTGCCTCAAAGCCTCCACGCCAAAACAAACAATAGGGCTTAGCGCGGTGGTTTTTTTTTTTTCACCTGTGGGGTTGGATGAACTGCGTGGATCTCTCCTCCGTGTCCTCGCATTCGGACACACCTCTTTCACCATCCCTCATGGCTTTCACTGGTGGTGATGATGATGATGATGAGGAGGGTGAGGGTGGGGGGAGGAAGCGGGCATGTTGTGTAGTCTGTAAACCGCAGCAGGGAGCTTTTCCAAAGCAGCCAGATGATCCGCTGAAAGCAATGAGAGACATCAGGCAGTGGAGAAAACTATATAAAATGTCTGTACGTGTGTTTGGGTGTCTGAGCAGGACGAGAACAATGAAGCTGGAAACTGAAATAATCTGATTTAATAGCATGAAAGATGTTTTATTTAATGTGTTCTGTCTTGTTAACGGTCAAGAAAACAGTTTGAAGTTATTCCCTTTAATATTCGTGTGATTGTTCGGCGTCTAAAATGTCTGAAAAATTGTGAAATATTCTCTGATGATCGGCAACAGTCACAAATCCAAAAGTGTGCTCAGTTTGCGCTCATAGAAAACCTGGGGGAAGCCGGTAAATATTCACATTTGAGAAGCTGCAACCAGAAAAACAATTGATCCGTCATCAAAATTAACTGCCTCTCAAAGGGCTCATTGATTTACTGATTTATTGTCGAGGGAAACAATAAAGGAGTCGATCTGACCGTGGTTAATAATAACAATAAAAATAATAACGGTTAATAAACTGCAGGGACCAGAATGAAATCAGGAGGATGGAACTTTTCTAACTACCAAAAAGTTCAGGGGCGGGGCTTCTACTGCTGGACATCTCTGATTGGTCGAGGACTCGCAGCATTTGATTTACTGGAAACGCGGCTAAAGACACGATTTCCATATTGCACTTCTATTAAGATGCAGAACATCCTGACTTCTTAAAGTCTTTAGTAGGAATCTTAACTCACATTCCCAAACATTTGGGCCTATATTTCCCATGATGCAGCTTGATAGCACCTTTTAGCTAGTAAACATACGTCGTTTTCAAATGACGTTGTACAATGAAGCTTGTAACGCAAATCAGTATTAACAACCAAATAATAATAATAATAATAATAATAATAAAATCAGTCGCAGGAGTATGACTTACTCCCGCGACTGATTTTAGACTATGTAGGTCTTTGAATACTTGTAATGGAGTATTTTTTATATTAGTTGTAGTTTTACAAAGAAAATAATCCAAATACTATGACCATGTTTACAGTTTAATGTCTTTGAATAGACACTGAATATCTCTTTAGATAAAGGTTTGTGTCGTACAAACCACCGGGACCAACAGAGGACGTTCGGCCCGTAACGAATGGATTAGTGTTATCAATAAACCGAACCGCCACATATTCACAGCATCTCATGAAAGCAGCTGATAGTAAATCTAATATCTAGAGAGCAGGCGTGTGTGATGTGACATCCTCAGAGATGCGGGCTGATGGTTGACGTCCACACCCTTGAAATGAAATAATCACTCCTGTCAATTTGTCCGCTAACAGCATCGAGTCATTGACTTCCCCAGCGTGGCCTCGAGCGTCGGGCATTATGAAATGAATCCACGTTAAAGTGCTCCATTTAGCAAAGACTTGACAGACTATTTGGTTCATGCAGGCTGCGGTCCAAGAGAGTGACCGCACCCAGCCGGCCGGCCTGGCGTTGGACCGACCCGGCCCGACCCGTGGAGATTAGGCTGGCAGAACCGGCACTTAAATCACTCATCTGGAGGAGCTTTTATATAAATTACTCAGATTTACTGGGTTTGACCGGAGAGCTCAAACACTCAGCCGAGCTACTGATTTAGCAAATAATCATGAAAGTCTCTTTTTTTTTAAGCCAGAATGGCAAAAGTTGATTTACAGGGTCTTCTTTTTTTTTTTAAATGATGGTAAACTAAATATCTTCTTTGGGAAATTGTGATGCACATTTTTGTCACTACTTTCTGACATTTTATTTTACAAAATCACTTTTTTTTAAAAACATTTGAGCCAGACCTAATCTGATCCCCTTTGTGGTCCTACTTTTGATTTATAACCTTATAAAGTCAAAAAGTAATTCCCAGACTTATCCTCTAGCAGAAATAATACTTTCCATTTTGCATGTATGCATTCATTAAAAGGTGCACGAGGAGAAAAAGATATACCCGACAAGAGTTGTAAAAATCTTCCAGTAGAAGCTGCTTATACGTCTTTTTTTTTTTTTTTTTTTTTTTTTGTCTTGTTAAAGAGGAGGAGGAGAAATGCCTCGGCAGCTTTCGAATTCTTGGTACGCAGTTAATTGGCACCATGCTGATGGAGGACTTTGGCTCATTGCACCACTAGAAACCCGTGTGTGTGTGTGTGTGTGTGTGTGTGTGTGTGTGTGTGTGTGTGTGTGTGTGTGTGTGTGTGTGTGTGTGTGTGTGTGTGTGTGTGTACACAGTAAACATGCAGCAGCTGGAGTGTTTGATTACTTAATGCTCTGCACCATGAAAACACGACAATAATTTCTCGTTTTGAATTCCAGGATTGTCGCTTTAAAAAAAGAAAAAAAACAATGTCAGTGCGTCTTAAACTCTTCTAAAAAAAAAAAGAAATTTAAAAACTGGAGCTGAAAGTCCAGCGTTGATTGTGTTGACAGTTATTTAGCTTTAGGAAGGTGGAGCGGCGTTGAACTGCGAGGCGGATGTGTTGAGAGGTAGCAGGGCGTGGTTGACATCCTGGAGGTAAAACCAGGAGGCCGTGTACGGGCCGCCCCTCCCTCCTCCCCGCCCCCCGCAAGATGTTTCCCCTCCAGCGCTCAGACGGAGGGGCAGAAAATGGAAACGAAGCTCCACCTTCAGCCTCCTCCCGCTGCAGGGCCGGGCCCACATTAGAAAAAAGAAAAAGGTAGATTCAGCGAGTGTCTGCTGGAGGCTGGGCGAGAACACGGAGAGAGCGATGCGGGAAAGTAGGTCAGGGATGCAGAGGCAGCCGAGCATGAGAGCAGCATCCTCGTCTCTCGGCTGAGCTACGAGCGGCGCCGGTGAGCGTGCGGGCCCGAAACACGGCAGCAGAACAACTCCTCGGTTTGGTTGAAGACGTGACAATGAGCCGGAGCTTTTGTTTTTGTTCTTTGGAGTGAAAATGGGACGTCTTCGATTTTTTTTTTTAGCTTTCTGCTGTGTATTCTGTTGTAAAAATAATCTATCGACTCATTCAGGGGTTCAACTAGCCATTACTTTTTTACTATCTACATATTTGTGGACTATTTCTTTGATTAATCTGTAAAAGAATAAAAAAAATTGTTAAAAAAAAGACCATATCTGTTAAATATGGTCTGGATTTGTCCAAATAACCCAAAGAGATTCAGTTTCTTATCATGTGAGACACCAAAAAGTGGCAAATCTTCAAATTTGAGAAGCTTTAACTTGGTTAAATAAAAATGACCAATTGTTATTGAGTCATGAACTGTTACTTGTTTACACAGAAAGCTGCTATATAACAAAAGATTAATAACCTTTTCTTTAAGAACATAATTCGCAGATTGCTAAACTGACATATACATTTTAGGAAGGAAAGTTTAGTCCCGTTAACGTCAGTCTATTGAGGAAGAACATCCTCACATTTAAGAAGCAGGAACCACACAATGATCTGGACTGTTGGTTCCTACATTTCCCATGATGCACCTTGGCATCTTAGCAGTTTTGTGTTTGACCGTCCCCCTCATTGTACATGCCCACATCTTGGTGACTCCAAACCTCCAGTTTATAAAAGAGGCTACATGAATTAATCTGTAGACTCAAACCTGAACCGAGATAACATCAGTGAAATCATTTCTCTGATCTTTCAGTGTAAAAATCAAATGTTCTGCTTCACAGAAACCAACATTTCTGAATTTGGCCACGCTGAGTTTGAGCGGGCGATCAGTCTCGGGCTGCACGTCTCGTTGCGTCTTGGGAGCTGCGTCAACATCCCTGTTGACCGAGGTCTGTGCCAAGATTACATTTTCACACAACCCCGAGAGGAACAAGCTGCATCAGCAAACCTCTGGGCCTTTTCCCCTTCGCAAGGCTGCGACAAAGACGGCTGTCAGTTTCCCCTTTTCTGCGGCAGGTGAAATTTGTGTGCGTGTTTTGTTCCAATTCAAATCATCCACAGGGTCCCGCCTCCAAACACACAGAGGGAGGGACTGCTGTGAAGTTTACAGAGAGAAAGACTCCGTTTTGGAGATTTCACCAAGTGAATTTTTGGTAGAAAGTCCCCCCCAAAAAAACCCTCCTTAATTTGACTTCAGACTTTAAAACAACCATGTTTCTCCCGTAATATAGTCATGATCAGACTAGTGCACATTCCTTGCGTGCGTATGATTATCAGCTTAAGGATCCAGTTCTTATCAGCCCCCCCGAGTTTGTTTGCTCTCCAACTGTCTGAGCTCCCGGATGCAGAGTGGACGGCCTCTCGGAGGGATCGTCTGCGTTGGCAAGTGTGCAGATCTGTTCTCCTTGTTTGGATTCTGTCATGTGTGACGCCACAATGAGAGTTTTGTCCGGGAGCCGTGTGTGAGGACCGACAGTACACTATTCATTAGACTTTCTATGAGACGCACACTCTCCCATTTTCAATATATGGGGACTTCCTCTTTTTTTCTTTTTTTTAAATGGTGATTTGCTCTTTTTAAAAGCACAAAACTGCTTTTATTCTATATTTTTCTTACAGTCAACAAATGGCAGAAGAGTAAAAAATATGGTTGATTAAAAGTACAAGTTTCGCATTTCAAATACAAGTAAAAGTATTGAAAGGTTGTTGTTTTTTGGCAAATGTTACGCAGACAGGACTATATCGTGCATTTATTGGGGACTATTTTTAGCTGCGGACCTGCCGTTTGTGCCGTTCAAACATCCAAGGTCAGCAGATAGGAAGGTGCAACACAGAGGGAAGGTCACACAGCTGAGCCGAGAGCCCCTTTAGAATGGGGTTTTATAGGGTGTAGTAACCACGGCAACGGTTTAGGCATTACTGCTCGTAAAGAGACGGTTGCATCAGGTGCCGTTCACATCGCTTGCACGGTGTTGAAGAAAAGCCTCGAGAGGAGCGGCGGTGGAAGAACTCGGGTCCCTTTTCTGCTGAGAGATGAGGGGGAAAACATTCACTGCGAACCACCTGAACTGATTTGTCTCCCTGCGTCTTCTGTTCCCCAAAAATTGGCCAAAATCTGATGTTTCTCTGCTCCAGTTTCAGGTCGACGGTGAAATCACAACGTGTGGAACAGCTGCTGATGTTGATCTACAGATGTAAACAGGGAATACTTATGAAAGTTACTGCTTCCCCTGTTTATGTGCAACAGGAACAGGTTGCAGTAGTTCAGGGTGCTTCGGAGAGAAATCTGAAGGGTCATGAGGTGATTTAGTTTTTTTACTTGAGAAACAAAGAAAAACTAAGACAAATCTATTTTCAGTTTTTGCTATTATTTCCTTTTTCCTTTTTTAAATGATCTCATGAGAATCTGAAAGGGGAGATGTGTCTTTTGGACCTCTGAGTATTTCCAGCTCCAAGTAGGCACTGCTTTTTTATTTTTGTTTGTTTGTATAAATCAGGGGTCAAAAGCTGAAATTGTATGATTATATAAGCTGATAATAGAATTTGTAAAATGTAAAAATCGTAACCTGTAGCGTAACGAGTAACTATATCGGCCAAATAAACATGAGGGGGGAAAAGTACCGCGAGGACGGTTAAACTACTGAGTAAATAAAACTTTCATTTAGTAAATTCACGAGTAAAGACGCTTTTTGTCGCTTTCCACCACCGAGGACCACAAATATTGAGGCAGCAGGTTTTTTTTGCATTTTTCTGATTCATTATCATTACAACTTGGTGCCGTAATGATACGACCTGCGTGTTTTTTGGCCGTGCCGGCTTTAGGCAGCGCTGCACCCCTCGGAGAGATTAAAGCGTCATGTTGACGTGACAAAGTGGGCATGAGGCTGAAAATAAAAGGTCGGGATCTGCCAAATCTGCATCGACCCACAGGACACGGAACGAGCAGTTTGGATGCCGAGACTGATTATACCATAAGCTGTCTTCACTGTGTGTGTGTGTGTGTGTGTGTGTGTGTGTGTGTGTGTGTGTGTGTGTGTGTGTGTGTGTGTGTGTGTGTGTGTGTGTGTGTGTGTGTGTGAGGGCAGTGAAAAAAAAAAAACATGATTCAAACTGAAAAGTGCTGACGTAACTTTGGTTTGGCTTTAATCTGATATGTAATCCTCTTTTTTTTCCTCTTTCTTTTTTTAATGTGATTTGACGCAGTTCACATCTCGCTGGTTTGAGGCAGCGCGTCAGGACCTTTTACTTCCCCCGGTCCTGTTGTGCAGTAGCTGCGTCCTAATGACTCGAAAAGTGGCGGTACACGAGACACTTGTTGAAACATTTGCTCCGGTGGAGTCACAGTTAGTGGGCGGTTGTTTAGGAAGTGCAGCCGGTCACGGAGAGGACGGCGGCTGCACGTGGCCAGAGAGGCGACTATTTCTGCCTGCGAGGCCGTAACATGAAACGCAGACCCCACGTCAGGATGTATAAATAACCGGGTTTTCACCGACTCAGTGTCTGTTTACATTTGGCGGTGACGGATTCGGTTCTCGCACGGCGGAAGACGAAGTGTCCTCGAAGTCCCGTGCACGGGAAATCCGTAATGTGACACGATCCTCGGAGGACGTTTTTCAACGTTCCCCTGACCGGTCGTAACTTTTGCTCTTTTTGCAGCCTGACCCGTGACTGGCAATGGACTACATGAACAACGCCCCCAACAGCTACAGTTCTGGAGACACCATGAGCGCCTCCTTAGCCAACATGACCATCAACGACCAGCACCACCAGGAGAACGGCGTCGCCAAGATGAAAGGTCAGACATGGGAAACACAAACAGAGCGGCGCAGCCAGCCGGAGAGATGTGTTCTCAGTGAATGTGGGGCATAAATGAACCGGCCGGACAAAGACGAGAGGTCACGTGAAGTGTCACTTAAAACCTAAACAAAAGAAAAAAAGCAATGTAAAGTCTCGGTGATGAGACGCTTTCCCACCACGAGCTTCAGCGCTCCTCACCGAGACCTCTGACCTCGACTGAAAGGATGAAAATCAGTCGGACGATGGAGACGTCGCTCCAAAAAAAAAAAAGCTATTTTCATTCACGTTGTATTGAGACCTGGTTACGACGGTCTCGTCAGATTGATGACTCAGCATCCATTTCTGTGTCTGTATATAAAACCATTACTCAATGATGGCTCGTGTACTGTATGACACAGCTGGTCTTTTTTTGGCTGACACGCGTACAGTTTTCCGAGCCCACTTCATAACATAATATATAAATATGATGCAGTTTATAAGCATTTCATAAATGTTTATAAACCATTATAATGTAGGTTTTCTCCTGTGACGTATTGATAATATAGAAATAGATCATTATTATTATCATCACAGTTGCACAGGTTAAAGGTCGACGAGAATATAGATGTCCAGTTTCCCCGAGAGTCCCTGTAGTCTGTGCAGAGTTTCAACTGCTCTTTGTTTCAGTCTCTCTTTACATAATGGATACAAGACGTGCTCGACTGGCGCTGCATGAGTGCCGAACCGCAGCTGCACTGAGCTGCTCTGTATTTCCAGGCATCTGGGTCAGACCCTGAGAACGAGCCCTGTCTCCATCTTCTGCCTCTGTTCGCTCCCGATTCAGCCCATCAACAATCAGGCCATTAATGCTGCGCAGAGAGATGAAACTTTTTTTTTTAAAAAAGAGACATTTGAGGACTGAAATGTGAAAACAAAGCAGATAAAGGGGTCAAACGAAGCTCCGTGTTTGTTGTGACTAAAACTAAATCGCTGCAGCGCCGACAGATTGTTCAGCTCGTAGCTGATTATCAGTTTCAGGCCGATCAGCAGTGTGTTTTCTCCCTTTCTTTTTTTATCCTAATCAACCGTACGGCCAATTAGTACGTAGCCTAGCTTTCCCCAGTTTACAGCCCTCGTTAGTGCAGTCGTTCTCCCCGTTCCTACTTCCCATCATCCCGCGTGCAAACAGGAAGTGGCGTGCGGTCTCGGGTCCGTCTGCAGAGGTAAACGCTGAAACCCAGAGTGAGTACCCGACTGACTCGTTAGGTAGCGGACGTAGTGTCTGGACCGGGTAGCGTCTGTAGTGGGAAGGTTAGCCGTGTGGTTGTAGCTAGTTTGAAGGAAATGTCGATGGTTTAGTTTCTTCTTGGCTGTAGAGTCCAAGTTTCAGGTTTGTTCCCAAAATGTCCAAAAGGAAAATGATTTTTAGAGACTTAATCTTGTGAATATGGCCGACTGTCACATCATTACAAGATCTGGATCTCCTCGTTAGGAGATTCTCATAATTTAATGTCGACTTCCTATCTTATAAATATGAGATGAAGATTCAATAATTTAGTAAGAGAAGGATCCAGAGATTCTCATAGTTTACCATCTAATTACAAAATCAAGATTTTCATAATTTACTACCTCAGTTTTTTTCTTAATTAATCTCAGTTTACACTCATAATTACAAGAAATATCTTTTGATTATGAAATCTAGAGATTATCGTGATCTCGTAATCTCAATTTACTCTCATAACCAAGAAAGATTTTCTGATTATGTGACCAAGACATTTTTGTATCTTAAAATCACAATTACAATTTACTATTTCATAATTACAAGATTTGGATCAAGCATCAAAATCACTCCTAAAATACGGTCACATTATTTAAAATCGAGACATTTGCTCACGGTGTGATATTTGATTGAGTCCTCATCGTGTTGTGTTTTAGGGTTTTATCATTTCCTCTTATGAATGAATGTCCATCTTATTTCTTGAAAATAAAAACTAAAAAACCTTCAAGCACCTTTCATGAAACTGGACTTGAATAACAGTAGAAATGTTTTTAACCTTTCTGAATTCTACTTCACAGCTTCCTTTTAGAAATGTTATGTAAAAAAAAAAAAAAAAAAAGAAGAAGAGAAATGCAGCTTTGCTTCGTCTCCTCGGTGTGTCTGTTGTGATTCCCTCCAGTCTGACCTCCGGTTCACCTTCGATTCACAGAGAGCGAAGCGGCGCTCGGTGAAAACGGGGTGAAATCTGTGTCTGAACTCGGTGACCCGGCGAGCAGCCGTGTGGATGCCGCGGTGCAGCCCGGTACGCCCGCCTGCACTCCTCCCCTCATGAAGACTGAAACGCTGCTTAACCCTCACTTAGCATGTTTTAGTTTGTGTGCAAATTATCACTTCATTTCTCCTTTTTTTTTTTTTTTTTTTTTTGGTTAAAGTAATAACCTTCTTTTGTTTCAGATATAATTGGAGAAACATTCATCTTTACTTTGTGGTTTTTCTTTCTGCTTCCTAACTCGAACCCGTCTTCATTTTAAGTTTGAGTTTTCCTGCTTTGAAGCTGCTCGGCGTGCCTGATATTTACAGCCAGCTGGCGCTAGTGAGGACACATGCAGCTGTGTTGTTTTCCAAGAGCAAGGTGCAATGGGAGCCTCTTACCCAGAGAACAAGTGGCATCGCAGACCAGCGGCTGACATGGAAAATGTTCAGGCGCTTTGTGCCTGTAAGAATTAGCCACAGTAGCTCCACTCTGGGGCAGACGGGCTTTGATCATAAATATGGAGAGCGACAACTAGTCCGAAGCGAAGAGGGAAGGAGGGTCAGCAGGTTGAAAAGCCTCCTTGATCTGTTAAACGGCTCCCTGAGTGCAAAAACATAAGAAAACACCACAGCTGACCTGTCGCTGCCGACGCCGGCAGCTTCAGCCGAGTAAACCCGGAGAAAGCGTCAGATTAGAGTTTAACGACTGACATCCGTTCATCTCCACAGCCGAGGCGTCTGCAGAGGAAGGAGGCGTCGAAGCCGCGTGTGAAGACGAGGTGCAGCTCGGTACGCCTCCGGTGGAGGAGCTCCCGCCTCCTTCTCGGCTGCTTGTGCATCCATTTTGTTTTGCTCAGCATCTTTAGAAAGTTTGACCGCAGGAGAAATACACTTATTGGCTTTTTGCTGAGTTAGATGAGGAATGATACCGCTGTCATGTCTGTATGGTAAATCTGAAACCAACCAGCACCTCCACAGCTCACTAATTAACATTAGTTCATTAATGACCTTTTTCAGATCGATGAGGGCTGCGACGAGCACCAGTTACCCTCAATCAATTAATCACGAATCACTGTCTCAGTGGAGTTTAACAGAAGGTTGATATCAGCTGGTCGGTAACAGAAGAGTTTAAAATGCTCTTATTGTCATGCTGTTTTTATGTGAGCAGCGAACACATTCAGTCCCTGGTTAAATACAGCACTGATGTTATTTAACACTATTATTAACTGATTTCAGTTTTTGTACATATAAATCAAATAAAACATGAGCGCGCCGCGCTAATTGTTGCCCGTGTTTCCAGTGTTAATGCTAAACTGGCCGGTTATAGTTTATATATTTCTATTTAATGATATGAAAGTGGTATCAGTCTGCTCGGATGAGAAAAAAAGCTGATGAGTGCATTCTTCAAAGTGTCAGACTAAGTTTTTATGACTGAAGCTGCCTGCTGCTCTTGTTTTTGCTCTGATTGTGAAATGAAGCTTATTCTGTTTTTTTCAGCCTCGTGATTGGAAGAGTTTTTTTGGGGGGTGACCTAATCTTTGGCTTTGCTCTTTTTCTTTTCTTTTTTATCATGCAACATGATCATTGGCAAACTTGAGAGGCAAAGATGTCCTCCTTTCTTTTCTTTTCTTTTTTAACAAAAAGATGGTTTCGTCCTGGCTCCTCCAGATTAAAAGGAACGTCCAGGCAGATTTAAGACTCCTGTGATCTGTTGAACAGACGCCACAATAATGTTAGA
This sequence comes from Brachyistius frenatus, assembly GCF_029030835.1. Lineage (NCBI taxonomy): Eukaryota > Metazoa > Chordata > Actinopteri > Embiotocidae > Brachyistius > Brachyistius frenatus. The sequence goes on along the minus strand of NW_027210650.1, from coordinate 298,761 downwards.
AACAGCTGAAGAACCACGTGGGGCACCAACTTTATGTGGTACAGCTGCACCATGCAGGATTAAAATACAAACCTCTGTGTGCCTTTGCTCCCTTACGCTTTTAAATGATGTTTTAATTGAACGATGCCTAACTTTTATTTGCTGTGGGCTTTGTGCATTAATGGAGGACATGCTGTGTGTGTGTGTGTGAGAGCTTCTATCGATTCCTTTGCAGTGGCTGAGTGCAATAATCGCTTAAGAATGACAGAAACTCATTACTGACTCTGCTCTCATGTCTTTTCCTGTCCGTCTCTTCATGTCCAATCAGCAGCAGGAGGAGCAGCTCCAACAGGTAGGCTACTGGATGTTTTATTGATGGCACTCAGAGTGTATTTATTTACTGCAGGAGATAGATATGAATACAGCCATGAGTCCAGGTGGACAGAAAAGTGACCCGGAAGGGAAGAAGCTGTTCTCTGTAGTCCGTTTTATTTATGACATTAAACTTGTATTTAAATGACGCTTTAATAAACTTAAAAAATGTCATTAAATGTACAGATTTGTAATTCTATTTCCTTAATGTGTCCCTAAATAAGTTTTAAATGGCATCACAAACTAATTTTACACCCTCATTAAGGGAAACTTTCTCACTGTTTACATTTAAAAGTGTTTTTAATAGAATTCTGTCACGTTTAAAGTGCAATTTTATCATTAATTAATGCCAGAATATGTAAATCAAACGATGAATTGTCAAATATATTGATTTAAAGAGTTTTTTTTATTCAAATTAATAAATTATTGATTTAAGCAAATATATTAATAATAATACACAAATAGTTGTATATAATGTGTTAATTTATTATTGGATGGATAATTATACATTGTATAAATCTATAAGTATTTTGTTTACACACTCAGACCTGTATACATACACCTTTTTTTTTTTTTTGGAGAAGGGATGTATTATTTTGCACTTTTAGGATCTGATCAGGAAGACCTCCTATCACAATGATTATTGACTATATGACTATTATTTAATGACCTATTTTACTATGAAAATGCATCATTCAGTGGTCTGTTCGTTATGTTCACTGGAATGCATCATCTCTCGTCACCACATTGTGATGCATTACTGTCCATCTCCATCTCATTTGGTTTTGAACCAAACTGTGTTTTGTTTCCACCATTAATCACTTCTCAGTTCGTGGTCTTGCATCATCACCTGGTGGAGCTCTCTCATTTTCTGGTGTTTTTTTTCTGGTTTGTGAAAAACTTATATTTTCCCTCGTGGACCTCACTTCTTCACTTTTTTAATTATTTTTTTTGGTTTCAATGGGGAGATGAAAAAAACAAGTGCTGTGAATTGTCATCATTAATCTGCTTTCCAAATAAATTAGTGAAGGCTTCTACTGGAGTCCACAGCGAGTTTGCATTCACGCAGCCGGCTGTGCACGTGGCCGTCGAGAAGAGCGTTGACTTCATGGGAGCTTCCGGCTCTCCGGACCCAGGAAACAAGGTGGTGGCAGAGTGTGGGAAGAGGTTAAGTGACTCTTCATGGGCCTCTGAAGACCTCGGGTGTACGTCGGAGATCCGACGGGACATGCAGGCCAGCAAGGGGAGCCCCGAGGACGTTCTGAGGGCGATCAGCCTCGATGCCTCCGAGTGCCTGACTGAAATCAGCGATCTGTCCGGGACGCAGTTAGTCCGCAGCACTGCTCTGGAGGACCTGACGTCCATCGGAGACAGAGGCTTTAGGGTTAATCAGGGAGAGGAGCTCGCATCCGAACAACCAAAAGACACGCTGACTGATGATGGAGCGGCTTCAAAGTCCTGCAGTGAAACTACCCCTTTAGAAACAGAGCAGGCCGCTCGCACACAAAGTCCCTCAGAAGACCTCCATCCCACAAACAGCAGTCAGAACATTTCCGAGAAGTATCGCCTTTTAACCAAATTGCCATCCGACACGGCAGCTGAAAACAGCAGTGACTCATCGGTACATCGGCCCGGCTGTTCAAAGCCTGACATTTCTAATGACTCAGAGATGAGGAGCTGTGTGGCTCAGACCGCCGGCACCGCCGAGCTCCAGAAAACACCCTCCCAAAGCACCGTGGCCAGAAAGTCTATGGTGCCGGTCGCTGTGTTCAAAGGTCTGTTTGCTGTCATGTTCACCAGTTCAGAAACCAGTCCTCTTCAGTTAACTCCTTTCCACTTGTTTGATTTACAACGCAGCTTCTACTCTGTTATGCGGCACTCTCCCTCCGACTTTGTTTCTCTGGACGGTAGCTTTGACCCAAGGAGAAGCTTGTTGTCCTCCCTCCCCCCCCCCACTTTAACTTTTGGTTTCATCTCCATCTCTGCTCACTCTGCCGGTCATGCAGCCCACGAAAGCCACTGTTTTGGTTTCCACGTTGCATGCTGCATACCCAACGTCACGTCAGTTTGTTTGTTTTTGTCCATGAGAATGTGTTTAGGCACACTGGGAAGCAGAAGTCTTAACTTATTGCACTTGGGTGGATAGAAATAAAAGATTTAGATTTTAAATGTCTAAAAGAAAAAGGGTGAAAATCTAAAGTCTGCTTCTTTCTTCTTTCTGTAGCTCAAGCAAAGATGGATAATGGAGACAAGGTATGTGACCAAGAGCTTTATTGAAGTTATGTGTCATTTTTTTTTTTTTTATCATAATGCTGTTAAAGGATCGTAATGGTTTAATAAAACTTGGGTATTCATTTTGTAGTCATTTTTTTTTTAATATTAAACAATAAACACAATCATTCAGCTTTGGATTAGACAGAATTATTTGGAGAAGAAAATGAAGCCAAATGGTGAAATATTACCCAAAAACATCCACCTGACTCCAGTTGTACACGCACAGTTTTCTTGTGAATATTTGGCCCCTTCATATTATCTGGATACGCTTGTTTACAGCCTGTCTGATCATTCAAAAGGCCTAAATCCACCTGTGTTTATGTCACCGACTGGGACCTCTAGTGGTCGTGTGGATTTTAAGTACATCATTAAAACAGTAAATGGAAAAAAACACAAAAACAAGACCCCAGTTGTAAAAAACAAAAACAGAGCGATCCTTTGAACATTATTTTCATTCAGTAAAATCATTTCATTTGTTTAAATCACTCTTCTGTTTTACGGCCATTGTCATTAGAACTTTTTGTTTTTCATTCATTTTTTTCCTTCCTCATGAAAAAGACTCAAACTGCCACCGCGCCATCCTCTTCCCCTAAAAGACCGTCCCTAGTCACCAAGGCGGTCAAAACACACACGCCGTCCCGAAACGGCCACAGCTCGATCCCCGTTAAAACCGCTGGCGGCGGCGGCAGCAGCCCGGGGCCCAGGCAGCCCGGAGTAAGTACCGGTCTGAACCCAGCTCAGAGGTTGGACCTGAGCTCAGTGAAAAGGACCGACTGACTGACGCTCGGCGCAGATTATCGTTCAGTCGGTTTTGAACGCATCCCTCCATGTTTGCCACCTGACATCAACCACGAGCCTCCTCCATTCCTCACTTAACACAGTTTGACGCTCATTTGCAAGATTTGTGTGATTACTGCGCTTAAATGCCAACAAAACGAAAGCAGCTTTCCAAAGTAAAAAGCCAAACATCTCTGCTGAACACTGAACTCCTGTCGGGCCGTGTTGTTGCTTTTCAGACTGTCGGAGGTGCAAAGCCTCAAACTCCAGGAGCCAAAACCTCCGTCAGAACCGGAGCTCAACCAGGTACGAACCCAACACTTCACGTTGAATTTTATTGATTTGAGAAGGCGTGAGATTTAATTACTTCTTACTTATGATGTATCATATTTTTTGTGATACAGCTAGTCCCAAGAAACCCCCCACTCCAAAAATTGAAAAAGGTAAAAAACAGCAGCGCTCACTACTAGTCGCGCATGGCCACGATACCACAGTCTGATCCGGTTCCTCCTGGATCAAACTTGGTCAGCTTTTAGCCGGCAGAGCTCCTAGTTAGTTTGGTATTATTGCGATTGCGTCGTTATTATTTTCCTCGCTGAACGTCCAGGACTCGACACGTTTAAAACCCTCCTGACCCGTTTCCTGTCCGATTGTTTTAAGATGCCCAGAGCGGACAGAGCAGCCCTGGAACCCCCAAATCCCCCTCCAGCCAGGCGCTCGCTGCGAAGGCCGCGGCCGAGGCCAACAAAGTGAAGAAGATCGCGGTGGTGCGCTCCACGCCCAAATCCCCGGGCTCGCTGAAGGGCCGCCCGCCGGCTCCTCTGGCCGCCGCGGCGCCGATGCCGGACCTGAAACACGTCAGGTCCAAGATCGGCTCCACGGAGAATATGAAACACCAGCCGGGAGGCGGAAAGGTAACCCGACACCGAGACTCTTAATATCATCTTCCACTTCTCTTAATCCTTTTCCCTTTTCACAAGGGCATCCGTTTGGATCTACTAAAAACAGCAACAACAACAAACAAAAAGTATTTGGCCCCGCCCACTGACATTCAAATCAACCAATCAGAATCTTTCAGCTGAGCCTCTGAGAACTAAAACTCCTATCTACATCCTGATGTGTGCAGTGCAGTACAGTGTCGTGTGTGTGTGTGTGTGTGTGTGTGTGTGTGTGTGTGTGTGTGTGTGTGTGTGTGTGTGTGTGTGTGTGTGTGTGTGTGTGTGTGTGTGTGTGTGTGTGTGTGTGTGGCACTAGGGGGTCTATTTTAGTATTAAAAGCACTGCAATTCTTTGGTCTAATTTTATTCAGGCTGCAGTCACGTGTCAGATATTTAACTGATGAAACTGAGAGGATCATGTGTTGTGATATTTATGGAACAAAATAAAAATAATTTAAGTAAAAATAAAAACCAGTTTAAACTAGAGAAAAAGTCTTTATCCTGATACGGTCAGAGACGATAAGCCGGAAAAACAAAACCGGTACAGATGTTCTGTGGGTTTTTTTCCTTCCTGTTTTGCGTATTCGACTGCTGAAGTAAAAGAGAGGCAATAAAACCAAATGACTTTTAAGACCAATGCACGGTTAAAAGTATTTAAAGTTGCATGGCTTTCACAGCTCGCGTGTCAAACCGTCGTCTGCACTCTGAATCTAAAAGCTGGCGTTTTCATCCTTCCAGGTTGAAATCCTTGATCAGAAGCTGGACTATAGTAAAGTCCAGTCTAAGTGTGGCTCCAAAGACAATGTGAAACATGCACCCGGTGGAGGCAATGTGAGTAACTGAGGGATGAACTCAACACCTTGAGTATCTCTGCAGTTATGATCATCGAAACCAACTTTTGGTCAAATAAATAAATAAAGTGCTCTCCTGTAAGTGATCTTTATATTAAAATACATGATCAGAAAGATGGAGTCGGCTGTACAGTCACAGCCTGCTCAATTATCACTAATAAGATCAACTAAAAGCTCCAGGTCCACTCAGCCTGAAGAAAACTGTTTTAAAGCATTAAAGCTGGCATCTGGAACATTTTATTAGTTATTTGTTTTTTTATCCTGTCTTGAAAGACGGCCTGTGAATTTTTTTGATCGCACCTCATAAAGTCATTAGAAAACAGCCCAGTAGCATCACAAACATACAGAGTTACAGATGGCAGCTTTATCCCAGTGAGTCCAGTCCACATGTGTAGTTCTCATCCCCTTTAACATCTTACTTCCTCACGTCCAACCTCCCCCTCCTGCAGCTCTGCTCATTTTAACTCCTCTATTTCTTCTCGCACTTTGCAGGTGCAAATCCTCGATAAGAAGGTGGAACTGGGTAACGTCCAGTCTCGCTGTGGCTCTAAGGACAACTTAAAGCACACGCCCGGTGGAGGAAAGGTGAGCGACGTGCTGGTGTTTTGACTTTCATTTTTTTAAATAATTGCACGAGATATATAGACAGTACAGCTAAGTTATTAGTTAGTGCGTCACTCTTCAGCTCTGTGACTCAAAGGATAACCGTCTCTTCCCCTTCACACTTTTCCAGGTTGAAATCCTTGATCAGAAGCTGGACTATAGTAAAGTCCAGTCTAAGTGTGGCTCCAAAGACAATGTGAAACATGCACCCGGTGGCGGCAATGTGAGTAGCTTAAGGGATGAAACTCGACACCAAGTCTTGAGTATCTCTGCAGTTATGATCATCGAACCCTCTCGGCAAAAACAGAAAAGTGGTCTTTTGCTCATCCGGGTCGAAATACTTCAGGTTTTCAAAGTCAGAACCGTTTGGGAGACGATCGGGGCGTTAAGTTTTGGAACTGCACTTCTCAGGGTTCTCGGTGCTTTTTGGGTGACGTAAACAGGAAGTACAGTGTTGCCATGGATACGGTGAGCTAACTTTTTTTTTTATTTTTTATTTTTAGCTTACATTTATTAACAATTTGTCAAAATTGGCACAATTAACAGCAGCCGAATTAACTATCAGCAGTTCCTGTTTGCGCTGCACCCATTAATGTCCAGACAACTATCACTGGATTACTGAGACAGAAGAAAACTTTAAAATCTGATGATTTTTCAGGCAAGTTTTGTCGTTAAAAGTCTTTTTTGATTGATTTCTGAACTCGATTTATAGTCATTAATTCCCAATTGACTTTGACTTTACTCTGAGAAGTACAACTTCAACAAGGGCAGGAAAAAACAGTCTTTTAATCCATTTTTGAAGAATCAAATTTTATTTTGTAATTTTATTAATTGGTATTTTTAGTTTTATGATCCGTTATAGTGTGCTTTACAATGAAATGATGGAACACCATCTTATCCTTGCGTTTCTCCCTCACAGTTTGAGAACCTCTGACATAATTGATCTGATTTTAACGGCTCCACAGGGCCATAAGAAACATGTACCAATGTTGATATGAAGGCATCTCCTCCTCACGAGAGTCCCGAGTATCTCTGCGGTCATGATCCTCACACCAATGCTTGTTAAAAACAGATCTTCCCCTGTCCTCTTTAATCAGCCACGTCCCCTGGTCACATCTCACTCCCCTGAGCCTCCACCATCTAATTTCCTCTCCAGCAAACGGTCCTCATTCGCAGCTCCACTGCTGTTGATTCCTCCAGGATAACAGTGTTTTCAACTTTCCAGGTACAAATTCTTGATAAGAAGCTGGACTTAAGCAATGTGCAGTCCCGGTGTGGCTCCAAAGATAATATAAAACATGTACCCGGTGGTGGCAATGTGAGTAGAAAAGGGAGGGTGCCCGTGGCAAGCTGCAGGTATGCAGCTGCTGCCAAAAAACCCTTCGTCGTGCTTCTGCTGAATGCATCCTCACAAAGGGGCACGAAGTGTGTCGTCTGTGTCCAACCCGTTTCCTCCTGACCTCGATACTCCCGACACTCAGACCCGTTAACACCTCCTATTAACAGTTTTATCACTGAACTTATGAACAGTCATGAGCATTTCATACTGGAAACTAGAGTAGCACTAAACTACATTTTTTTCCTATCACTGGGTTTTCTCTGAAGTGTGCAGCCATGGTTTAGTGCTCGCAGTGACTCCACTGTGTTATGTCATGCTCATGGTCTAATCTAAGCCTGATAACTGTGCTTGAATCTGTGCTTGTCGGTTTTGATTGTGATCAAAAAGTCTGTTCTACCCAAACTGGCCCCCTAAAAGAAACCCAACGTGCATGAATCCTCTATGTGGATTTTGTTGTTGTTGTTGTTGTTTTTAAGTCACATTTTTACAAACAGAAATCTTTTAATTCTCTCACGGTTAAGTGAACTAATTGTACCATTAAAAAAAAAAAAAAAAGGAGAAGGAGTCTCTGCAGCGGTAACAAAGAGTCTCTGTCCGCGCCACCCAACTGTGCCTGCTGTCGTCAACACCGAGGTGACCTCAGCTCAGAGACTGAGCACTTTGTGTTCGGAGACGAGCGACCCCGAGATGAGGTCATCTATTCTGGCATTGTGGAGCACGGCTGAGAAATATGGCTTTTTAATCTGCGATCAACATGAGCAGTGCATGTTACAGAGTGCAGGAGATGCATTATATCTTTAAATAACAGCTGCACCGCCCTCAGGTGGTGCTTCAACACTTTAACATCTTAACCCAGTCTGTCCTCGTGTGTGCCATTAGGATCCACGTCTTCTTCCTGGTAGCGGTTTAAACAGACTAACAGGACAGTTTATAAGGTCGATTCCTCCGTGTGGCTGCATGCTAAGTTCACGTGGACCGGTCGGGTCACTCTGCATTTACAACCGACCGCATGTCTCTGCTCTCTGTTTTGTCCCCCGCAGATTCAAATTGTGCACAAAAAGATCGATCTGAGCAACGTTCAAGCCAAATGTGGATCGAAATCCAACATTCGTTACAAGCCAGGTAAAATAGTTATTTGTAATATCCTGTGATTAAAAAAAAAAAACTACAGACATCAATAAAACAAAAAGACGATAATCTCATTATTTCCTTTGGGAACAGAATATGGAGCAAGACACTTTACTTTAAGTTTTTAGAGCCTTAAATCACATCTTTGAGCTGTCATGATTGCACAATTGTATTTGATTGTCATACAAATAATTTCAGTGCCTGATTTAATTGTCTTTTACTGTGGTTGTGGATTCAGAGGCTTTTTCAAATAAATTAGCACCTTTAACTACCTCGTTTTTGCTGCAAATCACCTTCTCCTAGTTATTAGATTTCCCCTTTTTCATCTGCAGTAAAACCAAAATGTTCCCAGGAATATTGACGCAGTTGATCAAAAATCTGAAGTTAAACATCTCCAGATTAACATTCGATGGCGCTAATTGTCCATGATGTGCCATTAAACTACAGCAGGAGGAGGTGCAACGAAATAACATAATGAGAGGAGTTCAACCTTGAAAAACAAAGTACAAAGCCGACATTTCTGTTTCATGCGGCTGTTTTTACGCAGATGAACGGAAACGATTCGAAGGATTATGCGAAACGACGGCCGTCAGCTCAAATGATCAGTCAGGTGATGACGTAATAATTGTGACGGGCCTATTGCATCACAGTCTGGATCAGTTTAGTGTAACCTCCTCAGCACCTACAGTACTTTTACCAAAGTAATAAACATCTCACATAAATGTACTATTAACATTTTACATTAAAAACTGAAATTTAACATACAAACACTGTTAAAGATTTGAATGAGTACTTACCAACTCTTGTGGTTCATCATCTCTTGTTAGGAGGTCCACAGATGAGACGAGTCCCCAAACCTCATTTAATTGAAATAAATGTAGACAGAAAGTTAAAAAATATATTTTTTTGAACCCTGAACAAACCCGCAGATGGAGAACTGCTGGGTTTAACTTCACATCCTTACAAATCCTGAAATTAATCTCGGAGTTATTTGCCCTTAAAATGACGACGAAGTCTTCAAGTTCACATTTTAAAAAGTCTTAAAAAATGCCACAAACACAATAAATAATGAACAAGCAACAAACCTGTCCGTACTGAGCTGCTGTCTGTCAGCTGTCTTCGTTCAGGTATCTTCAACATTTTACTTATTTAGTGTTTCCAACCGTCACAGCGAGCAGCCGCTCAGCCGGAAGTCAGCCGGTAAACCGAAACACCGGAGTCGGTAAAGTTCGGTGTTGAGTCCGGTTTACTTCTGTAACTTCAGCTAACTTAAGCTCAGCTCGCTCTCGTTAGTTTCACACCAAAAATAACGATAATTCAGCGGTTTACACGTTTGACTGCGTCACGGATGTTGCTTCGTCACTCGAATACCGCGCGCTACGCGCGCGCACTTGGACATGCGCAAAGGCCCAGGCGCGATCCTCGACGTAAGAAACGTGATGACGTCAGGGCCCGCGCCTCAAACAGGCAGAAACCGATCAAAGAAAACAAGTCTTTTGAGTTCAAGCTGGATTTTTCTCAACAACGTCGGCTCGTCGCAGAGTTTCAGTGCAGTTTTATTTAAAGTGTAAAGTAACATTGTCCCAGATCACTTCACAATTACAGACAGCAAGCCAATAAAATAATAAAAAACCACATTAAACACGTCAATGTTTAAGAAATATAGCACCCTTGGACTGTAGCAGTAGAACTAAGAGATGGATGAGCTGGCCCTCAATATAAGATATAATAGGTTAGTTTTAAACCTAATATAACAGCTAATACTTACATTATGGATAAGATGCTGCATTTACAGTTCAGGTGTTTAACTAAAAATGTGTATAATAAGTATACATAATAAGTATATATAAGTAGTCATGATAATGTCACACAGGTCATTTTTTCTGCAGAATGAAGCTTTTATTTTTGATACTTGATCTTTATTGTAATATCGAAAAGAATAATGCCTCCATCCACATTTTAAAACAAACTGTACTGTGCTCTTTTTTCAGGCGGCGGAAATATTGAGATCAAAAACGAGAAGCTGGAGTTCAAAGTTCAGTCCAAAGTCGGCTCTCTTGACAACATTGGCCACGTCCCCGGAGGAGGACAGAAAAGGGTAAAAAACCATCACGACCACACTGCCGGTTAACAACAGCAGATCAGAGCGCTGACGCCCTCCTTTGTACCATCACAGTTCACCTGCTGCACGGCTCAGCTGTTTTATTTTGAATAAAATGTTTTAATATATTCCTTAAGTGCGAAAAAGGTAAAAATTTCAGAAACAGCAACGCTTTTAAACTCTCACCTTCGCAGTTTCCGTTTGACTCAGTCTCTCGTGTGTCCAGCTGTAAAACACCTAATAAATCCTATAGTAATAAATTCATACACTAATTTTTCCCTGGGTGTCGCCTGTCAGGCCCTCTCCTCTTCACGGAGGTTTGTTGGGGCCGTATGCAGCCGAAGGAAGGCTGCAGGCAAGACTGAGAGCTGAAAACAAGAACATTCAGGAAAAAACAAACAAACAGGAATCTCATTTTTCGTGAAATGAACTTAGATTCATCTCCACTGATATTAACCAGAAAAACCAGCTGAGCCTGCGACATCACTTCTCCCTCCTTCGTTCAAGCTTCTCCATCCAGCTGATTTTCACTTCATTTTAAATTATCAGTTTGCAGTCATCATTTTGTTTCATTTTTCACATGTTGTGTTGCATTTATTTATTTATTTTATTTCTGTTGAAGCCATCACGTGTATTTTTTTGTTTGCATGCCTTGTCATTATCTTCTGACTGGGGGCTCCTCTGTAGAGGGAGAAGGGAAAGGAAGGAGAGGGGAGCACCTCAGACAGCCCCTCCATCCCCTCCCCTGCTGTCACTCCCCCTCAGTCACCTCAGACTGTCCCTTCAGACCCCATCAAACCCATCCTGACGAACCCCCTCATAAAGATTGAGGACTCCTGTAAGTATCAACGAGCGCATGCAACAAACAACAGCTTTTATAGTTGGGTTTGTGTCGCTATAATATTCTGTTTTATCTGAGTATAAGAAGTGAAATGCATAAAAAAAATACTGACATTTTAACTCAGTATAATATTGAATCCCTAATTAACAACATTATTAACACAACAGACGCTAACAATAGCTGTGATATGCAGCCAAAGGTATGTAGACACTCGAACACAGTGAACCCATATAAGATTAAACATGTCAGTCTGTCAGTCTCAGGCCTAAAAAAATGCATTATTGTCTCTTTTTAGCTGCAAATTTAGATGTAATGCACATTTTCCTTTTTTAAATCATAATAATTTTGAAAATAAAGATTTAATTAATGTGAAAAAATGCATTAATTCATCCAGAAATTTAGGTTGTTCTTGGTGAAACTTTTACAAAATGCATTTTATATATATTTGATCTGGCAGTGCCTGCAGAAAAACCCCAAAACAAAGTGACAGCTAATTTAAGGATACCCAGTTTGTGATCTGGCTGCTTTGTCACACAGTTCCAGTATGTACAGCTGTTTCCCAGCAGAGGGCGCTCTTCAGCCTGAACCAGCGCTGCTTCTTCATGTTTTAATAGACTTTTTTTTAATCCCACATTGGAAGCAGTTTAATCGCTCACACATCAAATCATGACAGAAGATTAGTGAGAACATTAAGGCCTAAATTTATTGATATAAAATAAGATAATTGATAAATTATAACCTCTTTGAAATGACTCATTTTATTATCAGAATTTGATGCATTTGGTCGCAGGACATTTGGAAACTCTCAGAGGAACCGCACAATTTAATTATTGTGTGAACCTGTTTCATTTGACATAATGAACGTTTATATATATGTAAAAGTCCCGCAAGGTAAGGTTACTTAACTCAAGAACTTTTTTTTAAGATATCCTGAAGAACCATTAATAATTTTTTGCTGCGTTTTATTGCCCAGCGAGCAGAACGTTGGACACGCCAACGTTAAAGGAGGTCAAATTAAAGAAAGTGAGAAAACATGACAAAGTGCATTACCACCAAGGGCCACTAGAGGCTGGCTGCAAAAAACAAAAAGGCTTGGCTCCATAGACTCCCAAAGTCAATCAATTTTTTTTCCATAACTTGTTTTTGGTTTTGTTCAGTCGCTCCATCTTATTATGTTTTTTGGCGGTAAATCTGAAAATAAACCCGTTATTAATTAGAAAATAAGCTTCAAAAAGACGTGTTTTTGAGGGATTGATTGACAGGCCTGTAGTGCAGTCAGGTTACAGCTATCAGTGGGCGGGACGTCATGTTCCCGTGATTAATTAGATATTAGACCTTAAAGAGAAGCAGTATTTTTGTGGCCGTGGCTTCGTGTCGTTCAGGTTTCCAATCAGAGAGTCAGATTCACAGCTTGCTCCTCCCCCAGTTTGTCCAAATATGGTCACTTCTGGCTCCTAATACAAGATTGCAAACTTCGAGGCTTCAAAACGTCCGTTCACAAAATAACGGGCGACGTCAAGGTTGGTTGACGCTCGCCTAAAACCCCGCCCGGGGGGTCTCGACCCTCAGGTTGGGAAACTGTCCACTTCCTTTTGGCAACATGGTTAGCATTTTAGTAAAATGAAACGTGCATCATCTCCCTTGACCTCCACCCTCTCCGATCTCCCCCGCCGCAGATTGAGAGCCACAAACTGAGCTTCCGCGAGTCCGCCAAGGCGCGCACCGACCACGGCGCCGAGATCGTGTCCTTGGAAGACTCCCCCCACCAGCTCAGCACCGTGTCCTCCTCCGGCAGCATCAACATGGCCGACTCTCCGCAGCTGTCCACGCTGGCCGACCAGGTGTCCGCCTCGCTGGCCAAGCAAGGCTTGTGAACGCAACCCCGACCGCTACGCTCCACCCTCCATCTTCGAAAACAACACAAAAAAAAAAGCCCACACACGACACACGTAGAGGAGTTGTGACGTCTTCCTCGTTCGTCTCACAGGACTTTTTTTAGCCTCCCGTCACCGTTTGTCCTCCACTAACCTTTGAGAAGCGTTCGTTACGATTAGAGTAAAAAAACTAAAACAAAACCAAAACCACAGATTAACGAGTCGGCCGACAGCGTGTTTCACTTCTCTCTGTGGTCTTTGATCTCGTACTTACTTTCATTTCAACCTTTTGTAAGCGTCCCTTGAAGAGTCGAAGCAGAGCAAAAAAAGATGGTGATTTTACCTTCGTACACGTCCTGGTAAAAAAGTACAAATCTGACGTCGTTGAAGACTTGGTTTCCCGTCACATTGACTGTAAACCCTCGTAGAAACTTTAGATCTTCTCAGTGTCCCCGGTCAGGTTGGTGTTTTTCTTTTTGATAAAAAAAATTGCAGACTGTTGAAGTCCAGTTAGTCGCTGAAGGAAGGAGTTTAACGAAGGAGAAAGAAAACGGAGCGAGTTTCTCATCGAAGCGGAAGAAAATAAATCTGCTGGTTTTTGTTTTGTTGCTTTGTGTCGTCCCGACATGCGCTGCACCTCCAGCTCCTGTAGGGGGCGACGGCGGGAGATGAAGGCCGCGGAGAGGCCGGAGGAGGCGGCAGGAGGAGGCGGCAGGAGGTCTCCGGTTTTATATCGGCCGGCCGAAGGACCCGACAGGATTTATTTCTTCTGATGACACGAGCTCACGTTTTAATTCAGAGATGAATATTTTGTAGCTCAGCTGGCTGACGAACCTTCAACCTTCTCAGGGAACATTTATTTGTTTATAACCTCAAAACAGCAGTGAAGACATTTAAAACATTTAAACCACAAAGCACAAACACAAACAGTTTGTCTTGAGCCATAACTTTTCTAATTTTTCTGATAAAACTTATTACATAAACTATTTTTTAAATGTTCCCCAAGAAGGACTATTAGCATCACTAGCATCCTTGTGCTAACTACTAGCATCTTTGCTGTAGTCCCGAGTGTCCCGAGGCTGATCCAGAGCAGCTCTGGGACGGATGCTAACGGCTGCTTTACAGATGCAAGTTACTAGCCCAGGAATGCTAGTGATTAGAGTGAGGAGGCTAGCGGCTAACCAATGGATGCTATTTGCTATCCTAGGAATGCTACTTGTTAGCCTAGATATGCTACTTGTTAGCCTATACTATATGCTAATAGCTAGCCTATGGATGCTACTTGTTAGCCTAGATATGCTAATAACTAGCCTATGGATGCTACTTGTTAGCCTAGAAATGCTAATAACTAGCCTATGGATGCTACTTGTTAGTGACTACTAACTAGTCTAGATATGCTAATAACTAGCCTATGGATGCTACTTGTTAGTGACTACTAACTAGTCTAGATATGCTAATAACTAGCCTATGGATGCTACTTGTTAGTGACTACTAACTAGTCTAGATATGCTAATAACTAGCCTATGGATGCTACTTGTTAGCCTAGATATGCTAATAACTAGCCAATGGATGCTAAATGTTAGCCTAGGTATGCTAGTTGTTAGCATAGGGTTAATAACCAGGTGAGGTGTGAACGTGAATCGTCTCTGAAGGAACGTCTGGAGTTCATCAGAAATAAATACGATCCGTCCTTCGGTCTCAGCAGCCGAGTCGTCCTCCGGCAGACGGCCGGACGCTCGGCCTCTCGGCGGCCTCGTTCCCTCCGAACGTAGTCGACAGGTCGTAACCTGGATTAGAAAAACCAGAACAGCTAGCGTAGAAAACTTTGGTTTGTGTTGGGCTCAGTTTTCTAATCGTATTCTGTGGATAGATGACGTGTATTTGATATGAAGGAACATTTGTATTGTGCCTGCTACTGTCAGTGTTCAACTTTTTGGTTTTACTGCTCCATTGTAAATGCGCTTCACGTATGAGGGGGGGGGGGGGGTGGAGAGGGGGGTGGAGAGGGGAGGAGAGAGAGGGGGGTGGGGGGTGGGATTAACCTTAAGTGTAATTTCCACAGCTGAAGTATGCGGCGGAGTCTCGAGCCCGTTCAGCTTTGTCACTGATTCCAGTATTTAAACTGCTATATGCACTAAAACAAGTAGGTAGAATAATGTTAATCCCAGTTATTGAATGAATTCAACTTTAAAGCGAAACTGTGAAACTTCTGCTAAACAAGAAGACAGCTGCAGCGACATGATTCATTACTGAGTAGCTAAAATGCTCAACTAGAGAGCTGTTAAACTAACTCCATAGATGGACTGAAGCTGCAGCTGCAAAAAAAACAACAACAAAACTTATTTTATTGTTAATAATTATTCGTAAGGAGATTATTTTTCTCCTCTCAGAAATTACGCGGTCTCGCTTTAACGGTTGGAAAATGTACCCGAGCTGAAGGAAAACGACCGCGTTGCAGAGCAGACGGACGGATGAGCGGGTGATTGACAGACGGATGAACGGACGGGTTGAGACGAGGGATCTGGCAACTGTGCAGCAATTTAGTTCATGAGCTTCAGCAGTTCATCGTCACGCTGAGACAGGACACATCAGGAAAAAACAACAAAGCTTAAGCTCCTTACAAACGTTACGCTACACGGCAAAAGTATGTGGACACGCCAACGTTACAGGTCAAATTAAAGGTTACAAGAAAGTGAGAAAACTTGAGCTTTCATAGTAATTCTCGGCCATGACGTGCAATACCACAGAGGGCCACTAGGGGGCAGCTCAAAAAAAAACTAAACAACAACAACAAAAAGGCTTTGGCTCCATAGATTCCCATTCATCTTCTCTCATCAAATACAAACTCAATGTTTGTTTTTTCCACAATTTATTTTGGTATTGTTAGCTACAATTTCTCCTTATTAGTTTTTCTGGTGGTAAATCTGAAAATAATCCCGTCACTAATTAGATATTAGGCCTTAAAAAAAAATGTCCACTTCACCGCTGGCTCCTCCCCCAGTTCGTCCAAATATGGTCACCTCTGACTCCAAACTAGCAAAGATGGCTTAAGCGTGTCCACTTACTTTTGGCCACATTTTTCATTCAGGTTAGCATTTATTTATTTTCAGCTGGAGAAATATTAGTAAAACAACAACACATTCCCTTCAAAAGACAAACCCAGTTCATGTGCTCAGATGCGTCCTAATGTCGATCCCAGTGGTTCATTTACTCGCATTAAATATGAGTGAAACAGCTTCTTGCATGCAACCTCATGTAAGAGACGGTCGTGTGCCTGTTGCCTCCCCTTTTCACAAAGTGGTCTCTTTGTATATCCTGTTTATATATTCTTTGGCTCTTGGACGGATATGCCGATCTTAACTAGAAATGTGCGGGTCAAAAAAAATAAATAAAAGGTCTCAACTTTGCTCCCGGCTGGTTTTGAAATCGCCACGTAGGACTGGAGGGTGTCGCTTACAACCTTATCTGCATGCTAAAAAAAAATTAAATGGAAATAAATCTGGGTTCTTTTGTCCCGGTAGACCACTTTCGTCTCGGTGTGCAGGACAGACAGGAGCTCTGAGGGATGGGACGCCGTCCCAGTTTAACGTCTTGAGAGGTTTCTGCAGTAACAAAAAAAAAAAAAAAAAAAAAAAAAACCTTCACCCTTTGTTATTTTTTCTTTTTGGTTACTTCTGACGCTGTACAGTTTGTGGAAATGTGATTGTTCTCGTTATTGTGCATTTTATCAATAACTGGTTTATGATGATTCTCGTTGCTGTATATGTGTATTTGAAAATAAATGCTATGAAGTCACCGTCGTTGTGGATGTCGAGATGTTTATATAAAAGTGTCTGAAGCTTCCAGGTGTGAAAAATGAGGCCGATGTTGAAGCGCCTTTAAACTGCAATACCAGCGAGTGCCACTAGAGGTCGGCTCCAAAAAGCCTCCGGCTCCATAGACTCCCATTCAACTTCTCTCATCAAATCCAAAGTGAATAAAATGTGTCCATCAGTTATCTCGGTGTTGTTAGCTAAAGTCACTCCTTCTTCTTAGTTTTCTGGAGGTCCATCTGAAAATAATCCCTCATTCATTAGAAAAGAAGATTCAAGAAGACCTGTTTTTGGGGGCGTGTCTGTTTGATTGACAGGCCTGTGGTGCAGTCAGGTTACAGCTATCGGTGGGCGGGACGTAGTATCGTCAGGTTTCCTATCAGATCCACTGCTGGCTCCGCCCCCAGCTCGTCCAAATATGGTCACTTCCTGCTCCAAACCGCCCCGACGACCAAAATTCAAATCCAAGTTTCGTGACGGCCGTTCACAAACCGACGGGTGACGTCACCACTGGTTTGCCGTTTGATCTCAACCTTAGTGACGTTCAGACTCTCGTTAATAAAAACAAAAAGACGAAGCGGTGACTTCGGACACTTTTGAATGAACTTGAGTCCAGAACAAGAGCGCCAAGTTAAACATAAATGTTTTAATGGTACTATTTACAAAAAAGAAAAAACAAGTCTGCTTTTTTGATTAGGTTAACTGCTGCAACAATCGAACAGGTACATTGACATCTTGCTTAACTACAAAAGAAAAAAAACAAACAAACATAAGTGACTTGAATGGCTGTGGCATAAAAAGAGGTGTAAAATGAAAAACCATAGATCTTTATTTGCATAGCAATTAGTTACTTAAGGTGGAGAGGGAGGGGGGAGATAGACGGAGAGAGAGAAAGTGTGGTTATATATGGATGCTGTGCGGGAGGAAAGGGGGGGGGGGAGAAAAACAAAACAAAAAACAACCCAATCAAGTCGGATCAATCGGAGGGAAAAACTAGCGAACAGCACAAGAACCTGAGCTCGGGGGGGCGTCTAGCTGAGAGCTGCTACATCTGAAGTGTTTGAAAACCAGAGGAGGAAGAACAGAGAGGAAGAGGAAGAGGATGGGGCGGGGGGTCGTGTTTATTTAGCCACAAGATTGTATTTTTGTGAAACAGCCACGAGGAGTGAGATCAGCTGCGATTCATTTCCTTTACTTTAAATTAAAATGTGAAGTCTTAACTTTCTGTGCCGTCGTAATAAGACTTGTTTTTGTTTTTTTCTGGAGCATGCAGCAGCAGCTTTCTGGTTGGGCAAGTGCTCAAGAAACAAAACGAAAATAAACAAACAAAAACAAACAACACCCCACTGGAGAACAGAAGAGAGGGGAGGGAGGGGCAGGAGGGGGGGGGGCCCTCCAAAAAAAGAGACGGTTAAAGAGGAATGATTTTTTGTGTTTTTTTGTGTTTTTTTTTTTACTATTCAACAAACACAACTAATGTGTTACTGCTGGAACAGACGGAACGAGATAAACAAACAAAGAAAAAAAAAGAAGAAACGAGTCAGGAATGGAGAAACAAACAAAGAAAGCCAAAAAAAAACAAAAAAAAAGGTGGACTTGGCAGTCGGAGAAGTGCTCTGGTGATTTCAGGCGACCTCTAGAGGAAGTAGGAGGGAACCACATCTCAAATGTACCTGTTTATTTGGATGAGGGGGAAGAAGTTGAGGAAGAGGAGGAGGAAGAAGGAAGGAGGGGGTATTTTTTCTTGTTTTGTTATTTGTCACTCCACTAAAAATGTACATGGGAATTACAAGCAAACTAGTTAATAGAAAACACCCTTTGGCCATATTTTGAGGAGTCCGCTACATAGTGCGCTACGAGTGTACACGCGACGTATGAAACACCACTAAGCCCCCCCATGTACATTGTTTAGCCTACTACAGAAATCTTTTTTGTAACGTGTTGGTTTTATACTTTTTTTTTTTTTTTTTACATTTATCTCGTTTTTTTTAATTTTTTTATAACCTGTGACAAAAACAAGTGTAGGGAAAGGCTTCTATCTCCATAATGTTCACTAAAAACTGTGAAAAGTATTAGACTGATGTTTGAATATCAAACAACAGGAACCCATGTCATCTTATTCTGCGTTGAGGTTCTGCTTGTTAATGCCAGAGAGGAGCTGTGTGTGTGTGTGTGTGTGTGTGTGTGTGTGTGTGTGTGTGTGTGTGTGTGTGTGTGTGTGTGTGTGTAAGGGGTGGAGGGAAGGGGCAGTCCTCCGCCTGTCCGTCATTCATCGCTGGGCGGGGGCTTTGTGTTTCGGGCCGCCGCTGTCGTCATCGCAGAGCATGTCTGCGTCGTCCGAGTCCAGGCGCCCGAAGGCCGTTGCTCGGCAACCCGAGATGCTGCGCATCCTGGGCCGGGCGTTGTGGTCGGGCTCAGGCTCGGGCTCCGGAGCCGGGTCCTCTGGCAGGGGGAAGCCGCGGCGCTCCCACGGCGCCACCGTCTGGAGACGACACGCACAGAATCAAAAAGAGGGTTAGACGAAAGGGTTCTTTCAAAAGTTTCATTCAAAACTCGTCCAAATTAAAAACATTTTAGGAGTTTTTATTTTTTAAAAGTGACTCGGATGTAACTCGACACCTTCAGTCAAGAGCAGATCTATGGAAGGAGAAGAAGCTCCGCCCTCCTCAAAGACCTGATTGGTTGCTTCGCTGTGTGACATATGAAACTCTGAATCTGTATTTTAGAGACCGTCAGCATTTCTGAAGTGAAACTGCTCCGTCATGGTGTTCATTAAACACACGGACCAGTTAACAAGGTTAGAAACTAAGATCTTCACTGCAGGGGGTCTTTAACTTTTCCCCCTTTTTCAGGATGAAAATAAGACTTTTTATTTCAGGGCAGACATTTGACGCTGATGAAGGAAATATCATTATTACATTTTCAAAATATAAACCCGTCAAACATCCGCTGCCGTGTTGAAAGGTTGAGGAGTCTGTGTGGCGTCTCACCGAGACTATTTTTAGTCTGAATCAGCGGCCGTAATGTCGAGTTACCGCGATTCGGAAGATGAAGTTACGGTGAGCTACGTTCTCCTGAAACGAGTTTCCACCACAGAAGAAGTAAACAACAGCAAAGACGAGACGCTTTCTCTCAAGTCGCCTCTTCGGAGTTTGTTTTCTCACTGAACGTCTCATGAATCTTTCAGCGGGTCAAGTTACACACAAAAAATAAAATGCTTCAGACGCAGAAGATCATCAACAACCATTTCCAGGACACTTAATGACTTCATTGTGCGACACGTGAAATTAATTTTAGGACGGGTATCACTGCTCCCTCGTGTCCGTCCCGTTCTCAGGAACACCTCGGAGCCATTTCCTCAAATTTGGCACAAACGTTCACTCGGTCCCAAAGATGAACTGATTGGATGTTGGTGGTTAAAGGTCGCTGTGACCTTGGGGTTGGATATGTTTGAAACTGGTTTCCTGGACTATTTTTAGACGGACTTTGGACCCGTGTTAAACGGGTTTCTTGGCGGCGCTGCGTACCCGCTCTTCGAAGGTAAAGTCCGGCGTGGAGCAGCGCGTGTCCTCGCTGGACAGCAGCCGGTGGGAGTCCCTGGAGCAGGGCGTGTGGGGGTTGGAGGCGGTGTCGGGGCTGGCCGGACTCATGGGCGACGGCACGTGGCTGTAGTCGTGCAGCATGGGGCAGTGGCCGGGGTCCGGGGACGCGGGCTGAGGGGTGGGGGGGTTCGTCCCGCACAGCAGCGGCGTGGTCCGCCCGTCCACCGACTTGTACGACCTGGAGGGGGGACACTGGAGGTGAGTTTCATGTCCACAGAGGAGCGTCAAGCAGCGGGACGTTAACGCTGGGAGGAGGCTGGAGGGAGCGGGGGAGGAGGAGGAGGAGGAGGAGTCACCTGCTGCCCCTCCTCTTGGCCGGCGCCAGGGCCATCCAGGTCCAGCGGGTTCGCTCCTGGTCCTCGTGGGGCTGATGGAGCTGGATGAAGGCCGCGTCCGTCAGATCCTCAACCTACACACACACACACACACACACACACACACACACACACACACACACACACACACACACACACACACACACACAACAGGTTTTACTGCCACAGTCTGGACTGATGAGTCATCAGATTTGACCTGTCAAGAGTTTTTTAAATATCACAAATAACATATTACATATCTATGAAAATTAAATGTAAAAAAATGGAGGATCTACAGACACACTTCCTTGTTAAGTGATCAATTTGCTTGTTTTCTTTGCCTTATTTCTGAATATAATTTTTCAAATTTGTTTAAATTTTAGATAAAAAAAAAAAAGGGACATTCTGCATTTTAATCCTTGATGAATATAATCTTTGAAGGTTATTTCATCTGAATCCAGCCTCATAAATTAACCTTGTATTTACAAATCCGACCACCAGGTGTCACCGTTAATCTGAACTGAGGTGAGAGCAGAGCAGCAGGTGTTCTGTGTTCCTATATAAAGTTTGCTCACCTCCCGTTCGTTCTCCTCTTCAGTGATTGGCTGAGAGAAGATGTCAACGGATCGCCAGCTGGAGCAAACACGACAAAAAAACAAAAAGTGTGAGAACAGGAAGTCGAGCGGCTCTAACGAGCTCCACGGTGACTCCAGACCCCCCTGAAGCGCCCCCTTGTGGTGTACCTGGGCGTCAGGATCTCTTTGTACTGCAGCTTCTCCACCCGGGTGGTGGCGGCCACAGACATGGGGATCACGATGTTGTTGATGTCGAAGGAGCTCTCGCCTCGCCGCCTCTTGATTGGCTGCTGCTGGAGGAGATTATGATGTCGTAAATAATCATCAATGACACAAAATTCAACCACGTTTAAACATCAGTGTTTGTGATGATTTGATTGGTTCTCTGCTTGTGCAGCTGCAGAAATATCCAGGTTTCCATTCATGCAGCTGCACATTTGTGCTGACAAAGTTGTTTTTTTTCAATCTGAGGAAGTAAATTTCTGAACCTACGAGTGCTTTTATGAATATTTAATGTGTCACAAGATCATTTGAATCCCGACGCCTCGGGTCGCCTCTGTGTACAAAGCAAATGGGCCTCGTATGCAAATGAGCAGAGACAGATGTTTTGCCGAGCCAGCTGCTTCCTCATTCTTTTCTGCTCCGATAACTTTCGAATGTTAAAAAACACAAACAAATGAAGTTTCAGTTTCAGATTCTCGCCCCGCTCGGTTTTTCTTTTTATCACAATCTGGCACGTCAGCTGAGTCTGATAACGGACCGGATGTTCGGCAGCGTGTCCTCTGACATCCGCAGCGGTTTTCTTATGAGAAGGTGAAACGATGACGTCTGTGAATCAGGAGGAGACGTTCTGTTCAGGGGGAGAATTCCTCAGTTTGATTTAAATAATCAGTCAGATTATTTCACTGCACACGTGAAGCCGTGTCGACACGTTTCTATCAGAACATGGCAGCTTCTCACCGAACGCTCCTCTTTCACAGGAAGGATTTAACAGCTCGGAGTCTTTTCTTCGAGTGTTTTTAACTGTGACGTGAAGAAATATATTCAATGAGACTTTTTTTCTCTGAAAATAAATGACTTCTGGACAAAACAAACCAAACTGTGTCTCTAAAACCGACCGACACTGAAGTGTCAAAACTGTGACTCAGCATTTGACCCATAACGCTGTAATAATGTTTTGGCGCCTTTAACGAGGTCGTGCGTCACGTGAAAACCTCGTGTGATCCATCAGAGCCGGCAGATGAAGGGTTAAACAAAACAAACAGTGTACGCAGGCAGGTCATTAACCTCATTACCAGCCACGAGGCTGAAACGAATAGCGCAGAGGCCGGTAGGCCGGTGTGAGGCGAGGCCCGTGTGAGGCCCGTGTGAGGCCGGTGCGAGCCCCGTGTGAGGCCCGTGTGAGGTGAGGCCCGTGTGTCCTTACGGGTGTGCTGGGGATGCTCTGGCTGCTCGTGCCCAGCGGCGTGGAGTTCTCCGAGGACGTGGACAGCTGGCGCGTCAGCGGGCTGTGGAGGGACGAGTGCATGTTGGCCAGAGTCGGACAGGTGCTGCTCGAGTCCAGGAATAGTTTAGGGGACGCTGGAGGACAAGACAGACAGAGAGACGGTCGGATTCAGAGGAGAACCTTTCCGTGATGAACGCCTGACTGTGATTTTCTGTCTCGGAGACTCACAGTCGGCCCGGTCCAGCGAGTGCTCTCGTAATCTCTTGCGGCTGTAGTTCTTGTCGTACGGGCCCAGCGGGGTAGAGAGGCCCTGCAGCCGCTCCATCTTGCAGACGGTCTGGCCCTCCAGCCGCGGCGTGTTCAGCATGCCGCCGCCGCTGCTGCTGCCGCCCACGCCCACGCCGCCGTCCGCGGCCCTCGGCTTCTCGGCCCGGTTCTTATAGTGGCCCAGTCCTGCAACACCGGGAGCCACTCGGGTCAGAGACATTTCACTTCACAGCAAATGTGTAAACACTCAAAAAAAAAAAAAAAAAAAAAAAAAAAGGACGTCTGCGAGCCGCCAAATACGACAGATGGCGTTAAATCCTCAGTTCAGCAGGTAGAATCAGTTAAAATGCATTTGCTGCTTGAAAAAAATAACAATTCTTATAATAATAGTATCCGATTGCTTTTTCTGCCGATTAGGAAAGTAATTCTGAGTAACAGGAGCTCGTCTCCCCTCTTGTGTTTCCCAGGAAGCAGAGTCTCCTTCTGAGAAGCGCCTCTGCCCTGCAGCGTTACGAAACCAAACCCTCACTGGAGGAAAAGTGCATTGTGAAATAAATAAAAAAACAAATGACCTGCAATACAACGGAGTCACTGTGTTACAGTGACTTCACTTTACAGTTTCACCAGCATCTTACATTTCCAGGTGTGAAACTCTTCATGATTGGAGATGTTTTTAAAGTCTTTGTATTTTAGATTGACTCGATCTCGGACGTGTCGGGAGGAGAAACCCAAAGCGCCGCCGTACTTACGGACTGCCATGAGCGAGTTGGCGAACTTGTGCTTCTCTTTGGACGAGGACAGCTTGTGTTTGAGGGAGAGCTTCTTCAGTGGTTTGCTCCTCTCCAGCGACTTGGTCTGCCACTGGCTCTTCATCACCTGCTGCAGGCGGAGGCCTATACAAACGTCTGGGGAAGGAAACGAGGCTTAAAAACACTAAACCGGGACATTTTAACACGTGGAATTTTTCAGGTTTGCCACGATTCAAAGATCATAACCAGTCGTAGGGGAAATCTACTATACGAGCAAATGTGCTGTTGTTGGGTGTTTAAAGTTCATGTTTATACTCCAAAAAAGATGGTTTGATTTCAGTGACTTCAGTGTTTTATCAGAAAGTAAAACTCATATCGGCAAACAGAAAAAAAGAAGAAGGAGAAAATAATTTATCTAGAGGGATACGCTCCACATCAGAGACAGAACAGTTTGTCTACATGACGTCTGTAGGACTTCCTGCTGAGAGCCTCTTTGGCCGCTCCCTGTTTGTCTTTCCCTCCACATGGAAAGTAGGAAGCAACGGCGTAAACTGTGAACCGGCGCTCACCGTCGGGGAAGGAGAGGATGGGGTGGACGCCAAGATCCAGTCTCGACAGGCGGTCCAGCGTGGGCAGGTCGTACTGAGGGTCCTCTCTGGGGGTGGGCCAGCCACCACACATCGCACAGCTGGGGTTCACCCTGCAGGTACACTGGATGCAGACGCTCCTCGCGGCCTGCAGGGGGGCGCAAAACCATACACGTTCACCATTCCTTTCTTTTCTTTTTTTTAATCAATTCAATGAATTCACATTTTTGCTTTCCAACGATGTATAAAATGCCTCGATATGCCGTCACTCAAACACTCCTTAAAGTAGGGCTGCCATGGTTTCCTTGGAAACGACTGCAGATTTGCAGGAAGAGACAAGCAGCTGCTGTCCAACCTTTTATGTGCAGAAAACTCAAAAGTGGAGCCAGCAAGTTATGACACCGAAGAAAAGCCTTTGATTGGCCGGAGCCGTGTGTCACGCAAGATACGAGTCAGCCAATCAGAAGAGAGGGTCTTTAATTACAATGCATCTTAAAAAAAACAGCCTGTTGTTGATGGAGCTGCAGAGAATCACAGCGTTTTTGTTTTGGTGTTTAAAACTCGAACGATATCGCGCGTACGGTCATCAGAGCTGCAAATACAAACACCCGGAAACATGTGAAGTACAGGAGCTTTAAATAAAATGTTACTCAGTGAAGAATAAGTGGCTTCTAGAAACACCGCAGGAGTTCAGTGAGTCACGGCAGAGAACATTTTGCTCTTTGCAGGTTTTGGCGTCATTTTCACAGCTTTCAGAAAAAAGGTTATAATATTAGAATATTAGTTCTGCTCGGTGCCGAATGGCAAGATTATTTCTACTTATATCAATTAACTGTAGGACAAACGTGACTGAATATACATGTTACACAGAAGTGTCACTGCAATAAGATCCCAGATTAATACACACCACTTTTTTTTAACACTCTTTAAAGTCACGCTCGGCATTACGGAAAAAATAAAAACAGGAACAATCAGCTTCTATTCGTCTTCGACTGCGAGTCGTCACGAGGGTGATTTCTCTTCTTTTGTTGTTCGGCTGTGATGGAAGATGTCCTACTTTTTCATAAATAAGTCAGCCATCTCTCGTTTCCTTTCCTCAGTTATTGGGTTACAAACTTGAGAAAACTAAATCAGCGAGGCGAAGACACTCGACACGTTGTGGGAGAATAAAAAGTCCATTCATGGACCGAGATCTTGGCCTCAAACCGCTTTTTTTTTTTTTTTTTTTGACACAAACGTTTTCCTACCAGACGGTTTTTTGTTTTGTTTTTGTTTTTGACGGTGAATTGGCGGCCGCCGGGACTCACCTTGCCGTTAAGGTTGGGCACAGTGTTGGGCTGAATGAGCCGCCGCCGCCGGCAGCTGACGAGCGGTCGCGTGCGCGCGGCGACGCACGTGCTGTCGTAGGCCGACGGCTGCTGGTGCTTCGGGTCGGAGCTCTCCGTCATCCTGTCGGGGAAAAACAACCACGGAGACGGTGAGGTCACAGAGCTCAGGAGATATAAAAGACATTTTAAGATATTAATCAACTTGTTGAAAGTAAATTATGTGTTTTTCTTATTCAGAAATATCATATAAAATATCATTTTTCACTATAGATCAAAGTTGTATTTATTTATTTTGTGTAAAAAGCTTGTATGTCTCCAAGTGTTGTTTTTTTATTCTACTTATTATTTTCTTCCTGTATTCATAAGCTGCTGTGACGACTAAATTTCCCAACTGCGGGATAAATAAAGTATTTTCTTGCCTTATATGTTCAGGAGGTGAACATTCAGTCGAGCAGAGTATTAATATAAAAAAACAAATTAAAGAGTAAAATCCTCATAAATTCATCTCGGTTTAAGATGCAGCGGCAACAATAAGACCCGGACTAACAATTAATCTGAGCCAAACTTTTCTCTATTAATAAATGCATCTTTTTGCATATTAAATGTAAAAATAAGTTGTTGTTTTCATAACCCTGTAAGACTGCTGTTAGACGTTCAGTTTACTATCAGATGTGACAAATCTTTATATTTTAGAAAGAGCATTTCTCTTTTCTTCAGTGAACTCTGACTCGTCACAGCAGGAAAACAACGTCACCTCGAAGGCATGCGGTTGTTGTTAACGTTATCAGTCTCTGTGTTCTTTCGAGCTGTGAGGAGTCAAAAATCTATCGTTTAACATCAGAATCTGCTAACTGAGAACTCGGTTTCTCGGAGGGGCGGCTGCCTTTTCTGGGAACTAGAAATGAGGTAATGATTAGCAGCCGTACCTGCTGAGGACGCCGTTCACTGGCTGCCCGTTCTGACCTTTCCACGGGCCCGGCTCTGCGTTGGGGAGGTGGGCGGAGCCTGTGTGCTCCAGCCGCTCTGAGCCGACGTCCTGCGTCGACAGATAAGAGGGGAAAAAAAAGAAAAGAAAAAAAAACCCCGGGTGAGACTACACCTCGTGGTAACTGACACAGCGAGCTGACCAGCAGCTCGGAGGCCTCGCTGGACGTGAATTATTCAGTCTGGGTTTATGACAAAAGGGCCGGGCTCGGATCTGCAACCGTCATCAAGCTCCTTCACGAGCGTTCACACACAGTTTTAATCCAACTCGAGTTTCGATTTCTTTCCGCACTCCACGTTTTTCTGCCATTTTATTTCAGCAGTCTTTCAAACCAACAACATGACAAGCTGACGATCGACACACAGTTGTTGAAACGCCGTGATCGCAGACCCAGAATTTGTATAAACGATTTAAACAAATGCAGAGAGAGAATCATCCTGTCATAAATGATTTGGATGTAAAAAGGTTAAAAGGAGTTTATTTTATCTCGTTAAATCAGACCTGAGGGGAACGATAGAAAAAGAACTTCCTTCCTTTTGATTTGCAAGAACAAACAAGTCAAACTGATGATCAGGAAGAAGACACTCCAATGTAACACCCTCTATAATCAAACTTTAACATTTAGAAACTGAAATCTGATTTCTATCCAGTCTTTTCTATTATTTCTACACTTTTAAATGGTTGGTTATCAGCTTTTATGAAAGCGTTTGCAGCTCCAAGATGTAATCTGTCTCCGTTTGTTGCCGAGTCTTTGTTGCAAGAAATACGACCGACAGGCCGAAAGCTTTTTAAAGGCTCATTCTTGCTGGAATTTTACTTCTTAAAAACAAACAAACAAAACAAAGAAAAGAAGGGGCATCCTTCCCCTCAAAGGCCTTTCGATTCTTTAATCATTACAGAAACCAGATACAGACACGTCGAGATCCCGCTGAGACTCACCGACCAGGATTTCTGCATAAAATGCCGCGCTAAACTTATTCTGTTAACATTTTTTAAAAAGGCACCGACGGGGAAAAAGACGCTACGCTGCTCACCTGAGTGTTCATAGGCTCCATCTTCACCTCCGCTCCCCCTGCGAGCGCCACGCCGGGGGAAACGCCTCCCAACTCCACGGAGCCCTGCGGAGCCGAGACGTGAGCGTTACACTTCCATAAAAAAAAAAATAAAAAAAAAAAGGAGCCGCGGTTCAAGAGCATCGCAGCTTGTTCGTCGTCACACAGCCTCAAACGAAACACTCAGAGAGCAACTTCACTTTTGATTTGATTTTTTTTTTTTGCAGCTAATATCGTATCAAATGAGGAGGGGGGAGGTGGGCGGGGAGGGGGGACCGACCTTGCTGGCGCGGATCTGTCTGTAGATGTCGGTCTGCTGTCGGATGCGGTACTCCAGGTCCGAGATGTGGGCCTGGAGCCAGTTCCAGTGGCTGATGATGGCCGCCCTCTCCACGGTGTAGCGGCTCTCTGCCCGCTTCCATCTGGAGGTTAAAAAAATTGTTTTTTTTTTTTTTTTTTAAAAGGGCGAGTGCTCGATTAAAAAAAAACAGACTCCATAGAAAACACACTAATATAACAATTAATGTGTTTTAAGGTGAGTTTGTTTGCCCCAATTAAATTAAGAGTACACGCAAATGAGTGTCCTGTTTCAGCCCATCATGTGACATACATCGACATGTAAATAATAATGATCCTATGGAGCATTTCCCCCGTTAGACTGCAGAGGTCAGTGAATCAGTATTATGCACAGCTCCCAGCGACGGCAGCTGCAGGCAGCCTGGAAAAGCTTTACAGCCGGAAAAAAACAACACGATGAGGTGTGCATTATGGATGCGGGAGACCGAGGAAAAAAAAGGGTGTTTTTCCATTTTACCGTTAAACTCGGCGACGGAGAAGGAGCACCAGCTGAGAGCAGGGTACTCCATTTTACCAGTATGACACACAGAATGGGCATTTCAAAGGCAGACATGAGAGGAAAATGTCTGCTGCCTGCACCGAGCGGCGGCGACCACAGAGGGCGCCGTTTCATCAAAATACTGCAGTGCACTGAACAATGAAAATAATGACTCAGATGGCAGACAAAGATAGACCCTCACACTCCTCTGTGCTTTCTCCTTCCCCACGCTTATGTTTTTGATTTTTCAGGACTTCACCAGGACGGACAGAGGAAGTCGCTACTGGGGAGAGGGGAGAGAGGAGGAGGAGGAGGAAAGAGGGGAACATTATAAAAAAAAAAAAAAAACGGGGACAGAGAGAGCCAGGAAGCTCTGGCAGTCTGGAGAGGAACAGAAGGGCTTTAAAGGGAATCTGCAGGCCAGAGGGGGTGGAGGGGGTGGGGCTGGGTCAGGGAACGGCGCAGCAGACACTGGGATAACCAATAATCCAAGCATGAATCCCGTCTTATTGTGGAGCTGAACAGAAAGGACGCTTCTTGCAGCTTTGACGCAGACATCAGCCGATCGGTGCGATCACGGTGTTTTCAGCCCTTTTTTTTTTTTTTTTTTAAACTCAGCTGCCACATGTACGACGTGTTCAAGGACACTGCTGCAGTGGTTCCTGCTCGGAGCATTTTCTTTCCCCTTTACTGCTCGTCTACACGGATAAACAAACACTCATAAAAACGCTGCAACACTCATCAAACACACCCATGACTGGTGCACCAGATCGATGCACCGGCTGGTTCATTTGCATGCCCGAGTCCCCGTGGAGCCTCATCTCGAAAAAACGACAAAATAAAGTGTGTTGTTGCACCAACCACTTCATTAACCGCTCCGAGGACGGCGTGCCGTGATTCACCGGAAGGTGGGCGGACGGCGGATCAGGTGCGACGTCCCCCGAGGGCGAACTGGAAAATGATCTGGAGGAGATTCGTTCTCTCTGTGAGACTACAAATACGGTGAGAAACCACCGAGGCGAGAGCGGACACGTCGAGCTTCGGCCTGACAAAGAAGAGGCAACACAGACGTGACCGGACAAGGTGGAAGGAGAATAAAGCACAGACTGTAAATAAAAGTGGACGTAGCTTCCAGGTCTGAAAATTGAGGCAGATGAGGAACTGCCTTAAGCTGCAATACCACCGAGTGCCACTAGAGGTCGGCTCCAAAAAGCCTCCATAGACTCCCATTCAAATGCTAATGAAATTCTCAGTGAATAAAATGTGTCCATCAGTTATCTCGGTGTTGTTAGCTAAAGTCACTCCTTCTTATTAGTTTTCTGGAGGTCCATCTGAAAATAATCCCTCATTCATTAGAAAAGAAGCTTTAAAAAGATGTGTTTTTTGGGGGGGGTTGGGGGTGTCCGTTTGATTGACATTGACGTGCAGTCAGGTTACAATTAAATCGAGTCAGATCCACTGCTGGCTCCTCCCCCCCAGCTTGTCCAAATATGGTCATTTCCTGCTCCAAACCGCGCCGAACTAGCAAAGAAAATGCCAAACTCGAGGTTTCATAGCGTCCGTTTACAAGCCGACGGGTGATGTCGCCGCTCGGTCCCGACTGTAGTCCCCGAGACACCTCAGAAGCACCGACTTAAGACGCGATGAGGCAGGTGACTTAAAATCCAGGGGAAGAAAACTCAGCAGCTCTCTGGGACCGTAGAAGAAGAACAAAAAACAAAAAAAAGAGCTGGAAACCGGTTCAACAGATTCAAGCGATGCAGGAAGAGATAAAAGTGACGTTTACTGAAACACAAACAGACCGAGGCCACGGCGAGTCCAATGACCTCCATCGAAAGAGTGACGACGGAGGAAGAGGAGGAGGGGTCGGCAAGCAGCATTGATACCCCCCCTCCCCCCCAGGACATATTTTCCTCCCCCTCCTCCCACACACACAAAAGCACCAGTGGCAATCACTACAGCCGCCGTTTCCTGGCTGTCAGCACATTCTCCATTGTGTGCTGCTTCTCTGGATGCGGCACATATGTTTTACACGGAGCTGGGGACCCCCCCTATAACCATACGGGGCCCTTCCAAAACCAACACCACCGCTCCAACAAAATGTGGCCCAGAAACACACACCCCCACCCTCCCCCACAAATTAAAAAAAAAAAAAAAAATACACCTGACAACCTGCTCTTCAGTCCTCTGGTTAAATCAGCACCAGTCTAATCATCTTCCATCTTCACCGTGTTTGCTTGTTAATGCTAGATGGGGGAGGGGGAGAGGGAGAGAGGGAGGGAGAGAGAGAGAGACTTCCTTTCCATATGGGGACACAGTTTGTTGCTGGATTAACTTCCCGTTTGCTCATGTGCTGAACAACGCGTCATTCTCCAGAAACTGGGATCTCTTCTGTCATTTAAATAAAAATAAAATAGTTTCTTCACTCGACAATGAGCTCATGTTGAACACGGTGTTTACATGCAAATCTCCTGAACGAAAGACGGCTTCTGATTTACACACTATTCTGCAATACTCGCGCTCATATTTATAAAAAAAAAACGCACCTCGCTGCAGCATCACTTGCTCACCGTTACGTTTCCCATGCTCAAACGTTATCAGGGTATACTGATTTCACCCTCGCAAGAGATGCAAGATATTTCATACATTTTTGAAGGCGAACTGTCCGGCTCGAATTATAAAAACGACTCAGATTAAATCTGCAAAAAAAAAATAATAAAAAAATTGAAGTGTTCTGTAAATGACTGGGACAAAACAGTACAACACAGAAACTATGTGAGAAGTGAGCTGCCTCTAAATACGTTATCTCCACTGCAGGCCGGCTGCTTGTGAACGTCACCTGTGATCAGCTGACGGTTTCATTCACATAAACTCAACGCAGACAGCTGTAGTGTTAATGTGTGGCCTGCAAATCATGCCCCCCCCCCCCCTGCATCTTTCATACGTCAGCTGGAGGGTGTGTTCACATCTGTAATTTTCCGTCAGCTGTGTGGAGGTGAGAGAGGAGTCGGGTATTGTTACTCCTCTTTCATGTGAACCACTAAAGGCGACCCCATCGAAGCCTCCCAGGAGGAGAGACTGTTTAAAAACAATACCGTGCTTAAATGGCATCACTCCCCTGTGATAACGGGGTTCTTTACGCCGTCTTCCTGTGCGGTCGTGTTGGAAAGACTATAAACACTTCTGATATCCGACGGCCGCTTGCTAGTTTTCGGCAAACTTTTTGCAGATGTTTTTGCACAACTCTGAAGTGCTGCTGTTTGATAAGAAGGTCCATCGTCCCGCTGAGGCTGACGATGAGGAGAGGGCACGGGGTCGTCGAACCTGGAGAGCCAAAGCTCAGAAAATAAAATGAAATAACTTCCTGCCACAAAGATTCAAGGACGCGCCGTCCGAAACTCCTCCGCTAAATGCAAAGAGTTATTGAACTGTCAAACATTTCTAATCTCTGTAGCTGCAAAGACCGACAGGGAGAAACGATCTATTGCATCTGGGCAGCGGCCTCCACCCGGTTGTACCTGGTACATCAAGGAAATCAAAGGGAGAAAAAAAAAAATAGGTTGGAGACACTCCTGTCAGGACTCACAACACATGTTCATTATCAACTCCAAACACTTCATAATCCCGTATCAATCACATCAAATACAAGTAGTAATTTGATCATTTCTAACTCCATGTTCATAGTTTCAAAACATCGTTGAAAAATCTGCTGGCAAAAATAGAGGTGAAAAAAAAAAAAAAAAACACAACAAAGACCTGCACGTACTTTTCTGTTCAAAAACCACTTTGTAATTATGCTTAACAAACCAGTCCGACATCATCCGAGCTCCGTCACCTGAACGAGGCAAATCAAAGCGGCAGCTGTCATGTTTTCACATCTTTTGTTCTCTCCAGTCGAGGATATATTCAAACACATTCAACGAGCTGAGAATCGTCCCGACGTCGGAGAACATTTAAAGGGCCGAAAAACTCGTCTTGTTTTTTTTTTTTTTCCCCCATTAATTTTTTTCGACGTGGGCTGCACAGCTGTCGGCAGTTTTTCGTAGCACAGCTGTTTAAAAGTATTTTTCCTTTACAGGAAGAAACTGCTCGGGAGCCGGGATTGTGAACGCGGGCCGACAGGACAGGGTGTGGGGCAGGAAAAACTAGAGAGGGCAAATTGAGCCAGAGAGCTGCAGCAGTCATTACATAAAGGAAGGGGGTTATGTAACGCCTGTGGGTTCGTGTTGAGGAACTTGGGTCGAGCTAAACACATCCAGATGTGTTGAACGGGAGGGGAGAGAGAGAGAGAAACCTATACAGGCGGTCGCATG
The DNA here is from genome assembly GCF_029030835.1 of Brachyistius frenatus. Taxonomy (NCBI): domain Eukaryota; kingdom Metazoa; phylum Chordata; class Actinopteri; family Embiotocidae; genus Brachyistius; species Brachyistius frenatus. Next base: position 265,819 of record NW_027210650.1, on the reverse strand, counting down.
CATACGTAAACACACACACACCAGAGCCGAGCCTCTCAGACTGCAGAGTAATGCTGAGCTATAAGCATGAAAGGCACGCCGGAGCCTCAGCCAACCCGGTTACCCTAATTCACAAGCAGCAGGCGCTCTCGCCGTCCTGTTGCATAAAAGATCCTACAGGCAACGTGTACTCTGGATCATCTGGCCTCACTCTTTATCATCTGACAGATAAAAGCTTGTAAAACCTGGTGAACGTTTCACCGGTTCGCTGGTCAGATTACAACATCACAGTCACTTTCATTGTTCTGTCTATGAGGCCATTATGTAAGATCTGAGATTTCCTGATGAGAATTATTGTTGCCTCAGAAACGAGAAAAATCAGAACCCACACGTTTTTTTTTTCCATGTTACATGTAACACGCCTGATCTAGTGTGTGTTCGAATTCACACACACACACACACACACACACACACACACACACACACACACACACACACACACTGGTGGAGGCCGCTACGGCCGTCGAGGCCCTGCAGCACAAGCGCAGCAACAGATGTTGGTTGCCATCCCCAACCAATCCTCCGAGATACGGGAAACCACGGTGGGATTAGTCGACACCGGCACGAGAAATAAATAGGTTATTCTCCACGTTTGACGTTGAATAATTGAGGCGCTGCTGCCTGAAGACGACGTTAACACGGTCTGTGGTGTTGACTGGTGCTCTGAGCCAGTAATTGGTAGGTGAGACAAAGCGTCAGTTGTGAGAATGTGGCATTATGGTTGTGTACACACACACACACACACACACACACACACACACACACACACACACACACACACACACACACACACACACACACACACACACACACACACACACACACACACACACACACACACACCTTACTTCCTGGATGAGCAGCAGTGAGGTAAGAGAACCATTTTTTTTTAGCTTGTTGGATGGATGGCTGCGTCCCACGTGGACAGTGTTCAGTTTCCAGAGTCGCTTTGACTCTGCGTGCGAGGAATCGTCGGTGCTTTGCCACCACAAAACAAACATTCACAAAGAGACGGGATGCTGCTGTGACAGAAAAACACATCTTTTTAAAAGCCTCTTCGTGGTGCTCAAATTGCACCATTTTGCCGGTGATACACTAAAAAACACACTCCAGCTGCTCTCAGGATCAGGTTATATTTACGTGGGTTTGATAGACGGGGCTGCGTTTCACTACTGGAAGGGGCCACATCCCATTACTTCCTTCAGCCCCGGCTCCTATGTGGGTCAGTCACTGATTAATCAGTGATTTTTCCACAGAGCAAACCCAACATTTAAGTTGCAGCCACAGGGACACGCGGCCTGCTGTTGTGTCACGGTTAACATGTATGTTACATGTAAACCATACGAATTCAAAGGCCGTATTTAATCCAGTAGAAGTAAAAAGGGCAGCGCATCTATGGACGCCTGTTTTAAAGCACCGAGGAGTTACCACTTGTTAGCAGTGACTAATGGTGCAGGAAGCTGTCGCCGCCTCACAATAAAAACCTTTATAATGGCCGGCTGCTGGAAAAGCTTTCATGGTAAAGCAGGAACAAGATGTGTCGTGTTTGCTATAGCGGCAGATTAACTGTAGATCAGACGGGAAGGCACACGAAGGAAAATCAGGAGCTACGAGGAGGTTTGCCTGGTTGTTTGAGAATATTAGTTTGGTTCAGTTTAGAGGAAATAAAATCCTTGATCGAGTGTGTTGAGACTCGTGTGAGTCTTCCAGGTGCTCCCTGAGGATGTGACTGCATGTCAGAGACACTTGTTTTTGATCGCAGCACGAATGAGAGAACGGAAACACAATCACGACAACAAAAGATCCGATCCTGCCCCTCAACTACAGATCAATCCCCCGATTCATAAACACCTTCACGGACTATAATTACCGCAGCCTATAATCTGATTTTTCTCAGTCTGGCTGTTTGTGTTTATGAGAGGCGACCTGTTTGCTGTGTACAACGAACACAAATAAATGTCACCTAAAGTGTTGTCCCTTCCTGTTTCTTTCACCACAACGTGCCCTCTGACCTAATGAACCTCAACCCACTGTTACGAATAATTAAGCCTGATTAAAAGTAGCCAGCAGTATTTTTGTATTTTTTTTGTGTAAAGCAGCTCCAACTTCCTTATAGAAACACCTCTAGATGTGTAAATATTTCACTTTTGATACAAAACGATAATTAAATAAAAGTAAATAATATAACAAGTGTAGAATATGTTCATATAATTCAGTATTTAAAATTGAGCAGAAACACTCTATAATGAAGATTTTATATTGGGATTAAAAAGGCAAGATAAATACACTACATATATAATCATTGTTTTGATCTCAACTTAAAAAAGGATGTAGATAATAAATCAATCTGATTAGTTTTGTCCACCCTAAACAGCAAACTTCAAGACTTCCCTTTGAGTGAAGATGCCAGAACTTTTATTACTCAGACTATCTGTTTAACTCAAAATCTTTTATTTCCCAAATGTTTATTTTTACAGTTAAATAACAAACAAAACATGAATATACTGGAGCTAATATGAAAACAGCACTGAAGCCAGCAGCTGTGATCAGCTGTCAGGTCGACATTCCTCTCCTCTTTTGTGTGACCTCATCACTCTTATCATCTACATAATCAGTTCTGATTTTCAAATGTTACAGCCTTTGTCTGAATAACCACTAAAAGATTGACGCCTACTTTGCCTACGTGTAGAGGATGTATTATTTAGGATTTAAATTTAAAATAATATTCTGAGAAAACTGTAGAAATTTGGTTTAAAAACATAAAATGACTCCGTTTACATGATCATACATTTGATTTAATATCTCAAACCTCCTCCAACATAATCATCCGCAACACTGTTAATTCTCCCAGAATAACGTGACATAGATCTGAACGTGAACTACACCTGCACGATGTCAGGAAAATCTGCAATAACTTCATTTAATATCGCGATGTCATTGGTTGTGATAAATAAATATTAAAGTGTGCATATTAGCAACACAATGCCAATATGTTTCTGCTTTAACAGGTACTCTGCTTAACGTATGCCTACTGAATAAGGAAATGGAATAAAATTATTTCGAACATGCTCTTTATTGAACAAACGTCACATAAATATAAAACCAATTAAACAGAACATTAAAGTCGTGGTCGGCGTATCCGATCGGTCAAATCAAGTGTAAATACAATCATTTTTCTTATTGATCGCGTCTTCTGCGATGTTTTTTAAAACCGTGCGTGTTCGTATGGAGATAACGGTTGAAAACACGATGTGTCTGCGAGCGCTGCTCTTAACGCGTTGAGAGAACTTTCTTTCGTAATTTTGTTTTGGATCACGCATGCACAAACTTCCTGTTGCGTTATGAAGATATTTAGGTCAAAGGTCTAAAGTCAACACAGAAAAAGGATAATAAAAACCGGTGTTCGGAGCCACGTTGTTAATAATCTACCCAATCCTGCACAAGTCAGTAAGTCCATTAACGCTGCTCAGCCACCTGCCGTCTTTTTCTTCCCTCTCCCAACATTAATGACACAAAAATGTGGACTCTGTTGTGAACTTCCCATGGAATACATCTGCAGGTCCCCGCTGAGCTGAACCTGACATCACAACAGGCAGCACGTAAAAACTGAAAACCCACACCTTCTGCAAAAACCACCACTACCACCAACACCACCACCGCCACCCCCCCAACTCTATGTTCCTTCTTGGTTTCAGTTTAAATCAAAACAGCGCCTGGCTCTGTGGGCGCTCGCTCATCCGCTCGGCAGATAAACAGAACGTTCAGTTTCGGCCTCGGCCCTCTCAGGAGGAAGCGCTGTAGGACGAGAGAAGCTTTTTAAACTTTCCAGTCCGCTCGATGCCTGCGTTCTCCACAGGATACCACCCACACAACTACTAACGCTCTCTGGACCAACTGTACCTCTCTTACCCCTCCCTGGAGTTTGACCCGGGCCACTACTGAACCCAACCAGGCAGTTATAAATGTCATTAGCACCTGCTATGCCTGAGCAGCGATCTGCAGAGCCCGGGAACACGGGGACTTTCACTGGACAGTTGAGCAGCTTCGAGCACCATTAAATGTGAAAGTAATGCGAGAGCAGTGCAACTTTAAAAGCAATACAGTCAACTTTTAATGACTCTCACAGCAGATGTTCAATAAGAAACCTGAAATGGTACTTTCAACATTCAACTCATACATACATTATACAGCCCTTTGTCTCGGTGGACGAGGACACTTGTACTTACATTTTGACATGTCGCTGCTCAATGTCCACTCTGGACAGCTCCTCCTCCTCCAGGTCAGAGTCCCCACCAGAGCTACTTTCTGTCACGTCCGAGTCAAAGGCGCTTTCTGCAGTATGAAGGTTGGCCGAGCCGCTCAAATAAAGCCTCTCCAGCTCCAAGGGCATGGAGCCGCTTTTCAGGAAGCGACTCAGGCCGTCCCTGTTGTTGGAGGAAGAGTGGCGTCCAGTCCTCCACGTAGCCGTCGGGGTTGCCGCCTCCGACTTGCGGTTGCCAGCTAGTAGCCGGCTGAGGGCCGAGTCCAAGAAGCCCCCCAGCTGCTGCTGGATGTGCCGCTCCACCTGCTTGGCCTGTACCACCTGAAGACGTTTGCGCAGGCGCCGTAGTCGGCTTTCGATCTCGGCTTGGCGGCTGCTGTTGAGAAGGGTGCGCTCTCCGACGAGAGCGTCAAGGCTGTCCGAGGAAGAACTACAGGGCAGAGGAGGATGGGGCGCGGGCGTGCAAGCCGGGGAGACCTGATGGCTGCTTCCTGGTCTCTCCCGATCAGAACCAGAACCCTGTGGCTGGCTGGTAGCCGTGTGTGAATCAGCCTCCTCCAAGTTCACCTGTTCAGTGGGGTTCAGGTTGTCGTGGGTAAAGGGGGAAAGTGCAGCGGGCTGAAGCACTGGCGGTTCAAGGTTTTTTCCATCTGTATTTTGAGAAACCCCAGAGGAATGCTTCTGTTTAATGGTTCCTTTCATGGGGATATGCCCTGATAAAGTCGCTGTCAAGGTCTCAGAGTCCAAGGGCAGGTTCTGGGACTGAGAGTCTGTGGCGGCAGAAGGCTTGTCACCGTTCACTGCGACCACGCAGCCAGTTCCTGACATGGTGGCCAGCTTCTTGGCCAGGCCGTTGACAGGTGCCATGGGCTGGCCACTTCCGTTCGTGCTGCCGCTCATGAGGCTTTTGAGCTGGCCGCCAGAAAGTTCAATCGCCTGCCTCTTCCTCAGGAGGAAGTCTCCTCCGCCGTTGAGCAGGGAGCTCGGCAGTATCCTGTGGCTTTTCAACACAGACTGTTTGATGAGGACTCCTTGCAGCTTGATCGACTCCTTAGTTGAAGGGACAGGTGTCACATCAGAGCATCGATAGGAAGCCACCAGCGGCTGGAGTTTTCCCAGGGTCGAGGCCTGGGACACGGAGTCGGTTTGGGGCTGCTGCTGCTGCTGTTCCTGGTCGCCGCCACAGAAGTCGAGGGGGCACTCTTCGGAGGTGGCCTTGCACTTGGCGGGACCGCTGCTGTGGATGAGGATGTTGCTGGCGTTACCGTTGTTCTCTGCACTGGCCGGTGAGAGACTCGAGGATGGGGCAGCCAGTTTGAAGCGGATGTGGTGAGCTTCGGCTGGGGCGTCGGTGAGAGCGGGCGCCATCGCAGCCATGCAGTGCAGAGGGACGGGCACCGCGGCCTGCTCCACACCACCCGCTTACTGCCCCACCTGAGGACAGCCTGGAGGGGACACGGAGACAAAAGCAAGACAAAAAAAAAAAAAAAAAAGGAAGTTAATCACGGCTGTAGAATGAAGTCGAGCACAAACTTTTACGACACAATTTGATCCTCGATGGTGCGAGAGGGAGTTGGGTGGAGATGTGTTTCTTCCATCATCAATGGACGAACGTCACAAAAAATACTGTAAACAAACATACGGACACGACCTAGAACATGTTTAAGTATGGATGCAATACTGAAACCAGAAGCTCCAGGGAAGCTTAATCTGTATTGGTGCACTCACAATTATTCAGACAGCCATCCTGTTAGGAGTGACAGTAACATCTGCTTTAAGAGGACCTAAATATAAAATACAACAGTTTAGTCTCAAAGCCACTGACCGTGATTTGAGACCAAGTGGACACAAAAACAATAGATAAATACAAAAATATATATTTTCATGTATTTCTCCATATTGAATGTTTTTATTATAATGAGGAAACAACATGTAGGCAGGCTGTGCCTATATACAACAGGTCATAAAACGGAAATACCTGTACTACAGGTTCTGTAGTACAGGCTTCACTGTGAGTGGAAAAATACCAACCACCACCCAAAAGAAAATAGCACTTGTTAAATGTTAGGAACCAAATATAGTGCTTAATTAATAGCCAAGCTCCAACATACCAACTTGAATACAAAAGCTTAAGTGAAAGTCTATGACAAATCAGGAGGCCTGATCAAATGAACTGGTGACTCATTGACATTTTGTTGACCTGCTAGCTGCAAGTGCTGCTAAAAATGATCCCACGAATGAAACCGGAAGAAACACTTAAAAAGAAAACGAGAGGAATATCTGAGATGGTCAGACGTACTCAAATTCACTCAGCTCTCAAAAAAATAACAAATATCCTTTAATCCCGTTGTAATCGCCGATTAATTACTTTCTGCAGAGGCCCACTTCCAATAACTACAGAGAAATAATGACATGCACTGACCTTGGGGAGTGGGATGCTCATGATACAGATGGAATAACAACAGACATCAGGCCAATAAATAATTCCCACTCCACCCATGCCTGCGAGAACAAGCCCTCGTTGTCGTAGAATTACAAGGCTCCTCTTTAAAATAACCTTTGCAGCTTATTTCTGATGAGGGACGAAACAGGAAGAGCCAGTGCAAATGGCCCAAACCCCACTGCCCTACATGTGCCCTGGTAAGCCAGTATGCAGCAGGGTTCCTCACAGGCAGTTTGTAAGTAGGTGGATTTAGGCCCCAGCATTAGCCCAGAGCACATGATGTCATCCTGACCAGGTTCCTGTGTCATTTTCACCTGAACCTATTAAACCTTCCTAATTTCCCCATTAAAAGAGCCACAAAATAATTATCAGATTAAACATGCAAAGCGCAACGCCAGAGGCGTTATTACGGTTAAGTGTCGCTTTAATGGTTCACAACATGCCCACTGACTGACTGACTGACTGACTGTGTATCCAAACGAAACTTCCACCAAAAAAAATAAATAAAAGAAGCCTCCCTGCAAACGATCGAGGAGATAAAAGCGAGCTGCATCTCGGCGGATCGTCTGCAGGCTCAGATGAATGGGGGCTCAGTATTTCACCGCAGTTTCTGGTCTGCGCGCACTACGCCATGTTGGTATTTCCGAAGCAGATTATGCAATGCAATTCATCTACCTAAAACAGCCCAATCCGCTCCAAACACACCCAGCGAGCTCACGCTTTCACGGGCCTGGGAGGAAATTAAATAACCGACGTTAGCAAATGCTGGAAACATAACGCACGTACACGAGGGTCTCTGTAAACTGTCTGGCATACAACATGCGACAAAAAAAAAAAAAAAAAAAAAGAAGAAGAAAAAAAAAAAAAAGAGAAACGCGTCCACATCCAACGTTAGCCAACCATAACGTAATCACCAAAATGTCTTCCTGGTGTTTACAAGAGCGTTTGTAGATTTAAAAGGCAGCCTGGCGCCTCCGTGCTGGCTGCGACCGACTCAACAAACATATTTCATTATCTTCAACAGCTTCAGCGGAAGAAGAAGGAAAAAGACAGAAACAACAACCGTGCAGGATCAGAGGAGGCTGGTGTAATTGATTTGAGACGTGCCTGTGAAAAAAAAAAAGAAATCGGCAACGATCACCGCACCGAGAAAAAAAAAAAACCTCCCAACAAACGACAGATAAATGACATCGGAGCACTGCGTGCAAATTAATGCGCTTCTGTGGTGGCTAGCGTTAGCTCAGGGAAGCTGCTGATGCAAGAAACACAACCTGCTCTCAAGCTAGCGTGCGGGACTCATAAGCCCGCAGTGACACGCTGCCTGCCCGCACAGCGGGCGTGTAGTCGAACGCTTTCTGCTTTGGAGCCATTTGGTTTCAGCATATATACATATATATATATATATATATATTATTATTATTATTTTTTTTTAAAAGCCCCCCCTGTGAGCTTCACGTAAACCTCGTTAGGGCTAGTAACCCGTTTATTCGGTGCCTCCGGACCTCCGTGCACCCAGTGGTGGATTTAAACCAAGAACGCCCAAAGTACTCTGTTCCACGTTCAACCCCCGCGGGAACACACGCATCCACCGCACACTTCAATCCGGGTTCTGTTCCACCGCAGACGGGTTCGCAGGAGGAGGAAGACGGCAGCTCGTTCTGGACCACAACTTCTTTTAAACGACGCTGTTTCAGACACGGTGTGCATCGTAATGAGACTACGGAAATAAATACAGCCGAGCCCCCCCCGGTCCCTCTTCTTCTTCTTCTTCTTTTTTTTTAAATCTCCGTCCTTTCTGACTTACTTTGAGGGCACCACGAGCCGCCGGGCGACCAAACAGCAACGCGAGGTTAATGGCGAGCTAGTGTGAGAGGGAGAAGTTGGGAGTAGACCCTGCCAGGCGAGCTAGCGAGCTAACAAAGAAAAAGGAGGAACCTACCACGTGACGAGGTTGCACTATCCGAGGGAATTTCGGCAACAATCCCCCGCAGTTTAGGTGGAGGAAAAAAACACCAGGGTGCCAACAAAAACACAAAAAGAAGCGAGCTTCGACTCGATCACGCTGCCATTAATTAATCCCCCCCCGAAAAATGCAGCCCGAGCAGCGGAGGGCCCGGTTCACGGAGCCGCTCGGTTCGTTCCGGATTCAGCAATGGGCGAATCAACGATCTACACCTTGCTGCTCAGCAGCTAGCTCGCCTCGCCGCTACGGCGAATATAAGACCGGGCCGCGAAACGGTCCTTTCTGGTCCGAATTACTTCAACCGTGATTTCACGGATCTCCTCCGACTGAAAATCCGTTCGTCGGGAAGCGCGAGGTAATCCAGATGGCAGTTTGTCGCGAGCGTTTTTCTCTCGTTTTAGGGAGAGACGCTTAGAAAATGGCGGCTAGCTCCTCTCCCTCGGATTTGAGTCTGACAAACATAGAAGCGCTGTGTGTGTGTGTGTGTGTGAGCGTGCGTGTGAGCGCGCGCGCGAGCGTCGCGCGTGTGTTGTGTGTGTGTGTGTGTGTTGGTTTCTGGTAGGCGGGAGACATTTCTCATACTCACCACTAGAGTAAAGGGCAGATAAGAAACGACATGAACGCTGAAAAGAAGATACCACAGGAGGGCATTGTCTTCCCCCAAATCAATATTAAAATAAATAAATAGCGCAGTTGTCACTTGTTGTTGTTTGTGGTGTTGTTTACTGGTTAAACTGTAAATATTACTGATGGCAGCACGGGCCTCTGTGCAGAAAATACACCACTCATGCTTAAAAAAAACAACAAAACACCTGTTTCTATCCACACAAAGCAACCTGGACACAAACATCCACATCTAAAATGAGCTGTAATTAACATAAATAAATACAATCAAAGGGTTTGATTAGCTCCTTAAAGACCAAATACATAAATGAGTGCTTACGACGACCCATTATGCTCTCTATTTATATTAAGACACTACAGAAGAGGGGGATCACTTCCTTCCAGAAAAACTGACCGAGTCAATAACATTTTGAACAGGATCTGGATCGCCCACCTCCTCCTCCACCACCTCCTCCACCACCTCCTCCACAGCGGCCTCCTGAAGCTTTGCAGCCTGCGGCCGCTTGAAGGAGCTCTTCTTCACTAGGCCTGTTAAACGCAGCCAGGGCCCAGATGTAATAAAACACCACATGCACCAAAGCAGGACCAAACAAGTATGACTGAAAGCAACCTCATCAAAGCAAAGTCACCCCACCACCCCCGCCCCGACTGTTTCAATTATTCAAAGCGTCGGCCCTCAGAAAGATTTTTGTTTGGTCTGTGTTGGAGGTTGGTAATAAGCCACCTAAAACAAATGTATGAATTTAAATTAATGCTATATTTATAATATTTCACCGCTTTACTTTGCCATTAAAAAAATAAGTATTTTTCTAATGGAGGACTGAAGCCGGACTGAAACAACCGTTTGTGAAGTGTACAGTGAAGTTGATGGCATCTGGAAAAAGTAGAGACTGTATTTCACGTTATTTATGTTCAAATAGCGTATATATTATGTACATCTTCCACCTAAGAAAAAGGCCCACCTAAAATAGCCATTATCAGTTTATTTGCTGACTATATTTAGAATATTTTCACCGCTTTACCTTGCTGTGAAGCTGCTGTATACATTTGCGCTCCTCTTCAAAGCCACCAGACTCCCTTGACAAAAACAGTAATTTTACCTCACAGAACACAGGAGTTGCCGATCTAACAGCTCATTGTTTTTATTACTTTGGTGTCAGTTTGGAAATGAACCAACATATTAAAACACCACCAAAGTCACACAACAACACATGCAGACTGACAGATCGAGGCAGCGAGTCCACCAACAGGTTTTGTTTTCTGTGAGGTTAAAATTACTACTTTTGTCAAAGGAGTCTGGTAGTGGCTTTGAAGAGGAGCATGAATGTATATAACAGTTTCAGTTCCCCCGTCAGAAAAGGCTGTTTGATGTTAAGGTAAAGTGGTGAAAATATTCTAAATATATTCTACAAATAAACTGATATAGGCTATTTTAGATGGGCCTTTTTTTTTTTTTTTCCCCAGGTGGAAGCTATACACAATATATACGCCACTTGAACATAAATAACATGAAATACTTTCTCTACTTTTGTATGAGTGCTGTGTTTTTGCCATCAATTTTACTGTCCACTTGACAAACTTTTAAAGGAAACTGTACGTATAACTACAATATTGTTAATGCAGTACAACATTACAAACTGCAGCCTCGAAGTTATATAAAAAATACTTCTGATAGACTAAAGAAAAGAAGTCCCGGGCTGAGTATTGTTCCTGCAAAACTCTTTTGTACTTAAACAAAATAAGCCAAAGATAAATATTAAATGTCCTGACACAAGTAGCTGCACAAGAGTTTTGCAATAAAAATGGGTAATATTTAGATTTAAATTGGGAACTACCTTATTAAATAATGTCTAAACAAGATTAAAAAATCTGACAGCTTCATGTTTTCATTGCTTTAAAAAAAAAAACTTTTCTGATGTGTTTTGCTATTTTAGGAGCTGCTGTAACATCTGGCTGAGTTGAGAAATAGTCTTTAGGCTAAAAGTTGTCGGTTGAGTCTTAAAAAAATAAGAGGGTTGAAGGTTATATTATGTTGTTTTTGTATTGATTTGCTTCTGTCCCTTAACAAGACTTAAGTGAAGCTTAATTGAATGTATGCTGCCTCGTATTAGCTTTTAGTTATTGTGTCTTGTATGTTCTGGCTGATAAGGTAATGAAACTTAAACTTTAAGGTCATTTAGACTTAATTATTCAGTACATTTCTTTACATGATGGGGGTTTGTTTTTAGATATTATTAAACTTCCTCAGTTCTTTTTGCTTTCATGATTTTAAGTTGCTCAATATTAGTTGGTCCTAATTATAAATAAAACACCTGATGTCACTGTTTTGTTGTTAATTAGATGTAAATAAGTCCTTATGTTACTGAAAATATTGGTTGTAACGACGCTGAGATTTAAATTAAAAAATATAATTTTAGATACGTTATTGTTACAAAACTGCCAGCTTCCTGAGGATGTTTATGCTGTTACTCACTCACTTGTATTTTTCCAGTTTATCCCGTTCATGTGCCACAACATCTAAATAAACATCTGTTTATCACTTCCTGCGCACATGTGGAGATTTTCCCCAAGAAATACTCATTGTGCAATAGATGTTTACCACGTCAAGTTACGTCCTCTCTTGCGTCTCGTTGCTATTTAAGCCTGTTAATCACGAGAAAGATCTGATCAGCCGACGCTTCCACCGACGTTAAAAAAAAATCTTACTGGTGAAGTCATGAAAATGAATGCGTGTCACTCTTAATTTCCCAGCAGGTCTGTGCATTATCAAACTATGAGGGAAGAGATGCATTATAAATAGGTCATTATCAATGTGTGTGTGTGAATCAGAAAGAGAGAGAGACAGACAGAGAGACAGACAGAGAGAGAGAGACAGACAGAGAGAGAGACAGAGAGAGAGACAGTCAGAGAGAGAAACAGAGAGAGAGACAGACAGAGACAGAGAGACAGACAGACAGAGAGAGACAGAGAGAGAGACAGACAGAGAGAGAAAGAGAGACAGAGAGAGAGACAGAGAGAGAGAGAGAGAGACAGACAGAGAGAGACAGAGAGAGAGAGACAGAGAGAGAGAGAGAGAGAGAGAGACAGACAGAGAGACAGAGACACAGAGAGAGAGAGACAGAGAGACAGACAGAGAGAGACAGAGGGAGAGACAGAGAGAGACGGAGAGAGAGACAGAGAGAGAGAGACAGACAGAGAGAGAGAGACAGAGACAGACAGAGAGAGACAGAGATAGAGAGAGACAGAGAGAGAGAGACAGACAGAGAGAGACAGAGACAGACAGAGAGAGACAGAGACGGAGAGAGAGACAGAGAGAGAGAGACAGACAGAGAGAGACAGAGACAGACAGAGAGAGACAGAGAGAGAGAGAGACAGACAGAGAGAGACAGAGACAGAGGGAGAGACAGAGACAGACAGAGAGAGACAGAGACAGAGAGAGAGAGAGAGAGACAGAGAGAGAGCAAACTGTTGATCCCTATTCTGGAGATGTCCCCAGATTTATAGCTACATGGAAGTCTTCAGCTGGTTATCCAGTGAGCTGCACTCATCCGTGGCAGTTATAATTGGTAACTTGTAAAAAAATTAAAAAAATTAATTAATTAAAAAAAAAACATCCATCCATCTTCTCATCCTGCTCCAAAGTTTCCTTAACTTCCAGGTCCCAGGACACATGACGCCGCCCCTCCAGCGGGGTTGGCCACCCTTCCTGGGAGTAATCCACCCCATGTTCAGGGTTCTCCTCCCAGCTGGCTATAAATACCTCCGGGGACGGTTGTCCTGATCAGATGCCCCCCTCAGGTGGCTCCTTCTATTTCGGCTGTGATATCATCCTTTTTTCTTTTTTTGGGGGGTGAGGGGGAGGATGAGGTGGAGGATGGAGGGGGGGGGGGGGGTGTCCAGGACTCAGAGACCATAACTGAGCATCATGCTCATTGAGGAACACAGAAATAAAAGCAGGTTTATCGTTCAGGAATACCTTTGATACCTTTGATACCTTTGCCTCCATTGTTGAAACCCTCCGGTTAGTAATCCGAGGGGCCGCACGTGGGGAAGACATGACGCCTGGAAAAAAAAACAAAAAAACAAAAAACCAAAGTGTCCCATTAGTTTGTTGTGACGTCACGAGGACGGTCAGTCGTTCACTCTTTCTTCGGTCCAGCTGGTCGCGCTAACGCTAGCAGGCTAGCGCTACCTGCGCTGACGTTATCGCTGCAAATGTGTCATGAAAAAGTTTGAAATGTCCAAATAATGTCGACACCGAGGTTTGGAAAAACGAAAAGCAAAGTCGTACAAAAGCGCGTTGTTGACCGGGCGTCGCGTTAGAGAGCGCTGCCGGCGGGTTCCTGTTCCGGAGAGTTCCTGAGAGAAGTTGGAGGAGCTAACGTTAGCACCGAGCTAACTGCCCGGTCGCTAGCAGGCTCGAAGCTAAACGCTCGCTAGCTTGTTCGCGTCCCGATCCTCACCGACTTCTCAATGACTGACGTTTTATTCACGTTCGGCACAAAACTCGCACTTCGAACAACCCGACCGGCTCACACCGAGCAGCCGGAGCTCGAACCGGGGGACCGTGTTTCCTCCGCGAGCGCAGCGTCCGTTAATTTGGAGAAAAGAATAACAAGACCGAAATGTTCCTTACCTGCTCGTCCTGTTAGGAGCCGCTCACACGGCCAGCCCCCCCCGCGCTCTGATTGGTCGACGCCGGGAACCCGGGCTTCTCATTGGCTCCCGCCGGCCGTCGCTCTCCGCTAAATGCCCCGTACAGCGGAAATGTGGACGAAAGTTCATAAGCACGAAACTTCATTATCCCCCAAAAACATGATTTTCATTTGAGGATGTTTTTCTTTTCTCCTAAAACTTCCTCTTCGTTTATAAAAGGATGTTTCTGCTCCCGCCGCGCGCACAGCTAGCTGCTCCCGGTCCCAGCCTGGACGTGTCTGTCCCCCGTGTCTGTCCCCCGTGTCTGTCCCCCGTCCCCAACACGTCAGGCTTTGTTTTGGGGACTCGGCTGAGAAACGAGCCGCCGGGTTTCAGCAGGAAGCCGACGGACACGCACGAGTTGGTGCGACGTGTTTCTGTTGGTCTTCTGTCTTGCGTCCTTCATGCTGAACAGATTGAAACTGCTGGTTGGTGAGATCGTGCATCTGACCCCCCCCACCCCCCCCACCCGGAAAACCAACTCCACGGGCCCGGAGACACAACAGCTCCACAAAAAGGGCCGTTTAAAGTGAAGCTGAGGGTGCAAACGTGCAGCCACAAGCGGCAGAGGATGGATGGACGTGGACATTCAGACCTGCAGGCTTTGACCTGTGAGAGGAGGGACGTCCAGGGGACTGGTCCTGGACCGGGTCAGCTGTTCACTCACATCCTCAGGTGGATGAACGTCTTTACTGGCAACAGCTCAGCTGTTTAAAGGCCGGACTGACTGATTTGGAGGAAAGAGCAGGCAACAAACGCAGGAAGGAAATGAGCTGCGATCCAAAGATGTTTGATCATGATCCAGTTCATCCACAAGATGTTTGATCATGATCCAGTTCATCCACAAGATGTTTGATCATGATCCAGTTCATCCACAAGATGTTTGATCATGATCCAGTTCATCCACAAGATGTTTGATCATGATCCAGTTCATCCACAAGATGTTTGATCATGATCCAGTTCATCCACAACTCCCAAACTGTTCAACTCTCCTCTCTACCTCTGTGGATGGAAGAGGGCAAAGTTGGAGTAGAATAAAAAAACAACAACCAGCGTGAGCTTCAGCCACATGTGAAGGTCACGGATGTGTCGTCCTCACACTGAAACAACAGAAACACAGGAAGTAGACAGAAATGGTAAGAAATGTGGTCCAAATGAAGACGCATGGGAGGAACAGGTGGAGCGAATTCAGAAAGAAAATGATGAATAAAGTGGATTAAATGGGTAAAAAAATGAAGGTGGGCAAGAATCTGAACATGGGTGGTCCTTATGTACGTGCATATTCAATATAACCTGTTTAATCATCTACATTCATGTGTTTGTTTCCTTCTGATAATTACAATAATGATAATAAAACTATGTATTGTAATTAAATAAAGGCTACGCTCGTATTCACACTTATAACTCCAAACACGGTGTATTTACACGTCCCTGTTATGGAAACAACTACATAACCTGAACAAAGGCTGTAAACTGTATTTCAGTGTTAACATTATGAAATGCTACGTCAATGCTAAATTTGAATGAAAAATCATTACAATGAAAAAAATACTCAAGTACAAAAGAAAATGAAGTAAAACCTTCATTAAAGTTCAGATATCAGCACTTAAAATACTTACAAATAGATATTGTGCATGTAAAATGACCTCCAGCGCTGCTATATTAATACTGATTATATCATTATTATCAACGCATCAACGTAAAAAGATGAATCTTTAATCTTAAAACTGCAACTGGACACAAAGCAACATCAATCAAATTAGATAAATTACCAAACAAATATTAAAGATGCTAATGTTCCCCCCTGAAATATGGAGGTACAGCTGATATTGTTCACAAAGTACCTCAAAGTACCTCAAAGTACCTTAAAGTTCCACTTAAATCCAAATATTCCAGTAAATGTACGTCCAGAAAACTCCACACAAATGTCTTATTAACTTTTTAATGTGACGGTGATGATAATAACAAGCATCAATAATGTGCATGTACTGTTGCTTTTGTTGCTAAATTTAATTTTGTCTGAGTAAGTTGTGTGATTTTTTTTAGGATGCAGACTGGTGATGCGTCCTCACTCTGTTATATATCATACATTATTAATGCTCACTCAGAGAAACTCACATATTCAAGTCAAGCTCAATCCTCTCCTCCTCTTCATCCTGTCTGCAAACCTCTCACCTCTCCACCTTCATTTAAATCTCTCTGGAGCTTCTGCTGAGTTAATTTGGCTTCGTGAGATATTTTTAGAGGAAACATCTGAATGTAGTTGCAGCAAACCGCCACTAGATGGAGCTGACTCATCACAAACATCCTCCCGCTGTGGCTGAGCCTCAGAAAGAGAAGCAGTTATCTCTGATTATTTCAGTTTTTAATGTTCCCGGGAACATTTTGATTTAAATTCCTCCTGTTTAGCTTTTATAAACATTTACCTGTAAGTTGGAAGCATCTATAAAGATGTCTAATTATAGTTTTATATCATTAAAACTGTATTTACGCACATTTTAAAGCAGCTTCCATATATGTATGCATACAGGATTGCCAAATGCATTAAAAAAAATACTTACAGCTGCTTCCAACTACAGTAGAGTGTTATAAACCATTTATTACACATTTAAATGTATTTATTCTGCAATATTTCCTTTAAAGGTCTCATTTGTCTAATCAGTATCTGCACTGCTTTATTCCTTGAAAGGAAATTCTTTTCCAAGTAGTTTTAGTGAAAGAAGAGTTGATTTTCTTTCAACAAAAGCAGTTTTTGTCTTTCTAATAAATGACATTTTTCCGCCCACCGATCCTCCTCACTGACAAAAGACATTTTGTTTCTTCATGTGTCCTCACATACGAGACGACGGCAGCGTTTCCTGCTGATTCAAAGTGCAGCTTCGCGCATCTGAACAGGTGTTTTTTGCATCGAAGGAAACAGTCGGAGTCTCATTACTTCCTGTGTCATATGTGAGATGTTGATAAGCAGCACAAAGCCGCACTGGAACATGAGCTGAGTTTATGTTGTTTACATGCAGGCCGGTTCCTTTAGTAACCACGTTATGAGCTGACCTGCCGTGTATATAAATGCAAACAGCAGAGAGACGGTTGTCATGACAGCGGCTGTCTCATAAGACGAGCCTCTCAGCATCATCGAGGCAACGTACACTTTTGTCCCCCCCCCTTAGATTTAAGATTATTATTTCATTTTTATTGCAGCGTTACATCGAAGCCACGTGACGTGATTTCAGTTTCTTTGTCTTGAATTCATAATAAAGTTCTGATCGTGTTTGTCTGCACATGATGAGTTCATATCGGATCAGAGAAGAGTGAAATCAAGACGGGAGACAGATTTATTGATTTTCATGTTGTTGAATTGAACTGTTGTTTGTTGTTTTGCGCTTCAAACTCAACCAGAACCGTCTGGGCTCAGTTCTGGGGAGATGATGAGACGGTCCACGTCCCGGTGACGTCCCGGTGACGGTCCCGTGGAGCTCAGACCGGACGGGACGGCGCGTCTCTCCAACCCGGTGTTTACGGCAAAAAGCATGAAATAGACACGTCGGGCCAAGACAGCGAAACGTGAGATAGACACGCTTCGGGCTGCCTAGGCGTGAAAGTTACACGTTTACCTCCTGCACGCTTTGATTTACACATTTAGAGTCCAGTTGTTTCTCTCTTAGGGCGGCACAGCGGTGCAGTGGTTAGCATTGTCACCTCACAGCAAAAAGGTCCAGGGTTCAAATCCTGCCTTTCTGCGTGGAGTTTGTTCTCCGTGTGCCTGCGTGGGTCTCTCCAGGTTCTCCAGCTTCCTCCCACCATCCAAAAACATGCACCTCAGGTTAATTGGTGGTTCTACAAATCACCCTTTGGTGTGAATGAGAGCGTGAACGGTCTTTGTTCCCGTCTGTCTCTACGTGTTGTCCCTGTGATGGACTGGCGACCTGTCCAAGGTGAACTCTGTCTTCGCCCAATGTGAGCTGGGATAGCCCCCCCCCCCCCGACCCCGCCCAGGGTAAAGCAGGTATAGATAATGGATGTTTCTCTCTTTATTGAGCTGAGCCTTCACATGATGTGGTTGAACAGAGCTGTTTGCAACACAATCTACACACTGGTGTCATTAGGAAGCAAGAAAAACACCAGTTGAAGGTCCATTGTTCAGGATTCAGGAGGATTGCAGGATGTGTTTTGTATCCAACTTATCGCACCTCATTAGTTTGTTTTTCAACACATTACAAATGTTCCCACAACAAACTGTAAATGAGTGAAACCAACAGTAGAGAAGCTCTTTACTACTGGAGCTGCTCCGCACACAAACACAAACAGTCATTACGCAACGATCAGAGCGACTAATGAGAACACAGAAAAACAGAAAAGTGAATCATCATCCGGACTGAAGTCTAATCAGTAACTGTGAAGCTGAGGAGTCTCCCAGAGCCAGAAACACAGATCGTAAAAGAGGAAAAGTGAATCCGTAAGAGACAGTGAGAGAGCCGAGCCTCGGGCGGCGCCGCGGGGCGCCAAGAACCTTCCTGTTCTCTCGAAGTGTTCGCGTGGAAGTTCACATCCAATTAAGCATTACGGTTTTTTATTTATTTTTTAATTTTTTTAAGCCGGGAGCCCCGAGAATCACAACGCATATCGTGATCCTCGAAAAACCGTCATGAATACTGTCACAGTGGATTTCTTGCAGCTTTGTGCCCCCCCCCCCCCCATCCACCCGTGTTTCTCAACACAGAGGAAAGAGCAGCGAAGACTCTCCTGGTGTTCACGGGAGGAAAAAACGATGAATGTTCACTTGGGCAGAAGACTCTTATTTTAAAAGCTCCCCCTCTGAGACGCGAAGCTGGAGAAGATCACTCGATGCTCAAAGTGTGTTTCTTGTTCGCTGGCGTCTCAGGGGAGAGAGTGTGTGTGTGTGTGTGTGTGTGTGTGTGTGTGTGTGTGTGTGTGTGTGTGTGTGCGTGTGTGTGTGTGTGTGTGTGTGTGTGTGTGTGTTTGTCAACAAATGGTGGCGCGATCCGGAGCTCAGCCTCTCTGCAGCGGGGTAATGTCAGCTTTTTATTTTTTTTATTTTTAAAGAACTGTTTGTGTCTTGTGTATAAAAAATAAAAAATAAATAAAAAAAACCTCTAAATAAACGCAACATCTCAGCCACTCGTTCAATTTTTCATTCAGTCGAATGCAACACACAATATTTTATTACATCTTTTCAAGTATGAAAATAACAATATTGAAAATAAATAACAATAAATAATATTGTGAATTACATTGTGATGTTTGATTGACCACCGTTATGTACCACACAACTATGAAGAAGTCGATAATTAATCCTCTTTTGTTGGACCAAATGCTTCTTTTTTTATGCTGCTGATATTAAAAACTTTTGGTTTAAATAATAAAATAATATCAACTTTTCCTGTTTGGGTTTCAAAACGTGCTTTATATAAACTACACTTTCTTTCATTTAATTTTGGATGTATTTTTTATGCCCCCCCCCCCCCCCACCACCACCACCACCACCACCACCATATATAAGCTCCAGTCGAGCTGGAAGCTGCTACAATAGATGATAAATTCAGTTATCTTTTTCTTATCACAACCAGAGCTCACACAACACCTGCAGGGGAATTAAAAAAAACAAAAACTAAATCAAATTTTTTTTAAAAATCATAAATTTGCATCGTGACAAAAAAAAGAGGAGGTTCATAAACATCTGGACATAAACAGCAGTTCATAAAAATGCACCGGTGCTAGGCATACTGGTATCGTAGGAATGTGGGCTGTGAATCGCTGATCACATGGATGATGTGCCCATATGATTTACAGTGAGTGGTGTGTGTGTGGTTTTTTTGGTTTGTATCCGTGGCGACCCCCCCCCCTATTTATTTATATATTTACAGTTCAGTCAGTAAACAGTTACTTGACTCGCTCGTTCAAGTCAACCGAACGCCACAGAAAGTCGCCCGGTACGAACTCCGTCCTGATTGGATGAATCCTTCTCGTCTGGCTTCGCTGGTCGAGAGGCAACAAGATTAAGTCTCTTTGTTTCCGGCTGAAGAGTTTTGTTCCCGAAAACACCGTAAATCGAACGGTAGATACTGAAAGAATCACGGCCCTCTCACCAGTTCTCTCTGTGCACCAACTTTTAAGTTGAACAAAAGGTCAAAGAGGTCGTGAGCTTGTTGGCGTCTTTCAGCTCGTTGTTTTGGTTTTTTTTCCCGCCCAATGCTCTCGGCGACAAAACGCTCAACAAGAGAGACATATTTCTCTCTGGGGGTCAAAGGTGTCGAGACGAAAGCAAACGCTCGTCTTACATTCAACAATTATTTTCTATATTAGTCCACAAAACGTTTGGTCAATTAAATATTGAATAAAGAAAAACAAATGATGACGAGAACATTTCCAAAAAGCTTTCGGGACATTAGCTCACCGGCGTTCTTCCTGAGGTAACACTGGTGGCCAAAATGGTTTAGCATATTAGCATATTAGCATCAAAATTTTAGACAAAGAGGGCCGCAGCTCGCCTCACTTCCTTACTTTAAAAGGACTTCACCTCTACAGGAGGCGGATTGAACCGCCAACCCTGCAATCAGTGGACGAGCTCTTTTAACACCTGAGCAACCGCTGCTCCAAACCAATGATTAGCATGTAATGACTCCCTGGTTTAATCTGTAAATCAGTAGAAAGGTAAATCTGACACGTCGTGGTTTCAGAGAGAGTTATGTCATGTAATTATTTCAGAGTTAACGTGAGAGATATCCGTCTTCTCTGATTTATAACTTCACTACAAAACCGCCCGTGTGCTTCACTGTAATAAAAAAAGCTGTAAATGCTTCCGTGTTTTAGAGGCGTTTTTTTTAATTTTATTTTTATTTATTTTTTTATTCTGGAACAAAACTCTTCAGGTAGAAATTATGGAATGTGTTTAAACCTTTTCCTGGAAAGTTGACGAGAGCAGCACGACCGCACCAAGCTGAGAACAAAGGAAGAAACGCACGACGACAACGAACGGAGGAACACGACGACCGGGCGGCAAAAAAATAAAAAAGTACCAAAAAAATAAAAAACTCTGAAAATGTAATAATGAGTTAGCACTCGAGTCCGCCGTTCACTGGAGGTGGAACCCAGCTCGGTGCAGTCCGGCGGCGGCGACGCCCTCCAACTTCTCACTGATGATGATGATGATGATGATCACAGAAAAAAAACTGAAAGTGTGCCAGCAGGAATACAACATGAAACAAAAGAAAAGAAGAAGAGTGCTGTACATTCAAACCCAAACGCCACAGATCAGCTTGGTCACGTGCATCTTTTGATCCACTAACCTCTCGTTTTCACAGAGTCTGCAGTGTCCTTGTCGTCGTCCCCCCGTCCCCGTCCCTGTCCTCATCCATTTTCTCCTGAAAGTCGGCGTAATGTCCCTCCTGAGGTTTTGGAGACTGATGCAGCCTCTCTTGCTCTCTCGCCTTCGCCCCAGCGCAGGAAAGTGTTTCAGCGTCCTCCAGTGATGTCTCAGAAAGGACGACCACGCTGACAGCTGGAGTTTTTTTTTTTTTTTTTTTTTTTAACCCAAAACTCGTATCTGGGACAAAAAAAAAAAAAAAGAAGCCGTTTTTTTTTGCCGTCTCCGCCCTCATAGCGACGTGGACTGCTTGATGCTGTGGAAGCTGACCCGGGAAGGTGACGTGGGGATGGACATGGCCTGGGTCATCCTGGCCCGGATGGAGTGCTGCTCCTGCCACCGGTGGAACCGCTTCCTCACAGCTGAGCGCACCTGTCACAAACAAGCAACCCCAGGAATTCAGAACGAGGACGGTCGGCCGGCCGGCTGATTGATCGCTCCGCTAATCTGCTGACGATTTCACTCATTTACGCTGACGCTGTGGTTTACGTTGCATCTTTGTTTGCGGTTAATAATAAACAATATTTGATCAGAGGCCTCCGGAGATTCACTGGATGCCTGCTAACAGTCATTAATTTATCACTACGGTTTGTCATTTGGTTTTCTATTTGACATTATTCTATTTTTAATGTGTATTTATGTATATTTTATATAGTTTAATTCTTTTCTTTTTCTTCCACTGCTGGTTCCTGCTTAGATTGTTCCCACAATGTTAAACCCCATCATCATCAAAATTAAATATATAATGCATATTTTAAATGCATTAAAGTCAACATAAAAGTAGAAATGTTAAAAATAGAAGTGCTACTGAATAAAACAGTGTGTACAAGGTGCCTGACTTCACTGTCTTTTCATTATTTCTATTACACGTTCAACAAATTAAGAAACAAATATACTAAAAACAAATCAGATTTCATAAGAGATCTAAAACAGCCAAGTAGAAAGCAGAAGAAGTAATAGTGGAAGTAATTATTAACAAATTCCTTAATAATTAGTAAGTAAGCATAAACACAAAGATATTGCATTAAAATCATAACTTATTAATGAATGAAATACAAAAAGCAAAGATTAATATGGAGATCGAAGTGATGCACTTTTGGTGCCAAAGATCTGAAAATACTGAAGTCAAAGATACAAAAGCAACTTTTGACATGATGTAATTTCTTTTTAAACTCATCCCTATATTTAACATTTCAATTATATTTTCTGTAAATTCTCTCAATTCATCATCTAAGTTTTGTTTAAAATAAGTTAAAATTATGAAAGAAATTCTAAATAATGCAACTAAGCAAATTTATCATGAATTGACTTCCATACAAAAAGTTGCTTGCCGTGTTTAACAGAAATTATAGTTCAGATTTATACATTTCATATATTTTGTAAACAATCTGTGGTGACAACCCGCTATGAATGATTAATGATGCTTAAAACATGCTTCTCTGCTCTGCAAGTTAGAATTATGCATTTATAAAAAAAAGAAAGAAGTCAAAACAATGAGTTTCAACTGCACAAACGTGACAAAATAAAACAGCTGATGCCTCTTAAGTCTTACGTTTTTCATAATTAAACTTGATGGTGATTTAAACTACACTACAATTAGAAAACGCTGTTTTTCTGGCATTAATTGTCTTCCGTAGGATTTGTGTCTCCATCAGCTCCGAATATATATTTCACACATTTTGTAAACAATGTGCTATAAATCACTTTAACGATGATTAAATCGGGCTCCTCCATTCTCCTCCGTCCACAAATCAATCACCACCGTGTGTCCCACTTCTTGTCCACCTCCGTAATCACCGTACACTTCGTTTTCTCTTAACCTAAAAAAAAAAAAAAGCTGATCCACATAAGAAAACACCACAACCTCAATTTAACACACTATAATATCTGACATGTCAGTTCATCAGCGCGCTGACCACCGGTGTCCTCCGGCCCAGAGAAAGATGGTTTAATCCTCGACACACATGTTTTTGTACTAAATGTTTTGCTTCCTCTCCTGGATGTGACCGCGGGGATCCGCCGCTCATCTGTTTCATTTCTTCACCCTGCTTCTTTTTATGTTTTTTTCCTGCAAGCCTCTCATCCGGTAACAAAATGCTGAATCAATATCCTCTGCGAGCTACACATGCTGGTTAAGCCGCTCGTTGGAGCTACAACACGGTTCATGATGAGATATTCATTCATCATCGCGATGTGGGACACTAACGAAATGTTACGTCACATGCCGGTCGAAGGAACAAACCTGCACGATAACGATTCCTCTGTGAGCTGAAACATCAGACTGTGATCCGGCAGTCTTTCTTTTTTTATCTTTATGCCCTGTTTGTGGCTCAGGTTGCACGATTATGGTCTATTTAGCAATTAGGCTGTTGATTGAAAGTTTGGAGAGAGCACTAGGGCAGTTAATCTAAACACTTTGAAGCACCGAGTCGCCCCTCTGAAGCTAGAAACCAATTAAACAGACTCACAATCTTATTTTCTCGGTCAGCTCCCTGTGATGAGTAATGAGGTCCACGGAATTCAAATAGTGGTTATCTTTTTTTTTTTTTTACAAGTTACAGATTTTTGGACTATTTTTGTTCTCAGAATCAACCATAATCTGTATATAAAAAAAACTATGAAAAGTGAGGCCATAAACTGCAATACCACCGAGGGCCACGAGGGGGTTGGCTTCAAAACACCCTCCGGCTCCATAGACTCCCATTACTTAATAATGATCATCTGATTCACAATTTTCTTAGAAAAAAATATAGTTTAAAAAAAAAAAAAATGCTTTTGATTTACTTTGAACCAGCTAAAATATAAAATTAAACATAAACTGCCTGCTAGGTGAGGTTAGGTTAGGTTAGGTTAGGTTAGGTTAGGTTAGGTTAGGTTAGGTAGTTACTTTATTAATCCCCGAGGGGAAATTTTAATTTAGCCAGCCAGCTTGCTAGCCCCTGTGGCTTCCAGACGCCGCCCATGTTGCCGTTGCCTAGCAACATTGTTCTTAACTACGGACGTCTAACATTGCGTATTGTTGCTTTAATATTATTTATCATAACACCTGCTTCAGTTCTGTTGTGTGTTATTCTGCAGCTTTTAAATGTGTAAACAAAAACAACAAAAAACAATCACATAATTGTTTGTGTTCGTTAGCGGCGAGGAAACATCTGGAGTGTGCAGAGGTGAGGAGGATTGACAGAACATATAATTTGCATTTTTTTAATGGTGCGCTAAAGCAACAGACACTTTGCACGTGTTACTTGATGTAAATACAGTGCGTTCGTGATTTATACGACTATTCACGCGTCATTTTACTGAATTTAAATCTAGTTTAAATGTTTCAACACAGGAAAAACGTCCTGCTGCTACACTACACAAAAAAAACACACGATACAAATAACAAATCTACCACTAATTCTACACCATCACACATTGCAGACACGAAGCAGCGTCCCTCCATGTGAGCGTCCTCCTAGTGCGGTGCTATTTTGAGCGGGTTTCACTCCTGTTTTTCTCTACGACAACAAATTAGGGCTGACGTTGTCATAAAGCGTAGAAAGTGATGTCACTTATGCCGGCACATGACAAATCTTAATTGTGCCCCGAATGAAAGTGCTTCGAGCTTTCTCACTTAATTCCCCCCCCCCCCCCACCCCGCCACAATAAAACACAGTGAGAGACACCAAAAAAAGGAAATTATAGAAGAGGAAAAACCACGAACGTCAATAACGTGAATGTGCTTACCTCACTGTTTAGGAAGCAGTAAAACACGGACACAAAGAAGCCCTGCGAGAGAGGAGGAGGGAGGGGGGTGAGGAGGTGAGGAGGAGGGGTGGGGTGGTGGGGGGGGGGGAGTAAAGAGAGGACAAACATCATCAAAAAAAGGAGGGCATTCAAAACATCGACGCCCTGATCCGATTTTAATCGCATACAACGACAGCTTATCACACACGTTCATTCAATCATCTCCGCAGTGTTTCTGTGTCGACTCATCACAATTACTGAATCTAAAAAAATACAAAAAAATAAAAATAATCCGCCCACGCCGAGAGAGGACATTTATTGTGTTGGATGAATCGTACCTGGAAGGACTCCAGGAAGGAGTTGAAATATATGAAGACGATCTGAGAGATCTCGTCTTCTCCCGGGTTGACGAAAAACAGCATGTAGGTGATTCCTAGGAGAGGAAGGAGGACCAGCGTGGCCTTCACGGCTTTCCTGCAGAGGAGATGGAGGAGAGATGGAGATGGAGGAGAGATGGAGATGGAGGAGAGATGGAGATGGAGGAGAGATGGAGATCCGCCGATCGAGAACAAAACATGAAAGATTTATCAGGTGTGTCGCTGTTCTTCTTCCCTGCAGATTATAAACTTATCCAAAAACAACTCACCTGTACTGGATCGTCTCCGACGTCGTCGACGCTCGCAGTTTGGTCATCAGGATTCTCACGATGTTGAAGAGGAAAATGAAGTTGATCTGTTGGGGGGAGGGGGGGGGGCAAACACGCCAACGTGAGAGTCTTTACCGTTTATCGCTAAATGGCCGTCATCATCATCTTGTTTTTTTTCGGAGCCAGAAGTGACCGTATTTGGACAAGCTGGGGAGGAGTTAGGACACTATGCCCCGCCCACTTATACCATCTTTGAGGCCTAATAGCTAATGAATGCTGGAGATATTTCAAGAAGGAAACACTGATCAGAAGGGAGTTTAACAAACGACGCCATCATGACTTTGACTGACTTTGTATTTCAGGAGAGAACTTGATGCCTTTTTTTGAACGGAAGTCAGAGGTTTTATTTTTTTTTTTTTTTTAGGCAGCCCCTAGTGGCCCTCAGTGGTACTGCATGTTAAGACCCTTCCGCACATGCTTCAATCATCAAACCTTGAGACTAAGAACATTTCTATTAATAGTCTACACGGCGTGCTCCGATAAAGAAGACCTGCCCCCTATCTTGATATTAAAGGCTCAATCTAAGGTAAAGAAAACACAATAATTCTTAGTTTAATGAAAACATAACCTTGACTATTATATTTAATTTCCACCAATAGATTCCCGTCTTTCTTCTGTAGTTCCTGCACTCTGCGGTTAAAACTTATCACGAGGCTTGAAAATAAGACAAAGTACCCAATAATTATACAGAAACATGCATCTATGATAATAATAATCAAACATAGAGATAATAGAATAGCACCTCGCCTTTCTGCATATTAATAACACCTCCCGTATTTACTTACAGTACAAGTAAAGGATGTGTTTCAGCTGCAGGACGATGATGTCGACCCAAAATAAACTACAGTGTGTGTCTGTCTGTCTGTCTGTCTGTCTGTGTGTCTGTCTGTGTGTGTGTGTGTGTGTGTGTGTGTGTGTGTGTGTGTGTGTGTGTGTGTGTGTGTGTGTGTGTGTGTGTGTGTGTGGACGGGGTTGAGGAGCATGTCGCCCGGAGTTAACGGCTTGTGAGCGGTGGCAGGAAGGAAGGCACCGAGCTATTTCAGGCGTTTGGCTAAACAGAGGGACTCACTGGCAGCTGGGGGGCGGGGGGGGGGTGTATATAAAATAACAGCAGCCCAGACAGACGCACCGTATTGGCAGTCTTTCAGGGACCATCATGCACTCTGCTGGTCTTCACTCACCTCCTGCTTACTGCTTATGCCAGATTGGTTGTTTTTTGAGCAGGACGTGTCTTTTTACGGCCGACGTCACGGAGAGTTCACGGAGACACCGCGGACGCTCCGGCGACCCGCCGATGATCCCGCAGGTACTCAGCGCCGAAGAGATAAAGGCCCCGAAAAAAAACTTGCTATTGTGAGCAAGAACTGAACGGGGGGGAGGAGCGGAGATATATTAAAGGAGGCAGATGTGTGCTTCGGGGGAGAGGAAGGCACGAGAGACAGACGAGAGCCTCTCGAGGAGGAGACGACGTTTTCAACTTATGGAGTTGAAGATTCGCTGTTTTTCAGACGAGGACGGGAAGGTCACTCGTCCACCGGAGAGCCGGCGGCGACGGAGCTGTCGAAGCTCAGCGGGGAAACGGACTAACTGCCGCGGCGACGGGAGTTTCTGCTGGTGGAAGACTTTTAAAGTACCGATACGACACTGTAAAATACTGCACTACGAGTCCTACTTCAAATCTACAGCGTCATGTGGGACTTTTACTTAACACACACAAGGATGATTAAAGGTGCCGTGACTGGCAGGTCAAATCTCTGCATCTCAATCTGGTGTCTTGGTGAGACGTGTAATGAATAGAGGGACACACTGCAGACTATAAAAGGTCAGATATGAAACTCTGAGGCCAAAGTGACACCAGAAGTTTTTTTAAATTGTGGTTATTACAAGAAAAATGCAGTGAAGTTGGAACGATTCAAAATTACTTTAACAATAATCAAAATAGTTGTTAAGTACTTTTTTTTTTGGACAATTTACAAGTCAATCATTCTGGTAAAGTGCATCATATTTTATAAAGTCTTCTTCAGGGTTGCAGCTATAGTTGCGTTACTCAAATCCAAAATAAAAGTTAATGTATGGAAATGTTCTATCTATCTATCTATCTATCTATCTATCTATCTATCTATCTATCTATCTATCTATCTATCTATCTATCTATCTATCTATCTATCTATCTATCTATCTATCTATCTATCTATCTATCTATCTATCTATCTATCTATCTATCTATCTGTTTTTTGTACTGCATAGACTAACCCCAAAATATTCACTTTATCATGTATGACAATGAAACCCATCAAATCCTTAATCTAGAACCATTAAATCTAGAATCTAGAACCGATCTACAACCATCAACTGTTGGCATTTGTTCTTAAAAAGTGGGAACTATTTTTTCACATTTAGTTGTAAAATTTCGTGGGTCAGAAGTATAAAAGTCCAAAGTAGGTCAGATTTGTACTGAAGACCGGTGACAGTGTCGATGAACTTCTTTTCCGTTCCAGCGCTGGGCCGAGGTCAAAGGTCATGCAGCTGAGCCAGGAGGGAGTCAGAGGAGAGATGACTAAAAGCTTGTTACAAGAAGTCCCTCGGCCAATCTCTAAAAAACCTGCAGGATCTTTTGACAAGAGCCCTGCCGAGGGAGGGGGGGTGGGGGGGCGTCGCAGCAGATTGTTATCAGGGTGAGGGAGAGTCACAACAACACCACGGCCTGAATGCTGAGGAGGTCCGGTCTGGGTTTTTTAGGTTAGGTTAGGTAGTTACTTTATTAATCCCCGAGGGGACATTTTTTCGCTACAGCAGCATACAGGAAGCAATAAGATAATAATAGAATAATAGAAAAGCAGTAAAATAGCAGTAAAAAATATTAAATATAAAATGCACAGTATGTACAGTACAGTATATATCTATATATATTATATACAAACAACCAAGAAACACAGTCAACAGTGTTATTGTTGTGTGATGGATTTTACCAGAGGTGAGTTATTGTACAGTCTTATTGTGGTCGGCAGGAATGATCTCCTGTATCAGGAATGATCTCCTGTATCAGGAATGATCTCCTGTATCAGGAATGATCTCATGTATCTGGAATGATCTCCTGTATCTGGAATGATCTCCTGTATCAGGAATGATCTCATGTATCTGGAATGATCTCCTGTATCTGGAATGATCTCCTGTATCAGGAATGATCTCCTGTATCTGGAATGATCTCCTGTATCTGGAATGATCTCATGTATCTGGAATGATCTCCTGTATCTGGAATGATCTCCTGTATCTGGAATGATCTCCTGTATCAGGAATGATCTCCTGTATCAGGAATGATCTCCTGTATCAGGAATGATCTCCTGGATCAGGAATGATCTCCTGTATCAGGAATGATCTCATGTATCTGGAATGATCTCCTGTATCTGGAATGATCTCCTGTATCAGGAATGATCTCCTGTATCTGGAATGATCTCCTGGATCAGGAATGATCTCCTGTATCAGGAATGATCTCCTGTATCTGGAATGATCTCCTGTATCAGGAATGATCTCCTGTATCTGGAATGATCTCCTGTATCAGGAATGATCTCATGTATCAGGAATGATCTCCTGTATCAGGAATGATCTCCTGTATCAGGAATGATCTCCTGGATCAGGAATGATCTCCTGTATCTGGAATGATCTCCTGGATCAGGAATGATCTCCTGTATCAGGAATGATCTCCTGTATCTGGAATGATCTCCTCTATCAGGAATGATCTCCTGTATCTGGAATGATCTCCTGTATCAGGAATGATCTCATGTATCAGGAATGATCTCCTGGATCAGGAATGATCTCCTGTATCTGGAATGATCTCCTGTATCAGGAATGATCTCATGTATCTGGAATGATCTCCTGTATCAGGAATGATCTCCTGGATCAGGAATGATCTCCTGTATCTGGAATGATCTCCTGTATCTGGAATGATCTCCTGGATCAGGAATGATCTCCTGTATCAGGAATGATCTCCTGTATCTGGAATGATCTCCTGTATCAGGAATGATCTCATGTATCTGGAATGATCTCCTGTATCAGGAATGATCTCCTGTATCAGGAATGATCTCCTGTATCTGGAATGATCTCCTGTATCAGGAATGATCTCCTGTATCTGGAATGATCTCCTGTATCAGGAATGATCTCCTGTATCAGGAATGATCTCCTGTATCAGGAATGATCTCCTGTATCTGTTAGGTCATTTATTATCACTCCAGCTCGGCTGGAAAATTAAATCCAAACTGGACGCAGATGAAAGAGCTTCAGTGAAAAGTGACAACACAGATTTACGGTAATTAATACCTGATGAAGTATGAAAATAAAAGCGTGAAACCGTCAGAGAACATTTCAATGTGGCGGAACATATATCATT
Source organism: Brachyistius frenatus (assembly GCF_029030835.1). NCBI lineage: Eukaryota > Metazoa > Chordata > Actinopteri > Embiotocidae > Brachyistius > Brachyistius frenatus. The sequence goes on along the minus strand of NW_027210650.1, from coordinate 235,594 downwards.
TGGACTCGGTGGGTGTTTTTCAGGCCCAGAGTCTGGGATGATTCCCCCGAAAAAGCTGCAGAGTCACCAGAGATTTAAAAGTTGAAGAGGAAAAGAAAAAAGAAGTGTTAGGCCGTCACATTTATCATCGCTGAGAGGAAGAATGTGTTGGGTTTTCCAGCTTTTCACGCCTGCCAGGCACTTCGGAGGCATAATGAAGACTAATTGTACGGGCAGCTTACGTCAGACCGTTTCTGTGCTGCTACTGAGGGACGAAAAGTAATGAATAAAAAAAGAGTCTTACCACCAACACCAGAATCATGGGACCTTGGTAGATGTAGTCGGTGTATACGCCTGCTCGCTTCCCAAACCAGCACCTGAAACATCAACAGAAAGCGGTGAGTCGTGCTGCGCTCTGACAGGCAGGTGTATTTACATTGTTCCCTTCCTCCTCTGTGTGTGTGTGTGTGTGTGTGTGTGTGTGTGTGTGTGTGTGTGTGTGTGTGTGTGTGTGTGTGTGTATATCTATGTGTGTTGGCATTCGTTTTACTAATTTGTGCTCGGGGCTTTAAGCACATGCCTTCCTGTCAGTGATTTACCAAAAATATGAATTACACAGCGCCCCAGATAATCTCAGCCAGAGGTGAGAGATGCTTTTAAAACTTTTAACCCCTTCATCTCTGAGAGGACGCAGCTCTTACAGAAAAATAAACCCGTATGTGAAACTTTTAGGATTACATTTGAAACCCATGGTGTTATATGTGAAACCTACGGTGTTATGTGAAACCCATGTGAAACCAATGGAAATAATGTTAAACCTACAGTGTTATATGTGAAACCAATGGAAATAATGTGAAACCTACGGTGTTATATGTGAAACCCATGTGCTTTGCCATGTGAAATCCATGGTATTACATGTGAAAACCACCAAATCGCGACAAAAGAAGATAAAACAAATATGCGAGACAAATCAAGTTCACATTTCCAAACATGTGATGCAAATATTTTGACAAAACTGTCCATAAAAAGTATAAAAAAAAATCAAATTAAGTGGGCAAAAAAAAAATTCTGTCATGCTTGATATCATTTATTAACCTTGGTGTTCGTCAGCGCTCACGTTGCCGTACTTCTGTCACAATCTGCAGTATTCATGTTTTTTCTCACACATGGAAACATGTGTTCTCACATGTTGTAGTAACATGTGATCACGCGTGTTTCTCGTGGAAACGATGTGAAACGACGGCGCGTTCGGCGACGGAGCCGCCCGGTACCACAGGGACTAAAAACAAATGGATGTAACGTTTGCTGTGCTTCGATTGCGTTGCATCACATCTGGTGGAGAGGTTTTCAGAGCAGGTGCTGACTCATCGTTACACGACTGTCGTTTACTCCCTAATTGAGAATAAACGATCAGTTTTTCAGCCGGAGATAAGAATACGGAGAATTATTTTACTTTCAAATCCTCCCGACCGTCTCTTATTTACAGAGCCCGAGGTCGCTTGTTCTTTTGACCCTCACAGCTTCGCAGCTGTCGCTGACTAAATGTGGGCATGTGGTTTTTTTTTAGGTGGAATTTAAGAAAACAGCAGCGGGCTGCAGGGGTTAACCCTTTAAGATACCGCTCTCTGGAAACCTACACGGAAAACTTCTGTCATTTTCCAGACATGAATCAGACGTGTGGGGCTGCGCCGATCAACCCGATTTCAGATTAACACTTAAACTGTGAAATAACAGCAGAATAACATCGAGGTAGATTTCCTCGTTTCCTTTCAGTACGTCGGACTTCAAAGGAGCTCCGGTGCCGTTCGACAAACTGCCAATAAATCCCACGACATTAAAAAGAAACATCTCTCTGTGTTTTCCCACCAGGTTCTCGGTTTCAGTCCCGCTGGTACCGGCTGAGGATGAAACTCTTCAAAAGAGTTTTCAATCATTTTAGAAATTTCACCCGTTTGTCGACATTTTATTTTGTGTATCTTTGTGGATGTTTTGAATCTGTTTGGAGGCGACTGACAGCTCCTGTATTCTTCTTGCATGTTTTTGTGACGGTTTTACTGTTTTTCATTTTGCATCTAGTTGTATTTGTTTTGAGTCCCTGTCTGGAAACTTTGTGGTATTTTGCACGTCTTTTGCAATCATTTTGATTTGATTTTTTTGCATCTCTTTCTTTGTACAGATTTGCGCCTCTTTGTGGTTATTTTCTAATTATTTTGTATCTTTGTATTTGTTTTGTGTCTGTTTGTGGACATTTTGTGTCTCTGCAGACTCTTGACTTCTCTTCTTGGAGGTTTGGTTTTGGTTTGAGGGCCATTGGCACCTTCTTGTAATTATCTGACATCTTTTTAGGACTGTTTTACATTTCTTTGCAATTGTTTACATCTGATTTAATTTTATTTGTTTGCATCTTTTGTTGTTGTTTCTTTGTTGTAGCTTCGTACAAAAAGGAGCGGCCTCCTTTCCTCCCGGGCTCCTGGGCCGGAGTCGGTTGGCCCTTTCAGAAACTCGGAGCTTTTCAGCATCTTTACAGTTTCTCACCGCTCTCATGTTTTCAGCCACGTTGGGTAGATGTTCCAGCAAGAAGCTCGACAACCAGCTCAGCTCAGCACCAAGCGTTATTTTAGCTAAAAGCAGGTGAGTGTTTGTCTTACGTTGGTCAGGTGGACAGAAACGTGGTAGAAAACACACAGTTTGTGAACTCGAGGCCGAAAAAACATCCATTAAAGCCACTTTAAATTGGGTTTCCAGTCGTTACAGCTGGTTTCGCCCCCGTGGACTCGTTCTCAGCTGCTAACCGGTAAAACAAACTTCTCCAGTTGAATTTCTCTGGCAGCAGGACGGCGGACGCGGGGTCGAACCAAAATAAATCACAGCCTCTACGTTCGTGGTAATGAGGGAACATGTCAGTCACAGCTTCTAATGGTTTCTGGACAAACGAGGAGGCTCGACGGGCACAGACGAAAGGGATACGTGAGGCTTTGGGGTTTTCAGGTTTTTAGTCTGTTCGGGGGAAGATTTGCTGACTTTTTTTCTGTTTATTCAGTCAGAGCACAACTCCAAAGTGCTGAATCAGTTTTACTCTCGTCTAAAGTGAAAACCGTTGGCAGTGCTCGAGTGTAATTAAGAATATTGTACAGGGCCAATGTGATTACGGCGGGCTATAAATAGACATTCATCTTCTTGATGTGATCAGTTTTGGCTTCACCTTCATCCTTTTATAACCGGTGCAAAGAAAAAAAAAGTAGCTAAAAAGAATCGGCTTACTTTTCGTTGTCGTAGTACAACTTCCCGATGGCCCACGCCACGATTATCGGGAACGGTATACCTGTGAGGAGGGAAAAAAAAAAGAAGAAGAAAAAAAAAAGACAAAGTGACAGATTTGATTTCTTTCATCTCTCTCTGCTATTCAAATCACCTAAACATCTCTCCAGGGATTTCCCCGCTGCAATGTCAAATCCTGGTCTCTCTTTTTCGCAGCGCAGCACCGGCGCCTGCCAAAGCTCTGTCAGAAGCAGGCGTTGCGTGCGTGCTGTGATGTGCAGATGCGAGCCAAGACGTGTCAACCGTCTGAATGTTTCTTTGTGAATGGAAGAAAAAGCTGGACGACGGCTGACGGTGATGCGGAGCGATACTCGGATTTACTGACTTATAGAAGTTTAATGAAGCAGACAAACAGCAGATAAATGACACCAACGGGAGCGCGGAGGTCTCGTTTAAGTCTCTGGAAACGTTCCACTTCATTAGCGATATATTCTGTCATTAGTAAATAGTGCCGAGTCGGAGGAAAAACTAAATCTCCTTTTAGCGCCCTGGATTAGGTGAGAAATTCAATTTTTCGTGTTGTTTTTTTGCCCCCTTTCTCTTGTGCCCACCTCGCCGGCTTAATAATAACATTTGCGCTCTCAAAGCCGGGGGAGTCGAGGCGAAAGCAAAAGCACGGAAAATCATGATCTTATTTACTTTTTTTTTTTTTTTTTCACGCGGCGTTCTTGAAATGTGTGCTGCCATCTCCTCTCTTCACGCCGAGCCTTCACACTGCCCCTGGGGGGAAAATGTAATCCAGCTGGCACAATACACCTAATCTCAGCAGCACATAGTTTAGTTTGACAGTGTGAAACAGGGTGTTAGTGAACGCCACACCAATACGTTTCCCAGCTGCCCCGTGGAAGTCCTGCTATCTGCATCAAGTCAACGGCCTCCCGTTGTCGGCCGGAGTCGTATCTGACCTTCACTTACTTTTGACTGAGATCAGAAAATGGATTCTGACAGCGTTCATGTATTAGCTGTCTATAATGTGCACATGTGTGGAGGTCAAGGGTCGAGCTAAGGCTCGGCTAGTTTGGCTGAACATGCGGACAGGAAACGGGAAGAAAACTCTCACAACCTCGTGGCGACCCAACGTGACGTCACCCGCTGGTTTGTGAACATCTGTTTCAAACGCTCGAGTTCGGCATTTTGGGCGTCACTATCTTGTTTTCTTATTCAGCTGGAAGTGATCACGAGCCGGGGGGCAACGAACGGTGGATCCGATTGGAAATCTGAGGACTCTAAGCCCCGCCCACCTATAAACCGGCAAACCTGACTGGACCCCATGCCTGTCAATCAATCAATCAATCAATCAGACACACACCCAAACATACTGCTTTTTTCAGGCCCTAAGTTCTATTTAATCAAGGCAGACTGTCAGAAAACTAATAAGATGGAGTGACTTTAGCTCGTGACACCAAAACGACAAATTTCACACGCTAATGTTACAAGCGTGTAGAAGAATCAACGGTGAGACTTGCGCTAAAAAAAAAAAAAGCTAAAATCCCTCTTTGGAGATGTTCATTTCTGTAGAAACACGGCAGGAGGCTTTGTCCATTTTCACAATACAGTTTACGATCACCACTTTCACCCTGCATTAATGCAATGTCAGCACAATGTGAGTAATAGGAAAGAAAAGAACAAAACCTTGTTCTGACTTGTTAGCCCAGGTTGGTTAGCCCCGGAGCTAATCTATAATTATCCTAAATAACTGCTTATTACTGGTGTATTTGTTGCAGCCTGTTACTAAGATTAAAAAAAAAAAAAAAAGTAAATTAGCCCAAATATTTGTTGTTATGATTAGTAATGGACTTTTTTTTGTTTTTTTTGTGATGCATGAAATCAAGTTCAAGCTCGTTCGCTAAGACTAAAAAAACAGGGAGAAACAACTGGTTTATGAAAGTCCTCATAAAACAACTTTGATGTTTGATGTGGCTTTTTGTGTGCAGATTTAATAACAATAAAACTATGAGTGTTACATGTTGGAGAAATAAATGTGAGACTTTACATAGTATATTCATATGGATTTGAAACGGAATCAACCCAAACTGATTATTAAACAAATAGTTTGGTATTTTGAGAAATGCTTTCGGCCAACATTACATCTTTCAGGTTGTTTAATGAAGCAGGTTGTCGAGGGAAACGCAGCGCGTACGTACACCAGCCGATGCAGATGAACATCCACTTGCGCAGCTTGTCGGTGGAGTAGGTGAGGACGATGGCGGTGTGGAGGTAGCAGCCCTCTCCGAACATCCAGAAGAAGTTGGTGGAGTGGAAATAGTTGAAGGAGGCGGTGACGAGGCGACACCAGACCTACAAAATAAAAAAGAACAGCAGAAGAAACGGTAAAATTTCCAAGCTTGTTTTCACAGCTCGCGTGTTTGCAATATTCTGGTGGGTAACAGCGACCCAACACATTTTACACTTTTTTTGTTTTCCCTTTAATTTTACATCTGTTATGTAAATTTAGCAAAATCAATCACAGATTAAAAAAAAATAGTTAACAACTATATATGTTCAGTAAGTTCAGAGATTGTTCCTGTTGAGCACCAACGGAGGTTTTGATTGAACCTCATGAAACAACCTTAAAATACATGTTCTGGTTAAATTTGATGTAAAACTCACAATTTCATAGGTGTTTAAACTGTGCTAGGTGAAGCAACATTTACTGTCAAATACACCAAATACACAATATTTGCAAGATGTAAAAAAAAAGAAAAGCTGGTGTCATTGTTCTGTATGTTTTTCTCATTATCAACAAATAACCAGCGATTGATAATCGATTCCTGTTGGAAATAAAAAAAAAAACTAAAAAAAACCCTCAACAATGTCCTAAAACAGCAGGTCACAGTAGTAAATTATGCCAATGTTAGGGACTATTTTCAGCTGCGGATGAATACATTTTTGCAGCTCTTGTGAGTATTTCATAGTGATAGTGATCCTGTCACCCAATGTGTCTCTCAGGTGTGTTTTCATAGTTTTTGGAGACGATGTGAGTCGTACCACGTTGCTCTCGTGCACCTCGGGGCTCATGGTCATCTGGACGATGAACCAGGTGGCGTTCCTCAGGATGAAGGCGGTGATCAGGTTCCAGTGGATGATGTTTCTCAGGCAGCGGATGCTCCTGCCAGAACAGAGGAGGCACAAAAACAACTCAGATGTTTATGCTGTTTTTTTTTTTTACATTTCTCCTCCTGCATTCGGGGGAATAAAAAAAAAAGAAAAGAAAAAAGAAAAGAAAGGGGATTATTTAACTGAGAAGAAAGATGAAAGAAATGTATAATGTAAAAGGAAGCATGTGACCAAACTGCTAGAGCAGATCTGAATTAAATATCTCCTTCTGCTGAGTTTAAACCAAAACAATAAACTTGTGGTTTTTTTTTTCCACACTGTGAATGTGTCATGTGAGAAAAACATACAGATGATTAGATGTGATTCATAATCAAGAGATGGAGCCTGAAAGTAACATCTCCCATCACTTCCCCTCAAAGCGCTTCATATGAAGCAACGTTTCATTCCTGCTGTTTGTACTCTTGTTTGTCTCGTCCTGAAATTCGGATGATTTTTTTTTTTTTTTAATGCGGTTAAATAAATCAACCCGAGGACACAATTAAAATCGGCCCTCGTGCCTCGGAGCGAGCACTCGAAAATAGAAACACACACACACACACACACACACACACACACACACACACACACACACACACACACACACACACACACACACACACACACACACACACACACACACACACACACACAGTGAGCGGGCAGAACAACAACAAGCCCGGTCAGTTGAGTGACAGCTGCGCTCGCTGTCACCAGCTGACGGCTTCCTCCTCCACCAACCGTGAGTGACGTGATTTATTTTTCAGCATGCATCAATTCTTAATAGGTGTCACTTGCACTTGGCTTTGTGCTGACTGAGCATTTTCCAGTGACATCATCTTCGTTGGGTCCGTTTATTAACCGAGAAGCTCTGAGGGGAAGTTATCACAAAGAAACGCTTCAAAACTTGTTCATTAAGTTACGTAGAAGTTTAAAAAGAACCAAAAGAAGAAAAAAAATCTTCCTTTTGGCCACAAAAACGAGTTTGTGGTTCGTAAATTGGGTTTATCTCACAAACAAGCGTGATGTCAGTGTTACTGGAGCTGGTTTTGGTGGAACAAAGGTACCGATGCCGTGCTAGAAACACAGAGGAGTCGTATTCATTACGCCGTGTGACCTCACTTCCCTTGGCAACCTGCCGGTGGGGCCGGCGTGGCTATTAATTAAGAGAAGAGCTGAAACCTCCAGCAGACACAGTAAAATACGTTTGACATGTTTTCATCGTGCGTTCATGGATTAGTTGTTTTTCTGTTCACGTAGCTGGAACATACAACTCTTGTTTTTTGTTTTTTCTACAATACTTTACTTGTTATTTTCTATTTCATGCCTTAATGGTATTCTCTTCCAATTATATTATATATAATTTATAGTCTTTTTTTGTTTTGTTTTCAAATTTGACAGAAAATGGTACATAAATATGACAGTCGTAAAAAGTCGTAATAATCGCAGTTCCATTGATAACAAAAACATAAACAAGTCAAAATTACAATTCACAAATAAAGTACGAGACAGATGAAGAAGTGAACGAAAGGATTATGAGAGTACGGAGAGAAAGAACCAACGAAGCAAAACAATAATTAGTTTCATCTAACGAGGCGGGTGAAGGAGGTGAGGAAGAGGAGGGAGGTGAGGAAGAGGAGGGAGGTGAGGAAGAAGAGGGTGAAGCCTGAAAATTAAACCCCGGCTGCATCCCGAGTTACAAAGAAAGGAGCTATTTTGAGCTCGCATGTATTTTCTTGGGTTTTCGCTGACTGACAGTTGAGGTTCAGATGAACAGAACAAAAGATGAAATGTTTTGCTGAGTTCAGGTCAAAGATATTTAGTTGCTGACTTCTGTTATTGGAGCTGCTCCCTCTCAGTTTCAGTCTGTTGGAGGTTTGAATTGTTATTCAGTCGCGGCAGGAAATCACAATCTTGCTGTGAAGTAACGCAAATTCAAGCCGTCTCGTAATGTTTGTGGTTTGTAGAGTTTGCACATTTTTTTTGTGTGCAAAATTCACTTGATTTTTTTCTGCAAAAAAGCGTCAACAGATGAAAGTATTACAGCATGAAATATCCTCAAAGTATATCCTTCAAACTTTACAAATGATGTCGCAAGTTTTTAGAAAGTCTGCTACAAAATTAAATATCACAACAATCAACAATCACACAAAAAAATTCAGCGAAATCCTGGAGGGACCGATTATTTATTTCAAAACTGAACTAACTTCAGGAAGTTGCTAAATATTGATTTAGTTTTTTGTACAAGGATGAAAACGCTTATTTCTGTTGTGAAGTCTGACTCACTTTTGGAGGTACTGCAGTTTTTTGTTTCGTTTTTTAAATCAGTTTAAGGTCGGCTTCATTTTTCTGCCCTGGACGTTGGTCTGAGTTTCTGTACTTTTTGGACCTTTAAGGAAATTCATATAAAGTAATCTTTCAACATCGGTCAGGCACTGACCCAACCGAAGCGTCTCCGGCGACTTACAGACTGTTTTCATTACTGAGCCGACTTGTTTTTAATTCACTTCAGAGGAGCTTGACGCCTGCAGTGGAGCCACTTCTGCAAATATTATTACATTTAAGCAGCAAAAACTGAGAACTCCCTGTAACAATCCTTTAGACACGCCGAGGTAAAAAGAAAAAAAGAAGAGGGATTCTCAAGAGGAAACGACGTTTGGACTTTTTCTGAAAATAGAGATGCAGCGACGGCTCTGATGGCGCCGGATTTATTCTGAGTATCGCCGCTGTTTTGTTCCCCGAGATTTTAACTTCACAAACCGCGAGACTGCGCGCTGCACTTTCAAGCTGTTTGCTGTGCAGGAAAAAAAAAAGGGCATTTAGGTGGGACGACAATGACACATCAGAAGATGTAAATTCAGACGTGTTGAATAATGAATGAAGGAACTGCAGCTGCGGCCGCTCTCGCAGCGTCTCCAGCTGTTTAATAAAGGAAGGAAGGCGTTTGTTTTATTCGGCGTGCGAGCAGTTTTCTGGGAGTTTGTTGGTGACATGCAGGAGAATAAAAGTGAGCGCTGCTTCTCCACGTTGGAGCTCTGACAGTAAGCAGAAGAATCCTCCCGGATGATCCCAGCGGCCCGGACGGGGCTAATTTTCAGCGGGATCGCGGGGCTGAAAGCTTTTAACTGGGAGGTATTACGCCACATTTCATATTCCAGCCCGCCGCTAAGCTGAGCTTCGTTACAGTCGGAGGATTCGGAGGTGCTGATTTGGTTCGACTTCCTGCCGTCAACGAGAACCGTCCCAAGACATGAATCACCGGTGAACTGATAAAACATTCAGGAGTTTCAATGAGTTCGCTTTCAGATTCTGGGTCAGATTTTGGACGAATAACTGAAGTGCAAAGACGGCTTCACGGATATCGTAGTATTTATAGCCAGAAGTGGGATGGCCGAGTCATGACTCCTTCTGTCAGAACGTCCTTGAACTTCACGCGTCTACTGGGATTTATTTGTATTCACGTTTCTGCAGTAGGTTTTCTGTAAGAGGTTGTTGGAGCCGTTCGACCTTCAGGACTCGTTTTACTGCTGACGACCGGTCTGTCGATACGTCCGGGGTTATTTTTTCAGCCCACGTCCATCCGCTCCTCAGCACAGAGCACCAACAATTTGAACTCGTCTAGTTATTATATCGTAGCTTTTCCCACCTCCTAAGCCCAATACACAATTTTAAAAAATGTCGGTCTGAAGTCTGCATCAACAGCTGCAAAACTGTCGGGTCAAATGAACAACTTTGGGCTTCATATCTCGTAGACAGGACTGGCGTGTAATACACCTTTTAATCCACTAGAGGGCACGGTGTCGGTGTCACGTTTTGCCTCGTCAAGGCGTGAATACTATACGCATGTATGACCGTCAAAGGAGGAGGTCATGTGACGCAGTACAAGTCGGGGGTGTTTGGACGAACACGAGTCCGAGAGAAAGCAGTTACTTACTTGATGTAACGTATTCACCGACATGTGACATTTTATAAAGATACTCACGTAAAATTGCTTATTTTAACCCAAACTATGATTTATTTTTTCTTAAACCAGACCACCTATTTTTTTGGTAACGAGGCGGAGCAAAACGTGACACTGACCTGGTGCCCTCTAGTGGACGGACGCGTGTATGACGGGTTGAATAAAAGCGGGAATTAAAGAGTACACAACAGCCCTTTAACAACGAGTCAGCGACGCCACAAATGCCGCCACTCAAACGCTCTGCGAGCCTTTAAAAACAAATGGCGGCCAGTGGTGTTTGAATAACGGTCGGAGGGACCTCCGGGGCGGGAGGGGTTAATTGACTGAATTAAGTGACAGCTCATTGGGCTGCTGCCGGCGTTCCTGCTCTCTCTTTCCCCGTTAGAGTCCGTTCAGGTCGATCGGGTGTAATTATCCTCAGTTCTGGACGGGCCGTGCTCGGATGCAGGCAACTCGGGTTCAGCTAGCTTTTTTTTGTTGTTTTTTTACAAGTCTTCTGCTTCGGTTCGTTTTTTTTTAGCAGAACTAACATACAGAAGATATTTAAAGCTTCAGACCTGCATCACTGTGAGGGAGAATCATGGCAGGGTTTCTGCATTGAGGACATCATTAAAATTGAAAGTGTCATTTTTACAGTGGCAGTGACAGTGTCACACAGAGAGAGAGAGAGGAGGAGGAGGAGGAGAAAAATGCTTCACCCGCCGTTTCCCTTCCTGTAAAAAAAACCCCCGACTCTGCCGGTTCCACGACGTTGAACCGGAGCGCCGGCCTTCCTCTCCGTCACGCCGCCTTTCCCCTCAATGCTTCTCCATTTCATTTCAAAGTCAAGAAGGTGACTAATAAATGCCAAACTCTCCCTCTCTGAGCCTGACGCCATTTTTAGCTGGCCTACACTTGTCCTCTTCCTCCTCCTCCTCCTCCTCTTCCCTCCTCCCTCCTCCCTCCTCCTCCCTATTCCCTCCCTGTGGCCCACAAACACAGGTTCTGCATAAACGCCGTCCTGTAGAGCTCGGTGTGTCTCTCGGTGCCCTTTCACGCTTTTCTCACTCCCCGGGGTGTCTCTGGGATCGATAGCGGGCTGCTGAAGGTGCTAAGACCTTTCTCTCGTTAACACGCCGCCATCCTTCGGTTTGTCAGAGAAACCCTTTCCACCACCGCGTCTCCCAGAAGGCCTCCACAACACTGTTTTGGCTTTCTTTCTGAGATGGGGCCTATTATTCCCATTTGTGGTGGTGGTGGTGGTGGTGGGGGTGGGGGGAGGATGTGCCCTAGTTTTTTTTTTTTTGCGGGCGTCTAAACCCTTTTTACATCTGCGGGATTGAGATAGAGGGATGGTTTCATCCCATGACCAAACGGTTTTTTGAATAAGAACGAGAGGCGCTTTGAACCTCCCGGGATCCGGAGAACACTGACGTTTCTGTCACATCGAGGACGTCTCCGGGATTATCAGCGCGGACCGACACTCACCTCAGACACAAGAAGAGGAAGAAGGCGACGAGCAGCGCCACCATGGAGATGAAGTGGCCCAGGAAGTTTATGATGACGGCGATTTGGTAGTGCATCTTGCCTTTTTTCTGCAGGGAGGAGAAGAAGTGAGACACGAGATGAGTCTCTTCCGATTTACAGAAGTGGTATTATTATTTCAGGATGATAAGAAAGGCTGGAAATCCTCTTTTTATTTTTCCATTTCCGAGGCCCGACTCCCGCTGTGGGTTTGAACAGCGGTGGGTGTTCACAATCGCAGCACAACTGTCCAGATTTCAATTTGAATGCAAATCTGTACATGACTCACAGCTGCACTGTCTGTTCGGCTCAATGAATCTCAGACAAAAGCAGCTGTTAAACTTCTAAGATGAAATAATGACAATAAGTAATGCAACCGCACTCAGACATGAACACGCAAACAGAACTTTTGAAGAATCTGTGTTGATGTTTGGTCATTTTGTGTCTCTTTGTGGTCATTTTAAATCTCCTCGTGATATTTTTGCGCATTTCTGAAGGTATTTACTGTATTTTTGAAGTTATTTGCATCTCTTTGTTGTCCTTTTATGTCTTTCTGCGGTTGTTTCTTTTATCTCGTGATCATTTCATGTGTCTTTGTTGTCATTTTGTGTATTTTGGGGGCGATCCTGCATCTCCATTTGGTATTTGTGGATCTCTGTGGTCATTTTGTGTCTGTTTTTTTATTACATGATTTCTTTGTGGGCATTGATTTGGTGTTTGTGTATTTGTGGGGTCATTTTGCATCTTGTGGTATTTTTGCACGTCTTTGTGGTTATTGTGTATAAGTCTCGGGTCTCTTTGTGGATATTTTAAATCTCCTTGCAGGCCTTTTGCGTAGTTCTTGGCTCGCTTTGTGTCTCTTTGTGGTGTTTTGTTCATTTCATGATCATCTTATGTGTCTTTGTGGTTATTTTTATTGTCACTTTGTGTATTTTTGGAGTCATTTTGGATCTCTTAGTGGTCATTTTGTCTGTGTGGTTGCTTTACGTCCCCCTTGTGTTTGCTTCGCATCTACATGTGGTTATTATTTGATCTCTTTATGATCAGTTTGTGTCTTTTTGTGGTCGACTTTCCAACAGGAGACGTAAACAGAGGTTCCAGGTGTTTGTACCTGATCGTACACTAACTCCCACCGTTCGCTCCTGTAAGAGGGCCGGACAGATTTTGCTCCGTCCCTCCCGGTTTTAAAACGTGAACACTGAGTGGCCTCTGATCACTCACGCATGCAGATGAGGTGTTTGGAGAAGATTTCACGTCGAACACGGAAACATCTCTCCTGTAAATGGGAGCTGCTGTCCAGGACTTCGATATCTATTGTGATCGGATTCCCAGCGCACGGCCGACACTAATCTGCGCTGTAAGTGGATTTATGTAACTGACTGGTGTCTACGCCGAGATTAAACATGGGCATGTTTAATCCCCCCCACCCACAACGAGACACGTCATCTGTCCCATTCACCATGTTCTGGAGCAGCAGTTTCAATCTTTAACTCTTTCTGCAGCAAGCAAACGAGACCAGTTTCTGGAAGTCAACAACGGCGTCCTTTAAAATCCCTCTGATTTTGAATGGACGCTGGTGTGATGGTTTGTGGATTTCTGTTCCAGTCCTGTTTCGATCTACCAACTCTGTGGTTTAAATTAAGCAACAGAAACTATTTGTTTTGGGAGGGGGTGAGGATTGGGGGGAGATCATGGTCATGATTAAGGGTGTAATCTTTTCTCTCAGAATACACAAGCATGGATTTGGATTCTTTTTTTCGAGCTTATTTTAATACAACAGTCACACGTCATGTTTATTTTAAGGAGTTATAAACACGGCCGTAATTATTGATTTATAGTCTCCATTAAATGAAACTTAAAAGACGTTAGCGTGCTTCAAATGTGCTTTTGGGAAAGTAAACACATTCGAATAAAACATAAATTTTCAATGTTGACTTCAAGAAAGGTTTCATTATCACCGTTCTGACACACAAAAAAACCATAGAATTTTACACACTCACTTTTTATATTTTTTTTAGACCATATCAGTTTTTGCTGATTTGCAGGTTCGACAGGATTACAGAGGACCTGTGCACCTGTGTGGGTTAAACACTGATGCATGTGATTGCACTGCAGCTGCACTGCTGTAATGTCTGATGTTATCTACACACTGCGAAAGGTCAAAAATCCTGTGATAAAAATCTCCATTCCTTAAATTTGAAAATGTTCAGTTCCTGTTGAGGATGTTGTTTATTTATTATTTTGTCGACCACATTTATATCAGTGACGGGAGGATAAATAATAGAAAACAGCTCTCCGTGTGATGTAGTGCAGGTCGACAGCAGAACAAACTACATCCTGCGAAACGATCATAAAGATGAGCAACAAAACCGCCAGGGAAGATTTACTGCCGCGTTAGTTTCAACCAGCTGTACCTAATAAACTGGCAGCTTCATGTGTGCTCATCAGGGTTTCTTTTGTTCCGCATGTGAAACAGCACATATATACAATAAAGTCAAATCAAATCAAACCATTAAATCATTTGTTTCAAATAAAATATCAGAGAAAAGATATTTTTTTGTCCTGACAGGTCTCAATAGAAACAAACTACCAGCTGTTATCCTCATCTTTTACAGCGTTGAACTATAAAAGGCGTAATTTTATAGGAAGTGCGACAGAAGGAATAATGAGTGATGACAGAACGAATTAAATTTATTGGAATTTGCTGGTTTTCTGTTTTAATTGATCATAAAATGTGTTTTGATCTTCATAGAAGTAAAGACAAACACACTGTACTTCAGCGAAGAACTTTTTTGAGCACGCCGTCAAACATTCACAGCGCTGGTGGAGAAAGTGAGCGAACCCCTCGGATTTAATACCTGAAAATCTTGTAAATTTCAGATTAATCGTATCAGTGAAATGCTGCTACTGAGTCTAATAAAACAAGTGATGACTCTAAACGTTCTACAGACTTCAGATCATTTATCATCACTGATGAAGCGGACAGAGAAGATTACGCCGCATTTAAACAGCAGGAAAGTCATTATATTGTCTGCTGGTTTTCGCTGCAGCTGTGCGCGGTGCTGCGAGGTGCATGAAATTCTCAGCGGGCGGGCAAGAACTCGGCAGGATATCGGTCATGATATCTGCATATCAGCTGTGGACAACAGAAAGGGAACGCTCCTAACCAAACGGCGACTGTGTCACGTTCAACCAGGCGGCTACCGACGGCGATGTCATCAATTTGTTCGTGAGCCGCCGTTACGAAGCCTCGAGTTTGGATATTGGCCGTCCGCCGTCTTTCCAGTTCGTAGCGGTTTGGAGCAGGAAGTGACCATATATGGACGAGCTGGAGAGGAAGCGAGCGGTGGGAACTGACTCAATCTGATTGGCAAACCAAGCGATACTACGTCCCACCCACCTGTCAATCAAACAGACACCCTCCCAAAAACACTTTTTTTTGTGCCTATTTTTCTATTTAACGACGGGATTATTTTCAGATGGAGCGCCAGAAAACTAATAAGAAGGAGCGACTTTAGCAAACAGCAAAATTGAGAGAAGTTGAATGGGAGTCTATGGAGCCTTTTTGGAGCCAACCTCTAGTGGCACTCGGTGGTATTACAGCTTAGGGTCGTTCCGCGTCGGAAACATAACCACGCCGTTTTCAGTTGCGTTAACGTTTTGCTCGTCAACATGAGACACAAACAGCTTTGATAAAAGTCAGTATTTGCCGCCGTGAGAATGAGAACACGTAGAAATAATTCAGGGTCAGTTGAAATAGATTGTGTGCGTGTTCATAGCTGTAACTTCGAGGACACTCGGACCATATTTGAATTCCAAACGATGCTTCTTACATTGAGTTGAATTATCTCTTGCCACCACGTATACGTACTCGTGTGCATTAATATAGAAGTGAAATAATGTGGATCGGCCCTGTAATAAATCGCACAGCGGCCGGCTCACATTTCAGGACATAAATCATGCAAAAAGGAGACGTTAAAGGGGAGAGGAGAGGAGAGGAGGAGGAGAGGACAGGAGGGGAGGGGAGGAGGAGGACAGCGAGGATAATATAAGACCTGCCCACCAACCAGCCTCGGGTCTCATGTGGGCCAAGACAGAGTCAGAACCAAACCTGACTCTCTCTCTCTCCTATAAGAGCCAACGAAGACACTCAGCGTATATTTAGAGGAAATAATCTCGAGCGAGAGCCGAAAGGAAACGAGAAAGCAAACGTTCTAATAAGATCCACTCGGTTCTCTCGATACGGGCTGAATTTTTAAAGAGAAGCTACTTCGTCACCCCCCCTCCCCCCAGGTGTCAATCACTCTGCTGCTACCGCCTGGTGATTTATTTCACAGCTCATACAAAAGGCAAGAAAAAGAAATAAATCAAACACACATTTGTTAAAAGGTCAGACGCTGTATATCCATCTTCTGCGGGAGATCGATCGGACATCAGAGAGTCTCTGAAGAAACGGGCAAAACGAAGGGTTTGTTTTCTCGTCCTCACAGATCTATAAAGTACAAATGATCATAACGGCGACACTTAATGACCAGAAAAACATGCCTCCGCTGCTCAGACGCCTTTCATATTTCTCTCGCTGTCAAACAAATCCCACGAAAAAACGGACAGTAAATTGATCCGTCTGACGAATATTTTTCACGTTTTCAAAGCTTTGAAAATATTTTTAAAAAACACCACACGGACTCACGCTGAGGTTTTAATCTGAATGAATCCACTCTGCCAGTTGTTAATTCACTATTGATTTACAGGTATGAGGTTAAAGCAGCCACAATTTGTACGTTGGGAACGTGTCACTGAGTCAACATTGAATCGATCGCGTCTCCGTGATATTTTCTTTCTTCTATTTTGAGTTAAATGAGGGCTTCATGAGAAACCGTCTCACAGAAAGCCACGGTGACATAAATATCCATCCATCGATTTTCTGCAGCTTATCCCGAAGTCTGGTCGTGGTGGCAGCCGGCTGAGCCCAGACGTCCCTCCACCCCCTCCGCCCCCTCCCCACCACCCGCCGGTGTTTGCCAGCTCCTCCGGGGGGATCCAGAGGCGTCCCCCGGGCCAGATTTCATGTATAATCTCTGCAGCGGGTTCTGGATCCACCCCAGGGCCTCCTACCAGTTGGACGGGGCAGAAGGACGGCGCCCAGGAGATGCGATGCTCCGAATTACCTCCACTGGGTTTCTTTTAATGGAACGCAGCAGCAGCTTTACTCTCCACCTCCTCTAGAGGTCGGCGCTCCTCGTCGTAGAGGTCACGGAGGTCAAGGCAGCTCCCCAAAACCAAAATATCTCAAAGAAAAAAGTTCCCTAATACCCCGTCACTGCTGCGCAGACTCAAGTTGCAATTTTCAGGATATCTAGGGAGGACGTTTCATCATCTGTATATACAGTCTATCCTCCTCACCCTGTTGCTAAGCAACAACTAACAGTGACATCGCCCGCTGGGTTTTTGAGTCGCCGTTCGGCGTTTCGTCCGTCGCCATCTTGACATTTTGGTGCCAGAAGAGACCATATTTGGACGAAACTGAGGAGAAGCAACCGGTGGATCTCACTGATCTGATTGGAAGCCGGAGGACACTATGCCCCGCCCACCTATAGAGGAAATCTGACTTCAGCACAGACCTGTCAATCAAACAGACACGCACCCAAACATACCGCCTTTTGAGGCCCGATATCTAATTAATGACGGGATTATTTTCATTCGCCAGAAAACTAATAAGAAGGAGTGACTTTAGTTAATAACACTGAAATTCGTATTTCATGAGAGAAGTTGAATGGGAGTCCATGGAGGTTTTTTGGAGCCAGCCCCTAGTGGCCCTCTGTGGTATTGCACTACGGCACCACATTGGCTTCACTTTTCAGGCCCCGAAAGCTGCGTCCACTTTTATCTACAGTCTGCGCCGCTGACATTCGCCTCACTGCTGCTGTAAATGTGTATTAATCCTCGGCCGAAATTAGTCCCGAATAAATACCGTGTTTCCTGCTGTTTGAGTTACGTTAGCGTCCAGCTGTTTCAGGAGATTACAGAGCCTCTTTAGAGAATTAAAGTTTACATTTTGAGACAATTTAATCTTTACAATCCATCTATAGGAGCTAATGAACTCGGGACAAAACATTGTTTTTTTTGGTCTTTAACAGGATTTAATGACAATAAGAGAAATATAGAGGAGCACCAGCTTCTAGAGGGGAAGAGTTCATTGTCTTAAAATGTTTACAGAAACCCGACTACTTAATATTCAGTTCCAGCAGATGGTCGGGAAAAACAAACACACTGAGTTTCCATCGTTTAATTTCATGTCCTACATCCAGATACTTCAGATATGTAATTGTCGCCGGCTGATTTGGGTTGCCGTGTTCCGCCTGAGTGCTTTTTGTCCGCCGCTCAATCCTGATTAAAAATGGACGCTCATCACAATCACAATGCGGCGTCCAGGTGGAGTCCGACGAGGGCGGCGACATGTCAACGGATAAAAATCTGGAGCGCAGACGGACCGAAACAACAGCGGCAGCCGTCTGACAGCGTTTTCCTTCTCTCTGCTTTCACAGCTCGCTCTCAGCACCACGGGAAAAAAAATCTCCCAAACAAAAAAAAAAAAAAGAAAGAAAAAATCCCGGTTGAGGTTTTCCGCTTTCTTTTGAGGAATTAAAAAAACAAAACACTTTTCATGTTTTCAAAAGAGAAATAGCTGCAGGTTGATAAGCAGATTTCAAGCTTCCACCTACGTATGAAAAATGAAAAAGAAAAAGCAGGCGAGCCTCGAACACTCGAGGCAAAGCGATATTAAAGCCGCTCCGCGATGCAAATTCAAAACAGGCTTTGTGTTTTTTTTAATTTTTTTTTTTTTAAGTAGATTCCTTCAAGTGATGCTCTGAGGAAAACCCACAACACACGCTCGGAGGTTTTTTTGTGTTTGTGTGTGCTGTAACAGCTGCAGGTAGAAACCAAACCCCGGATCCACATTTACTGTAAACAAGCCTGGAGCTAAAAGCTCCTTCTGCCGCCGATAACCCGGCCGTTGATTGACGTACAGTACGACCCGTGCACTCGTCTCACCTCCTCGTGAAGGATGGCCTTACACATGGAGTAGTTCCCCTTCAGCGCCCAGGTCCCGTTCGCCAGACATTTCCTATAAACGTTGTCTGTGTGGAGAGAAGAAGAAAAAACAAAAAACACAGCAGGTTGTTACTAAAAGGTTTTGATTTTTCTCATATTTTCTACATTTGTTCTTTTAGTTGTTGCTTCCTGCTTCGAGGCGTCGTGCACCTGTGAAACGTCCAGGACGCGACTCCCCGCGGGACCCGGCGCTGGCACCGTGACCTTTTTCTTGATTTTGAGACTAATAGGGAGAGATATCATCGGAGGTACAAGCTGCGAGTTTTCACACGTTCGCTGTCAGGGCAGTCTACCACCTCCGTCCACCCTCCGTCCACCCTCCGTCCAACCTCCGTCCACCCTCCGTCCACCCTCCGTCCAACCTCTCCAACCTCCGTCATTCTTTATGTTTAACAGCCTCGTTTTACCCTCCGGTGACCTGCGTTCAACATGCGTTCGTCCGACGCCGGAGCTCATGAATAAAAAAGTACGTTTTCACTATTTCCTCCATAAGATCAGACTCGAGCGCAGACAGTCAACTGGCATTTAAATGCATACTTCCCCCCCCTCCCCCTCCAAAAAAAACCCCGACATGAAGGCCCTGACATATGATGAGTAAAATGACTTCTTATTTTTCCTCTGCTGTGTCGCACCACAGGACAGAAATGAAATAATCTGTGAACAAATTTCACATTTCTCATCTCGCATTTATTATTTCTTAAGATGAAGGAGATGAAATTAATCAAATATGTCACAGTGGAACTGAAATACTTGCGAGCGTGTCAATCTAAAGTTGAAGCAGGAGACGTCAGGGACTCTTATTTATTTTTTTTTACAGATGATGGGGAGCAGCTGGATCTCTGATTGGTCCAGGTGATCACGTGATGTTCGCAGGTGGCAGCGACTGTCTGAGACATTCAGAGCAGGTTTTGCAGGATTATTTCATCTTCAGGTCAGGTATTTCATGACAGCCGCCGAACGTTTTGACAATCTGCGGTGCGATCGTGTGTCCTGCTTTTTATGGACGGGTCCGACCCCGATCTGGGAGGCGGGTCGTCTCCACGGGTCGTCGCTCGCCTCCTCCGGCTGACAGTCCGCCGTTTTTTGTTTTTTTGCAGAGCAGTCAAAAAGTTGATGAGCTGTCAAAACATCCAGGAATAACCAAACCTTTCGGGTTTATTTTTGCATCGTGACAGAAATATTTTATTGATAAGCTGATTTCTCTGCCTTTAAACCGCCACATGGACGAGAGACTGAAGATAAACCCGCATCAAACGTTACCGGCCCGATAACCCCTTCAGTGCATGTTTTAATAATCACAAATGTTTGGGGAGGGGAAGGGATAAAATGGGATTGGCTTTGCCTGGGGGCAATAATGCGCAATGAGCTGGGTAAAAATAGCATGTTGACAGTGTAAAGGGACTGTCATCCCCAATCAAGATTACCTAGCCGTGATATTCCCTAAACCCCAAACGTAATATTCTAGAGAGCTTTACAATCTGTCTGTGGAGAATGATGTCAGAGTCAGAAGTTAAGACGGACAAAGTTTTTATTCCTGATGGAGTTTTATTATTTGCCAAATCAATATTATTCTATTTTTATTTGTATATAATGTGCATTTTAATTTTTTTTATATTTAATGTTTTTTACTACCTCTACTTTTTATTCCATCATTTGCGGGATTAATAAACCATCTATCTATCTATCTATCTATCTATCTATCTATCTATCTATCTATCTATCTATCTATCTATCTATCTATCTATCTATCTATCTATCTATCTATCTATCTATCTATCTATCTATCTATCTATCTATCTATCTATCTATCTATCTAATTTAGATAAATGTTTACTATCAGTGTTTAATTTTATATTATTGTTATTTTTCATTGTACTGAAAAATAAAATAAAATCTCCTCAAAGCTGCATGATTCCCTCCTTAAATCTCATTTACATAACACCGCATGAGCGCACAACTTTCCTTCGGCTTTCTTGGCCACGTATAATGCAAATTTATTACAGTCAAAGCAACAACAACAAAAAAAAGTCACTTTATTTTCACATGAACAAAAAAAAACGTGTAAAAAAGAAAAAGGAAGCAAACAAAAAGAAGCAGACGACAAATACGAGAGGTCGCGCTGCCGCCGAGCCAGAAGCTTAAAGGTACCGACGGTGGAGCTTTCAAATTAAGCAACACGACCTTGAAATAAATTCTTCCTGGCACAGGACCACAGAGTGAGTTATGGCTGTTAAACCCTTCTCCCCCCAACACCAAAGATGTTTCTTATGTAATACAGAAATTAAGGAGCTTACAGTAGCGGATTTATTTTAGTTTTTTTTTGTTGGCATTGTTTGACAGTTTGCCTGAGAAGAGGTGATGAAGATGGATTCGATGCCCAGGCAACGTTTTTATATTCTGCTCATTAAACTTCACGTGTTGTTTCCAGCTGCAGACTTAAATGTCATATTTGGCAGTTGGAATAAGCTTCTTTTTTTTTTTTTTAATGTTTTAGTTTTTGTTTGCTTGGTGAGAAGGCTGCTGTACTTCTCCCATGTGTGTGCACAGAGCTGTAATCTGGATGTAATTAGTTTAGCTTAGCATAAAGGCTGAAAGCAGGTGGTGGTGGTGGTGGTGGTGGTGGGGGGGGTTAAGACAGAAGCCTGGTTCTGTTCAGAGGGAAAAAATATGCATACAAACACATCTACAGCTCACTAGTAACATGTTTGTTTAACATGTGTGTTAACAAAGTCTGCTAGCATGGATCAATTTTGATTGACTGCAGTTTAGCTGTTAGCCTAGCATGTTTGTACACCACACAACTCAGCTTTAAAGTAGGTGGTAACTGTATTTGTGAACTTTGGAGAGAAGTAAGCAAAAATAAGATAATGGCCTCCAGCTAATCTAAAGGTCTTTTAAAATCTTAAAACGTAATAATTGGAGAGTTTTTTTGGGAATAAAACTCCTTTTAATTGGTCTCCAACCTCGAGACCGCGATCTACTAGAAGAACTCGACCCGGTTCTGAACAATATGTATAGAAATTTGAAAACCTGCTGATAATCTGCATCTTTGATACAAAATGTGTGTGCCGAGTTTGTTATTTTTCACATTAAAAAAAGCTGCTCCATCTGGTTGGGGTGGAGCTCAGCTATGTGAATAAATCTGAACTGAACGTGAGGATCTCTTGGACACTTTCAGTCGGTCAAAAGGTTGCAGAGCCCCCCCGTTTTAAACTTAAAAATAGGACTTGTTCACAATACGAACAGGTTTAACATGCTCAATAATTCATTTGCTGACCTGGAAATCACATTAAAACCAAGAATATTGAAAAATATCCGACCGCCAGAATTCACTCTGCTGAAGCGGTTTCCTGTCGGCTCGGCAGGGAGAACTCGGCGGTGTTTGTACGTATTGATTCATTGATTTCATTGATTCCTACAAAGCAAAGTGCAGGCAGAAAGCTCTCAGTGTCATCAGGAGCTTAATCAGCTTCCGAGTTGCTGGTTGGCGTTTTTCTTTTTTTTTATGTGGAGAGCGAGTCGGGTTCAACTGTTTCCACTCTGCTTCCTGTCTCTGTAAAACCCGGGATAATTACATCCCAACTTCAGCACCGTGCTCGACGGAAAGACGTGAGATTGACATCGAGCCGTTCATCTACTTCTTGAACAGAAGGAGAAAGAAAATAAAAATCATAAAAAGGTTGATTTTCCCCTGAAATGTTTGAATTGCAAAACAGCGCTTCAATTACAGCGAAGTGGGGAAAACGTGTTTGTGCGGTTGAAGTCGGGACGGCGGCCAGTTCCCGAGCTTTTCTTGGAAAGATCTTTCTCTCACCTCGTAAAAGTGGACAGGGTAGACTTTGGAGAAGCACATGCTGCTCTCGGCGTGGGACATTCGTACATGACGCCATGCACGAGGGGACAAAAGCTCGAGGTGCTGCTTCTTCCTTCTTTTCGCCAGCTCACCTCGCTCGAGACTGCAGCAGCAACTCCTTTATTAACATTCCCCTGCTGCCCTCCCCGAGGTTTGCGGGGAACGAGCCACTGGCAGCGTCCCCCCCCCCCCCCCCCCCCCCCCCCCCCCCCCCCCCCCCCCCCCCCCCCCCCCCCCCCCCCCCCCCCCCCCCCCCCCCCCCCCCCCCCCCCCCCCCCCCCCCCCCCCCCCCCCCCAAACAACAAAAAAACGGCCTGTGCACGGGTCACGAGCTCAAGGTCCCTAAAATAACTGCTGATTTCACTTGGCTGCTGCCAAACTGGACGTCCGCCAAGGAGTTTTAATAACGGACAGACGGGTATTTGTCACCGGAGCATCTTCGGCGGATTTCATTGTTTGAAGGGGGATGTTCGCTACGTCGTACGTATCGGTTTTAATCTTTGCTTAGTGACCGAGCCATTGTTGTTTGTGAATGGGTGTTAAAAACAGCGGCCGGTCCGTGCCAGGTGCTAAATCCTCCCGGTGGAAACAGGAGCTGTAGGTACATGTGGATGGAACAGAGGCACCCCTCCAAGCCCGCGGCTCAACCATCCTCTTTTCATTTCTATTTTCCAAACACGACAGGGCCCTTGCAAACACACAGCCCTCGAGGTGGGGGGGAGGAAACAAACATCGTGGCACAGAGAGGGCTTCCTCTTTGGCAGCATGAAAAACGCCGAACAGAGCAGAGATGTTGCTGTAATTGTACACCCCACACAAGCAAATATGCTGACCCAAATTTAGTCACACTGGCTTAGCACTTCAATACATCGGATCAATGGCTGCAGCTAAGAAGCATCTTGCTCCTCTGAGCGTTTTGGAGCAGGGGTCTAATTAAAGCCAGCGTCGGCTGGGGAAGAGCAAAAAAAACGACATATTATTCGCACTAATTGTGAGCAAACTGCAGCGGAGCAAAACAAACGGTGCGAACCTGAAGTGTAACTCGATGCGTTCGCTTGTGTTTCCAGATCAGCCGACGCTCACAACCCGAACAAACCAACGAGGTACAGTATTATTACAATATTCATGATGAATGAATCTACATTTAATCGGGCAGTCACGCTTAAAATGAGACGTGGTTTTTTTCGAGACGGACAGAAAAACATTCATAGTCAAACAAACACACAACCATCAATAACAATTAGGATGTGTCGATAAAAACTTTTACAAAAAACATAACAAACACATCACACACAGACATTTTATGAACTGCAATGGGAATTAAGGACTTTGGTTTGCAACTGGCTTCATTTAAAAGGTGCCATTGTTCTTTATAATCAGCTCTGCCAAGGTTTGTCGGTACAGAAGCAGCATCAAGATTCAGAAGCTCGTGTTTTGTAGATACGAGATTTAAATGTTAAGAGATGTGAGGAGAAGGGTTTAGAAATAGTAAAGATTCATAAATGAATAATTGATTTGACATTAAAGTAGACTGTAGGATAGTTTTATGGTTTAAAACATACAGCCTTTAATTTCTATACAAGAAGAAGTGAGTCACTTGTTGAATATCTTAAATGACAGCCTACTTTTTATGATTAACAACGAAGTGAAGGGATCGTCAGCGTCACTAGAAGAGGTGGAGAAAACCATGTACTGGTGCTGCTTTTCATTTAGGTCATCAAAAGCAGCATGAAGAGTCAAAACCTTACAAAATTATAGAAAGAAAGCCAACAATTAAAAGTCAGCCAGGAGGAAAAAACTCCCCTTTAACAGGAAGAAACCCCTCTAGAAAAAAAAAAAAACCCTTTAACAGGAAGAAACCCCTCAAGAAAAAACTCCCCTTTAACAGAAAGAAACCCCTCTAGAAAAAAAAAAACTCCCCTTTAACAGGAAGAAACCCCTCTAGAAAAAAACTCCCCTTTAACAGGAAGAAACCCCTCCAACAGTAGGAAGAAACTCCCCTTTAACACTACATTACTATGACTACAGTTCAGAGGAGAATATTTAAATTAATTAATTGGCACAAACAATTTAGATAAATGTAAGTCATCTTCATGTAAAAATGACACATGTCATGAAGCCAGCTTCTCATATGGGAGGATTTGCTCCTTTTCCTTTCATTTACTTACTTT
Organism: Brachyistius frenatus; assembly: GCF_029030835.1. NCBI lineage: Eukaryota > Metazoa > Chordata > Actinopteri > Embiotocidae > Brachyistius > Brachyistius frenatus. Next base: position 210,603 of record NW_027210650.1, on the reverse strand, counting down.
AATCATTTCAATCGACCTATTCTTTGGACAAAAACAGTCACTTGATTGACAGGTGACGTAATCCATTTATTAAGATGAATTCATACCAAAATAAAAGGCTCCACTTTGACCAACTACACCAAGAAAACACGGCTGATGAGTGAAACACCAATAATTTAATGATCTCCATAACTTTGAATACTCTACATTTCCATATTTACATAACACCTTCCAAACAGCATTCAAACTTTTTTACAATAGTACTCTTTAATGATCTGAACACTGGTGAAAGGAGAATAAATCCTGAGTCTCCTCCACAAACAAATCCATTCACTAACAAGTCATAAATCCCGAAGCGAGACGGCGGAGACTTTTCCTCGTCTCCAGACACTTCTGCTCCAAAAACAATCGGCAGTATTCAGGTGAGCAGTTGTTCTGAAGAACACCTTCATGGAAAAGTCTGCTGCCACCTCATTTTCATTCAAATAACAACAACAACTGTTAAATTCATCCAAAATGAAAAGTGGCAGGACGCTGCGAGGAGAAGCCAGTTTTCTCGCTGGCTGTGTATCCTGGCTCGCTGCAGAACGAGATTCCTGCAGGGTTTCAGAGGACCGAAGTCTAAAGAGAGTATAATCTACTTTCCGTGTCTTTTCTGACTGCAGTGAGGAAGGAAAAAAAACAAAAAACAACCAAAGAAAAAACCACATATCACACACATCACGCACACATCGCTTTTATCTCGTCTATCTTTGATCCACAACATCCACGCGCTGGTGAAATACGATTCGACGAACGCTCGCGCTCGTTCAACAAAAAAGATGCGTTGCATTCCTCGTCGGTGGGCGGGAGGGCGAGCCGGGGTTTTCACCACCGCCAGCACTCCTCTAAATAAAACTACCGCCTCCTCTTCATGCTGCGTGACCGGAGCAAAGACCCGACAACATGCAGCAAGTCAATGAACATCAGAGAGGGCGTCGGAGGTACGGAGGAGCTCGTGGTGATTAGCACGTGTTGATCGCTCCAATTAAGACTTCTCTCCGGGCGCCGGGTCTCGGCAGGAAGGTTAACCAAAGTGCATTTGAACTTTCTGGATCTCTCAGACTTTTTTTTTCTTTTCTCCGCTCATTAGATTTCATCCTCCAGTTTCTTCTTCTCACGCCTCCAAGTAGAGAGAAGACTGAATTACTGTTTCAGCTCCTGTTATAAAAACGGTGTGAAATATCTTGAAATGTTATGATGGTTTTAGACAGGCATGAAAAGGCCTACCATCTAGTTCTCGTACTTTAAAATAAAAACAGATGGAGGAATCCTTCGGGATATTTCGTCACGGTATTTCAAAGCTGATTTCATTTTACAGATCAAATTTTAATTAATGCGAGTCAAACGTCAAATTCTGACTTCCACTGGCTAAACAAGCTAATTTCTATGACCTACAATAAACAGAAACAGACAAAATGCAGACACATTTATTTCATTCCCAGCAATTTGTTAGCTTTATTTAGCCTAGCTTAGCTTAGCGTAAAGACTAAAAATATTCGAATTAATGACCGCCAGAAAAACTAAATAAGAAAGAATGACTTCAGCTAACAACAGAAATAACTCATGGAAAAAAATCTATTGACTTTTATGAGAGAAGTTGAATGGGAGTCTACGAAGGCTTTTTGGAGCCGACCTCTACTGGCACTCGCTGGTATTGCAGCTTCAGGACACTTCCGCATCGGAACCATTTTTCAGACCCGGAAGCTACGAACACTTTTATATCCAGTCTGTGGTTACAGTCTGTAATACAGCGACGTCACTTCCTCCACCATGAGCCCGGCTTCGTGGGTCTTGGGACGCCGGGTCTGAAGGGGTCCACATAGCCAGCATTTTATTAATCCGTCCTGATATGATCAGTTTGACAAATAAAAAACGATGCAGCCATGTAAACCCGCTCCTTCTGTCTGGCTCCGCAACTTAAGTCAAAGATTAGCCCCGATCTAATTTTGGAAATCCAGCCTGGTACGTCGGTGCCGGTTCATGGAAGTGCACTTCCACAGTACTGCTATTCAGGGCACGGCCGAGACAAAAGACCTCAGACACAATACACGTCGGATTTACTTCTGTTTGGTGGTTGTTGTTTTTTAAGCAGCAGTGTTTATCGGCCACAAACATAACTTAATCTGCTCCGAATCAAGTTTTTGTTCTTGGATTCAAAGTGGGTCAAGACGAGGACACGTCGGTTACTCAGCGGATTTAATATTCTGGGTTCTGACTGTGACTGGAACGGAAGCGAGAATTTGCATCACCCATTTCCTCCTCTGCAGTATATATCACTTTAAAATCCGCTTTTCTTTGTCTGTAAATCTGGCTCTGGATTTGTCTCCGCCTCTGGACTTGATCTGCGGCTGAAATATATCCCACGAACTTCAGTTTCTGTTTTGCAGGACGATCGGAGGAGCTGAACTCTGGAATAATCTCCCTCTGGATCGGAGGACAGCGGCTCCATCTACTCAGGCTTTTAAGTGGCCACTCAAGACTCACCGTCCTGCCCTTGTCTTCACCTAAAGCCACTTATTACTGCTCTAATAGCACTAACGGCTCCGTCCTCTGCCTCGTTATACGTCACCGTGATTAACCCTCGAGCCAGTTTGTTGTCTTTACTGCTGTTAGAAAACCCAGGACTGATCTGGTTAAATGCACTGAATGTGAAAATTACTTAAATAAAATCAAATAAATAAATACAAATTAAATGAAATAAAATGAAGAAAAAGTAAAACAAATAAAATAAAGTTAAATAAAATAAAACAAAATAAAGTAAAGTAAAATAAGAATAATGTGTGATTTCTGTGTGATGTATGAAAGTCGGCCTCCATGTTGCTGCCATCAAATTCAAAATAAGCATGTATTTTTCATAAAACAATAACATTTCTCAGTTTCAACAGTTGATATGTTGTCTTTGGGTTATTTTCAATTAAATATGGGTTTAGATGACTTGCAAATCATCGCACTTTGGTTTTCTTCACATTTTTACACAGCGTCCCAATTATTTGGAAAACGGGATTGTAAATCACAGAAGTCATCGAACACACTTTACGTTAAATACTTTACGCTACTTAAGGGAAATCTACGTTGACTCAAACACTGTTCAATCGAACCACTTCCTCACTCTCCTTCCTGTCACATGACCTCCGACGCCGAAGGGCAACTTATACGCATCTTTCCGACGCCGCTGGATGTAACAGAATTGGCCGACTGTGACGCCGCCGGGACGACAAGAGGCTGCAACGACCTGTTTGAGCGATCACGTGATCGATTACTATCCCACAACCCAAGTAGGAATACAACTTCATAAATGTCGTAATAAAGAACTTCAGTGCAAGAGATTTCTGCTGAGTCATTCTTTTGAGTTTGATAAACGCTCATCTGTTCAAGTGATACAAATCTCTCTTTTCCTCCTTTTTGAAAAACTCTTACTTTTCATGTTTTTTATTTCACCCTTCTGCTTTATGTTTCTGCAGTGATTTATAGAATAATCATCTAAATCTCCCACGAAATACATATAAAAGCCTGTTTTGATGTAATTTAGAGGTATTTGATTCAGAGGCTGTACTACTGCATGAATTTAGCCCTTTTCTTACTTCTCTGTATTTAGCAGCTTCTCTCCGACTTCTGTCTGCAGAGCACAAACACCCAGGAAGATGTTTGGACGCCTATAAATCTGTCTCTTCTCCACTTTCCGCCCGGGACGGAGCATAAATCCTTCCTCTGCTCTCAGTAAACAGTTGTGGACTCTGTGTAGCTGCATCGGACCATATGGCGGATCGATGTGACCGAAAACAGAACAAGCTGCTTCAACGTTCTTAAAAATAAAAAGATCTTTTAAGCTTTTTTTTTTTTGCAGCTCTGATAGAAGAGGGTTTAAACGAGGTGTTGAACAGCTGCACACAGAAACAAGGAGGCTGATAGAGACCTTGCCTGTCAGTGTCGGCACACCAGTTAGCCATGAAATAAGGTGGAAGTAAATTAGTTGCAGCCCGTTCAGCCTGTATCTCCACATTCTTCTGTGACTATTTTGGTGCAGACAGAAGAAGAAGAAAAAAAAACAACTTTCTGAACCCAGGCATGTCAAGCACTCTGAAATTGCAGGCGACACTTTTCAACACCTCTACAGAAACAAAGCATCCAGTCTCTCAGCCACGAAAGATGAAAAAAGTGTTTCCTGTAAAAAAGAATCCCAAATCCCCGTCGTAACATCGAACACGTGCTCGCGGTTGAAAAGGAGTCTCTGGAATGAGTTGAAATTATCATCAGACATTCACCACTCAACCCATAATTGAGCGTGTCAATGAATGAAGAGCAGCTTGAATTTACTGTATCATCTGGATCTTATATGTTTATCGGAAGTGGAACTGAGCAGATTTGAAGCGGTTTGACCAAAGTTTTTCGGTTAATGGGAAAACGAGCACCGAGCGACGTGTACGAGAGGCGACCGGTGATAAACAGGAAGCTACAACCTTCATGAGGAAGTATTCAAAGTGTTGTCTCTTGATCAACATCAGTGCCTGAGTTCCACAACGTTAACGTGACCGCCGGTAACGTGAACATTTGTGATTTCACCCACGGACCTGAAACTGGAGCAGAGAAAACGTCCGATTTCGGGTCAAACTCTTGAAAAATCGTTTACAGAGACTCTCGAAACGCTTCAGGAAGTCTCCGGCAATGAAGCCACGAGCCGGGCGAGGTGTTTCTGAGTGACGTTCACGTTTCAAGAGGGGGCGGAGCTTCACTGTCCAAGACTGAAGAAGGCGCGTCAGGTGAGGAGACACCAGCTGGGTTTTCTTTGTGTCACCGTGAATTCGTCCCCCACTGAGTTCCACTGGGACTTTCTGAGGCGTCCGAGGGGGAAAACATTCGCTGCGAACCGCCTGAACTGTGGCGCCATGGCAACAGGGTTCTCCAGCCTGACAACACGCCTGTTCACAGTGGAGAAGAGGAATCAGTGGAAATCACTGCATGGGCTCAGGAACACTCTCCTGTAAGCAGGCGTGTTGAAAACTCCGGTGCTGATGTTGATCAAGTGATGAAACTGAAGAATACTTACTCATAAAGGTTACTGTCGAATTTGATTCAGATGACATTCAAAATAGAGCAACAGACCTTTCGCCCGCCACACAGCGAAGGTTGAAGTGTTACAATAACCCTGAGTTAGATCAAACTATCTGGTACAGAGACAGTTATTGATCAGCGGGTGTTAGCTTACAGATGACTTTTGGTATTTGTTGTCTGGAATGAACTTCAAATAGTTCAAAAACATCTTTGCTCTTAAAGAACAAGATGAACTTGGTGCATAAACGAAACTTTAATATTAATCTTTGTGTTGAAATGTTCACTCTATTGAACCGCTGAGTGGTTTTTTTCTGGATAACGCCGCCTGTGAAAGAAAAAGCCTTTGTGTTCAACATGCGGTGTCCTCGACGTTCACGCGTCGCCACCTCCTGCTGCACTCTGGTGAATGTGGGACCTTGAATGGAGGCGTTAGCATTAACACGTTCTTTAATTGATGCCTTAAAAGAGTCTGTGAGGTCACAGCGTTTGTTTATCGCTGACGTTTTGTGCAGCAAAAAAAAAAGAAGGACCATTTAGAAAATGAAGTGACAGAAAAACAGCTCAGGTGTTTCATTACATGTTCTTCCTCTGACCTCGAAAACTATCAATAAGGATGAATAATGAATCTGTGCTTTAAAAAACAACAACAACACACACACACACCTTACATTTAAAGCAGCCATCTAATTCATTCATGACATCAGAGAGGATTTTTAACATTTAATGTTTCAACATGTCCTCCAGCTTCCCGAAACAGCTTTCAGTTTCATTCACAAACTCATCCTCAACTCTTGACCTTTGCTGGTAAAAGTCAGCTGACAGCAGTGTTTTTCAGGCTTTTAGGCTACGCTCAGATGGAGATTATGTTAATCCTGAAGGTGAAATGAACCTCGCGGTGTCAAATTACTGGCGATGCTGCGGCTGAATTATGGCCTGGCTCACTTTCTTTCTCTTTTTTTGTCCTCTCTGGAGTGGATCCTCGGGATCCTGTGGGGCGGGGGCTCGGGCTTTCAAATTACAGAGAAACGCGGCGGCTTTCATCTCAAAACATTGTAATTAATTGTGTTTACTGTAGTGTCTGTGTTACCTCCAGAGTGCTGCAGTGTCCTACATAGATACGCATCACAGACCGCCGATCCAGATGTGATAAGAACCGCTGCCAGGAAGTCTCTGGGGAACTTTTGTGTACACAGTGTTTGGACATGTATGGTCTTACTTATCGTCTAATTCTAATTGTTGTTGTTTTTTAAATTATTGTTCATAAAACTGGGCTATCTATATTCCTATATTTTAGGCTTGTTTGTGATCTAATGTTTGCATTTGGTTATATATTTTGTGAAACTTCTAGTTTTGAAAATGAATTGCCAAAATCGAATTATTTTTTTTAAACTACATAAACTAAACGTTCAAAAGTAGCTTTGTTTATTAAAACTAAACACTTTTCTCCAGTGAATAGGGCCAAAAAAATACAAAAGCTAATCCACGACGATTAGTAAAAACAAAAACACACCAAGATCTTCGTAAAGAGATATTTCATGTTTGAATCAAAGATCAGAGAGAAATTATCGATCACCAAAAGCCAGAATGCAAAAGACACATTTAAAGGAGGAAACACGTCAAACCGATCTTTGCTTAGAATAACATAGCGGTTAATGTCTTCTTGTTCAACTTGTGCATGCTAATAAATCTGGGAACTGATTTTTTTAGCATCTTATTTGGTGTAAACTCAATGCTGGCACGGTACTACACACATTTCTGGCACCATGACGTCCTCACGGGGAAGTGAGGCGCTGATGTTCGCCGTCTTCTTAAGCCGTGGTTTGGAATTAGGACGGGAGGTAACCTCTGCGGCCGAAGAGACGCACCGCGCTCTCGTTTCAAAGAGGTTTCATTATCTGCAGCAGCGATTTAATTTCTCTTTGAGTTTGACCTCTGAAGAAAACAGACGAGTTCAAGAATAGTTCGGCGCTGGAGAAGGAAACCTGACCCACTTTGTTACTTTCACAAAAAACTCCACCTGAAACATCTCAAATATGTAGAGACACCGCACACAAATAGAGGTCAGATTGTTTGATCATATCATGACAGATTATGCTTCAAAATGTCGATTTTAGTGAAAATAAATAAAGAATAAAGATTGTTAATGACATTTTTCTCCAGCTCATACTGTAAAATGTGGATATTAATCATTTTAATCCCCCTTTTCATTTTACTGCAGCCTCAGATCCCTCGCCATATAAAATGATGTTTAATATAATATATGAACTGTCATCTTTCCACAATCTGGCCTATTCAAATGTCACGATATTATAAGCAGTTAAAAAGTCATTTGGATATTTAACATTTCATTCATTTTTCAACACATAAAAAATAAATAAATAAATATCTGGGTGAGAGACTCCGGACAGTTAGTAGACTTCTGCATCTCAGACAGCAGTTTCATTTTATGATATTATCATTTCGGGTTTTTATTTTTTTTATCATTTAATTCCCGATGCAAACACCAGTTTTCACAGCGGGAGCTACGCTCGGCTCGCCCTGTTCTCTCGAGTTCCTTTTCTTCTGGCACTTTACGGCGTATCATCTGCAGCGTTCCCCGTTTGGTGAACGCACATTGTGTTTTTTTTTTTTAACACTTTTGTGTGTCTCTTGCTAATTTGTATGCTCATGCTAATTTCTGTACGCACAATTACGTAAACAGGATGTGCCCGAGGGGGAAGTTGGCTGAGTGGGAGGAAGGTACTTGTAGAGGGAGAGAGGAGGGGTGTGGGTCGGGGGTGGTGGTGGGGGCAAATTAAATCTTGTTTTGAATATATTGTGTCTGGGTGGGCTGGCGGGAGATGACAGCGTGGACTTACTGGTGGTGTTGTATCGGACACCGTAGAACATCTCCGGACAGGGTCGTGACACCATCTGGCCGGCGCTGCTCCTGGGCCAGCAGGTGCCGATGCCGTCGATGGAGGTGTCGCAGTAGATTCCCGAGCCTGGAGGGGGGTGGGGGGGGACAGAAATGTCAGACACAGACACAAGGGGAGGGGGGGCATTCCTGGCATGGCGCGGGACTACATATAGCCACGCTGAAATTCTGACAACGCTCTGGTGATCTTGGCAATAAGCTGTGGGAGCTGAATGAGCTGTGTGTACACGGGCTCTAATGATTCCTCCAGCGCTTTGCTTTTTGCTTTTTGCTTTGCTTTACTTTGCTGAGCGACGTCTCCCGTGGCGCGACGCCAAGTCTATTTCCAGCATTGTTCTCGTCTTTGATGTTAGTCCCTATAATCTGAGTTCAGATCAAACTTGCCTCCCTGGTGGGGTTTTCCGCAACATCTCTGCTTTGTAGTAACTGCGTGGGGGGGGAATCGGTTTCACACATCTTTGAGAGGAGCAACTCACCGCTCCACTGGCCTGTGGCGTTGCTCAGGGTCTGGTTCCAGGAGGCGGCGAGGGACTGCACTGCAAATCCAGGGAGAGAGACGGCTTGATCAATAACCTCAATCTTCGTTTGCACAGTTAAGAAGAGGCTATGAAAATCTCATTAGATTCAGCTTAACAGCTACAAAAGGGTGCGCATTAAAGGGCAACGGTAAACACTGGTGACAGACCTTTTCCCCGAGCAATAACAGGAGGGGAGCAGCAAATATGAATCCAGACGTGCCCCGAGGGTCAGGCTATTATTTCTGTAATAACTCAAGAAGATTTAGAGAAAAAGAGCCGGAAATAAGGATGCTCCAGAGGGTAAAGTTGACACTCAACTTCTAACGCTTTCATTAGTTTTCCACCAATGTATTCACACCTCCTGTGTGTTGGGGTGAGAAACAGAATAAAGCAAAGTAGAATATGAAATGTGGCGGGACCGTCCTCACAGGAAAACCAACAGCACGGGTCATTTGTTCATATGAAACAAGCGTTTTTTACATAATTAAAGGCAGGCTGACATTTATGAAGCTGCAAAAACCTCACAGGGAGGGAAGTGGTGATGTTCAGAAACAGTGTGAAGATATTAGAAAATACTCTTATTTGCTTTCTAAATAAGAGCTGGGCGAGCACTCGCAGCTTCCGATTTCTTTTGCGTGATTATAGTCTGGAACTCCGTCCATTCGGCCACTCTGAATGGTGGACCAATCAGAGGCCAGCATCGGTGATTAAGTCAGTTGCAGATGCGGTAGAGTTTCGACTGGTTTTGGCGCACACTGATTGGTTAAAGCTGCTCCAATGGTTTCCAAATCAACCTGCGGTCTACAACTACAGCAAAAGATTCCTAACAAAGTCGACCCAGACCCACATATTCACGCTGCGATCTCGGGTCCGGTAGCACTGGGTGGTTGAACCAGATGAACACGATACAAACAGCTGCAGCAACGCAAGAAAATATCGAGGAATTAAAGCCACAGTCTGCAAAACCTGCAGCTCACGTTGGAGGAGAGTCTCTGTTGTTTCACAGCTTGGTGAGTTTCAAAGCACAACAGATTTCATATTGTGGTCAATTGGTGTGAAGCTGCTTCCAATGGTTTCAAAATGAACTCCGAGGTCGACGCACATTCGGATGCAACAACTGGAAACAATTTTAAATGGAGCGTGCGCAGACTCGTATATTCACACAGTGATTTTGGGGTCTGGAAATACCTGGTTATCAAATTACCGCTCTCAGCCAAGTAATAGTCCGGCACATATCCTTCACCACATTGTAGTTTATTGTGCAAAGAAAATACATTCTGTTTGATCAGAAAACAGTTTGGTTTGATTTGGAGGACTTGTGTTGTTTCTGTGATCAGGAAAATGCTGGCAAAAGTGAAAATACGTTCCCCGAGTGTCAGCACTGGTAATAAATATCCATAAAAATCAATGTATTTTACTTTCATTTGCAAATTAAGAGTCTAAAGCGCAAATATCTGATCAAAAAGTGAATAAACAAGTCTGAGAATGAACCTCCTACCTTTTAATATTGCAGCTGAAAGGACTTGATCAGATATTTAGATAAACATCTCACGGTTTAATCAAATAAGAACACCAAACGTTCCAGCTTCTCCAGTTTCTCTGTTTTATATATATAAATTGAATATTGTAGGTTTTGGATATTTTTTTTTAACAATTTCTCCCAAAATATCCCTGAACAACTGATTAATCAAAAAATGTAATAAAAGAATAATCATTAGTTGTAGGTCTCTGTTGTTTTGATTCTTGGTCCTTTGGAGTTTGGAGGCTGGCAGTAGTTATTGACGAGCAGCGTGACAGCATGATAACAGAGCATTATCATTACTTCATTAGGGGCTGATTGTGTGTGTGTGTGTGTGTGTGTGTGTGTGTGTGTGTGTGTGTGTGTGTGTGTGTGTGTGTGTGTGTGTGTGTGTGTGTGTGTGTGTGTGTGTGTGTGTGTGTGTGTGTGTGTGTGTGTGTGTGTGTGTGTGTGTCCTCCGGGCGTGCAATGTGGTTTTAAGTGTTTGATCGACAAACAATTACTGTACTCGTGAGGTCTACGAGGACATGGAAAAAATCTGAAACGACAGTTTGCCAATATCCCCGAGGGGGAAAGTTGTGACTGGGGATGAGGTTTTGACATTTAGTGGTTATGGTCATGAAATGGAAAAAGACTGAAAATCAATTCAATCTCACGAGTGTATTAAACAGCAGAGCGACTCGACCACACAGGCCGGAGAGTGCCGGGGCGTTACTGCCTTTTAAAAGGTTGTAACAGCTGCCACAGATGTTGCTGCCGTAACAGAAATCCGGGTTGATGTTTGTCTTTCGACTTACGTGAGACGTTCCCTGACAGCATCAGCAGGGCTTCACATGTCAGGTCGGCTAAAGAGGCCGACGGCAGGAGGCTCACGATGGCACACACCTGCAGGCGGAGGAAGGTTACAGAGGTCAGGTTCAATCAGGCAGTCAGATATCAAACACACAACCCAAAGCGTGAGATAGCCACGCTCTGGCCTCTCTGGGCGTGACAGTTTCACGTTTTGCAAGCTTGAAACATGCATTAAAGTAACATAACGAAGGATCGTGTGAGAAGGGACGTTTTTCAGCAGAATCAGGAGCCGGCAAGGTTGACCTGCTCGTGACAACGTGGTTGGAGTTTTTTTTTTCCTAACCTACAACCATGTTCTTTTTCCTAATAGTTTAATTTTCCCGTAAGTCACATGTCTGTCTGCACGCAGCAGGTTTCATTTTCATCCACTACAGGAAAATGTGAAATTGTCACGCCCAGACAGGCCAAAGCGTGGCTATTTCACGTTTTGCCGTGATACAAGGGTTGCCAACCACAACACGATTGAGACGTGTTTGTTGGCGTTCACGGAAATGTCAGAAACTCGTGGAAGTTCATGTTTGGTTGGACGTTAACTTAATATATTGTAATTTTAGTCGTGTTGAGTTTCTCTTCATAACTTAGATAACAGCATACATCTGAGAAAAATGTTGATCTTTCCTACAGCTTGCCAAGTTGTTAGCCTTCGCAGCTTCTAGACGCCCTCCATGTTGCTTAGCAACAGTGTTTTTACATCTCTTTTCCCTCTGTATCTTCATATTTCCTGCATTACGTTACCCCCCTGTTGACTTGCTAAGTTCGTTTTTACGACTTAACCCCTTGAACGCCGAGGCCGTGGTGCACACAGCTTTCCCACGTCATCTCCACGAGATGGAGTCTCGTCCTCCTCCATGTGTACGAGCACATGAAGTTGTGCTGAATCAAACTGAAAGTCTCTCGGAGCCCTTGAGCGGATGATGCATGCATTAACATCTCCCCTCGCATCCTAATTTGGAGCCCATTGTAGTGTGTGATCACCCCCTCCCTCCCTCTCCCACCCCCCAATGAAGACTCTTTCATGTTTACAGATACAAAGACATTCCCTCTAACAGGGCTGTGAGATTGAAGATATTTCCGGTTTTGCGTCGGGGTTGGTGTTAGCCTACTTTGCAAGTGTGCAGAAGGGGATAAAAAAATAAAATAAAAATAACAACACTGAATAATAAACATGATTAAAAAATACTGCAGAGGACTCGATCTGCAGCGTCTCATGTGGCAGATGCCTGTTTTTGCATGTTTTGTAGCAGAATAATAACTTCACATAAGATCTGCTACACACACACACACACACACTTTGATATCAAATGGATTCCCGTTCGGCCTGGACCGGTTACCGAGCTGGAAACCGTCCAAACGGGAAGGTTGCTGCTGCACGCGCTGCACAACCGACTGAAACGTCATTTTGTTCGGCCCTCCCTAATTGACCCCAAACTGGATAACGTGCAAACGTCCTTGACTGTTCCCCCGAGGACACGTCAGGGCGGCTACAATTACCTATAAAGCGGCTGTTTCATTTCCTCCCTAAATAAAACATCCCCATTAACAATGCAGGATGTAACACAGTAAAAATTTCACCCTTTTTTTCAGCTTTAAAAAAAAAAAATGCATAAAAAAAAATCCCTCACACTTTTCTCGTTTCGTTAAATGTGTGTAAAAAAATAAAAGCTCATACCTGACGGTCACGGACGCATGAAACACCAGAGGTGTGTGTAGTCACGTTAGATAAAACGTTAGGCTGCCCCAGATTTTCAAGTAGGGTGCTCCCGGTGGCTCGCAGCGTCTGTTTTATGCTCAGTGAGTCCCGGGCAGGTTTCAGGGTACAGTAACCCGACTGGACCCAACGGCCTCATCCTTCAACCTAATTAACGGCCCACAATGCAACACACGCAGTATTTCAGCAGGCTGTAGGAAGACTGTCTAGGCAGCGTCTTTCTGCAGCAGCTGCTCTGGCTATATTTCTTTCTCCGTTTTACAAATTTATGGCTTAGTAACTTTTCTTAAAAATGGAAAAAAGACACCGGTGTCATTAAAAGTAAAGTGGATTAATATGTAAGGTTTTAAGTACTAAACATCTCAGTATAGTTTTACATCTCTTTTTAACTTCTCTCTGCAGCTCGACTATGAAAAGTCTGTTTTGTGTCTGTGTCTTTAAGTCACATTGCCCTCAACAACCCTCTCCTCTGATTGGCTGACTCTGTTCTAAGCATCACACGCCCCCAATCACAAACTTACGGAAAGTCCAAACAGCCCCAAATGCCGAATACAGGCTGTGTATGTTTTGTCCGTTTTGACACTTTCGCAAACCTCTAAACCTTCTTTATGATCAAAACAATACATCTGAATTTACAAACTATGGGATCTTTAAAATGACCTTTTACGTACAAATGGAGCACTTAGCTAATCATTTTGAGATCGTGCTACATTATTCCAGCTTTTTTCACGTAAACAAACTATGCACACCAGGGGGCGCCACTGAAAGAGGTCACGCAAAAGTAAACAACAACACAACAACATACAACTGTGTCTTTTTACATGTTATCATTCGGCGATTCCTTTATATGGCGTTTAACGCATTTGTGAACTTTAGTTTTAATAAAAGTAGAAGGTAGTTTGGAAGATACTTTATTTTATTTACAAAACAACAGTTCATTTTGAGGTCTGGATTTGTACGATTCAGACCTTCGTTTTAGTTTCACACACCAGGGGGCGCTGCAGAACAATGTTACAATAAATGTAAAAATGTCCACTTAAGTGACAAAAAATGTCAGAAACAGCCTGTCATGGGATCGTGTGATTAAAAGGACTACATCATCTCTGATGCACAGATGAGTGAGCAGCAGTTATTTCATTCTAATTTAATGAAGTCTGCTGAGGTGGAAGCAGAAAATCTTGGGAAATTAAAAAAAAAAAAAAAATCACTTCCATTACAGTTTGCATCATGTCATCAACATCTTGAAAAGTCCATGGAAAAGTTCAGTGGAGGGAAAAGTCTCCCAGGTGGGTAAACAAAGAGCCCACAAACACTCAGGATGCTGCCGGAGGACAAAACTTAAAACGTGTTAATGATCCAGAGTAACTGCTGATCCAAGCCTTTCCTGCCTTTCCTCTTCCAACGTGCCATTTGGTGCCTCATTTGGTGCATATATTGAGAGTAGTACAGTTTTATTTGCAGCTTACAGCCTCCCCTCTTTTTTCTGAATAAACATCATATGTAAATGAGTATCTACACCAGTTCCTGCTACAACTCACTTTTAATCTCAGGATGTGACACGGTCGAAGCCATCGCTCACATGTGATGGAGTCTTTCTATTTCACACTATTTCTTCCACAACTTACAGGCGTATTTTAAAATGTATGAAGCAGTTTGGACGTGTTTTACAGCTGAATATTGCTTTACTACGGCGTACTTTAGCGGCATGTGTGTCTGGACAGGATGCAGACAGACAGCTGGGGAACAAAACGCTGAAGTGTCCAGGCAGCAGCGGCGGGTTAGAGGTGTGGTTCACCTGCAAAATGTCACGGCGACCGCCCTCGGCTCGCATCCTCTCCTGCTGCTGATGCTGAAAGAACGGGACATCTGCAGCACTAAAATTATTATAAAATCCTAAATTCTTAAAAGTAAATCCATCTGAAATGAAAGCAGGTCAAACTGTTTGTACTTTAGCGCCTTATTTTTTCACTTTTTATACTAAATTAATGAAAGAAAATGATGATGCGTCATGTTTTTTTAATCTTATATAGTATAGTGACTACAAACTATTTGATTTCCCTCTGGGATGTTAAAGAGCAGACATGAAAACGTTATATGACTTCACAGCATGTATGTGAGGTTGTTTTGCACATTTTGTTTTCATAAAACAAGGTATAATCAACAAATAAATTACGATGTATTGCTATAGATTAAGATACGTTAGTTTCATCGACATGAAATAAAGTATTGAAATAAGTTTGCAACCCAGCAGCATAAGCTGGTTTTGCTTTACTACTAATAAAGAAAAACGGGTTCATAAAAATCCCTTCTTAATTTTTAAAGGCACATCACTGCGAAAATACTCGACCAATAAAACAAGTAAACGGGGACAGTAAGTGAATACGTTTGGCACTTGAAGAAGAATCTGGTGCTACTTAGTTTGACTTGTTCAGGAGTGTTTCTGTACTTCCTCCCCCGCTGTGTGTCAAAGCTGCACTGAAGTCCAGTACTCAAGTACATGCAGTTCTCGTTTCTTTTTGGACCTTAGCAGGCATCTGAAATGTGACTGTGGGGTCTCAAATCACAACAATGGGGACACGAATATAAAGCAAGGTGTGTGTGTGTGTGGGGGGGGGGGGTTGGATTTAAAAAAAAAAAGGAGTTGAGCCTATTCTTAGATGAGGCAGCTTTCCTCACACAATGATCAGAAGATAGATGAAGTAATTCACCTCAGGCATGTGGGACGACATCAACATGTCTCTTATTAGTGCAACAAATTGCATGTCCTTCTTGTTGTCCCTCCACTGGCTCTCCGGGGGACGGCGACCCGCTGCGGGTGTCAGATAACTGACCTCAACTCAGAAAATGTTCAATTCAAACCTCATTCTTCATTCTTCTGGTCCTCAGAGGAGGAAGCGAGAGGAGTGCGCTCGCTGCATCGACGCTCATTTTAATCTCACATCTGCCCCAAATCTGGGGTGTTGTTTTTTTCTCCTGCATCAGCATTTAGGTCCCAGATAGGCAGAGGAATCCTACCAGCCTCGGATCCTTTTTCTCACACCATCCTAAAGCCCAAAGTCCCGGTTCAAGTTTCAGTGTTTGCCAGTAAACACAATACTGGCATTTCCAGTTTTAACTAATATGACGGAAATTTCTGAGCAGGAAATCTCTCTGTCAGGATTACCGTCCTAGTTCAGATCTCTTTGGTCCTTAATTTATCCTTAATAGATATTGTTATTATTATTATTTTGTAAAATAGCTGTGAAATGGAGACAATATCGACAAACTGACATCTGGATGGGATGACAGTGTTAAATCCCCTCCCCATCAAGATTATATACTCAGCAGCAATCTGCGAGGAAGAAGACAGATCCTCGCATTCATAAGCTATTTTAATTAAATGTCTGAAAAGCCATGACGAGATGATGAAGCGGAGGCGAGGAAACTTACCTCCAGCAGATAAAAGCATTTGCGACGCATTTCCAGAGCTTTTATTTCTCACATAATTTCCATGTGGGCCAATAAATGTCTTCTTAGGACTTGATGGAAATGTTTTTTAATCCGCCTCCCCTGGGACTATCCCTCCAGTTTAATTGAGCAGAAAAAGTCGGATTATTTTTTTGGATGGTACCAAAAAAAATTTAAAAAAATTGCTGGAAAATGTCAGCAGAGAAAAAAGCGCGTGGCAAGAAAGGTGTCCAAAAACGAGCTGTCCAGAGAGTGTCAGAGGTTATGATCCATCGAGCCTGAATATCTCAGCTGGTCCTTCAGGTGATGATGCACCGTTTCTCTCCCGTTCGGCTCGGTTTCTCTACTCAAATGAAGCCGCTCCTGCAGTTTGTGTTACAGGACGTGGGAAACCGAATCCCAGTTTGGAGAGACGCGCACCGTCCGGGACCGCTCCGGTCACCCTTCACAGCTGGCCCAGAACCAGAACTCCCTCTTCTTCTTGGTTTTTCCCCCCCCTCACTCGCGTGGTTTTGCTGCGCAGCTCACGCACCGTCACGTCCCCCCGGCTTCACTGACAGCTCCTGACTCCCTGCGTTGGAGCTCGAGCGCGGCGGTGCAGATCCGTCTCCTCGACGCGCCGCCCACGTTGTGCCACTTCGTCTGGAGAATCCGGATTGAGGAATAACTCTCGGTGGAGTTAATTATGCAACGAGCTCTCTGCATTTTCTGGGATCCTAATCTTTAATTCCCCCCCCCCCCCCCTCCATCCCACTCCCCCTTCTGCAATCGAGACGTGGCTGCTATTAGAAAGTTGAACGGGTGAAGTGAGTTTGGTGGAAGGGGAGGATCCGAGCGCATCACAGAGAAGCTTTTAATAAGGAGAGGGAACCCTTTTAACATGTGCCCCCGTTTCCATCTGAATTAGTGCCAGAGCGCGGCGTTAACAGATTTGCCCGCCAGCTAAAATGGACAGATGGTTCCAAGTGTGTCAATAAAATTAAGCATCACCCCGCAGGGATCTTTTTTAAATAAAACCCAATGCAAATGAGTTCCACAAAAAATACTCTATAAATGTTAGTGCTCAGATTAGCACAATGAATGTGTGAGGAAAATTACTCATGAACACTTTTAATGAGGGATTAGAAGGTCCCCAAGCTGTGGGTGGAGACCTGTGAGGTCCCAAAGTAAATCTGATGGGTCATAAACCCAATTATTTTTAATTTTTAATTTTTTTTTATCTCATTTTAGCTCTTACTGGAGGTTTTAAACGTACCAAAACTGATTTGTTTGGTCACAAGGAGCAAGCTTTAAACAAAACATCTCAGAGATTATCGCCTTAAAAAGTCATAAATGGACGTAGATTCCGTTTAGAATAATGAGACCAATGCAAAAGTGCCATTGAAATGCAATACCACCGGGGGCCAGTAGGGCTGGCTCCAAAAAGCCTATGGCTCCATAGACTTCCATTGAACTTCTCTAAGTCAATAAACTTTTTCTCACAAGTCACTATGATGTCATTAGCTACATTCACTCTTTCTTATTAGTTTTCTGGTGGTCCATCTGAAAAATAGGGATTAGGTGGGCGGGGCATGGTGTCCAATCAGATCAAGTCAGATCCACCATTCACTTTCTCCAAGCTCGTCCAAATATATGGTCACTTCTGGCTCCAGAATAGGGAATCACGCAATCAATTCACACACCTAAGAGTTATAGAAACAAATGGAGCATTAACCTGGAGTGATATAATCCTATATTTTTATATGTACGATGTATTCAATAAGTAAAAGGGGTCGATCTTGAACCTAAAAAACGTTTCACCTGAATCTGTATTTCAGCTGTCCAACTGAACTGCTCTGATTCACTCTCTCGGCTCTCATAAGCAATTTTTGCAAACAGTTTTGCAGGGGAAAGGCTCTAAAACACAGTTAGAGACTAGTTGGTGAACCAGTGGAGCATTTAAAGAGACAGAAATTCTCCTCAACAGGTGGTAGAGACCAAAAAACAGAGCGAAAAGACTGAATATGAATATTAATGCTGCTTCTTATCTGCTGGATGTGAAAATAAATGAGTTCTTAAAAAGTCAATGCTGTGTTCACAACTTATATCTGCTGCCCCACAGTGGCCAGAAAAAGAATGCGTGTTAAAGTTGCCAAAATGCCTCCAATATGATTAGCAGCTAGTCGTTTGTACGTTTCCACTGAAAACATCAGACTTATTATCGCAGTCAGCGTGAAACGAAACGGTGACGCTGCGAGTCGTAAACCCAAATAAAGCATAAAGCATTCAACCAGTCTGGAGAACCATGAGGAGTCTTCAGAATGATTTTCTGCCAAATAGTCACAAGCAACAGCTTTCAGATCATTTATATTTATGAATACGATATACAACTATTGATTACAGCAGCTACCGCCTCTTCAAGGATCTAAAATTCCTTTAAATGGACGACTATGTGAGGGAAACTCAACAAAAAGGTTGTGAAACAAAGGTTTATGTCATCCAAAGAAATGCCAAATATTATCTGGTCTCAGCTTCTCAAATATATTCAGATCTCCTCTATTTTTTTTTCTTCTTTTGTACAGTTTGTTTGGGGCCGAAAAAAAATCTCCTTTGACTCCACGATATTGTCTGACATTTTAAAGGCTAAACACAACAGAAGAGTCAATCATGAGGATAATTATTAGTCACTGGCCTAGTTCAGGGTTTTGAAACATCGGGTACTACCTTCCCCTCTGGTACCCCTGTCCCCGTTCGTTTTGATCCAAATGAATATTTTACACTTGATATTATCGGATGTGATATTACCCTCACATGTCACGGCTGCTAATATCCATACCGCCGAGGCTTTGAGGCACAAAATACTTTATGCACAGCGCGCTAAAGCTTTCTTTAGAACCAGTGACGTGCGATGAGGCATTATTCAAAAGATGCATTAATGCAAGGTGACAGTGCCCTCCCCTGAGTGTGCCATCTCCTGAAGTGTCAGTAGTTGGCAACATGGAGACCATAACCAACGGTGGATACTGTTTCTACTTATTAGTTTCGTCTGCTGCTTGCAGGACACGGTGTACCTCCTCCGCCCACCATATAGCATTCAGGTGCTGAAAAATATCACCTGAACCAACCTGACAGGTGTCACAGATGCTTTGGTGGAACCCCTTTCGTTTTGGTCTCTGTGTTGGTTTTCTGAGGGCAAACCGGGGTTAATTCATGAAGGTTGTGTAAGACTTTTTTTTTTTTTTTTTAAATCCCCCTCTTCCTGCAGCTGGAGGAGTTCACCATCAAGCACGCTGTCGTCCTCCCCCTCCCCCCATCCCCCTTCCCTCCTCCTCCTCGTGGTCTAATCTCAAACACAATTTATCTTCAATCAAGGCATGCGACATCCTTCGGCCGCTGGAAAACTAAAGCTATACAATCCCGGGCGGATGTTTCAGCGCGCGGTGCACCGGGGGTCATTTCAGATGCAGGATAACAAAGCAGGCGTTCGATTACACGCCGGGCGATGAAGCATGTTTACGTAATCAACATGTGCCTCCTGTGGAAGGTCCAGACAAACATGCTGCACTCTTCACACGAGAGCGTTCGGTGATAAAACAAATTTAAAAAAAGAGTTCGGAGGATAGTTTACAAAAAAAGTGCAATAATTTAACAGGTTTTATTGTGTTTGCTGAGTGAAAAACATTTAAACACAATAAATACATTGAATATCTCTATGTTTAAGAGCAAACAGCCAGATTTAAAATGCAACCTTTGGGGCTCTTTTGCCATTTCTGGACGTTTTCTATAAAGAAACATGAATCGAGAAAAAAAACTCCGCAAATATCATTTTCAGGGTTTTAGTTGAAGTTAGTTTAGTCGACGTTTAGCCGAAGCGTCAAAGTTCAGTTAATCTCCACTCAAGTTCGACTTCCGTTCATTTTCAGTTAAAGGTATTTATGAAAGTAGTTGAGTATTTATAACGGTTAGTTACGGCTCAACTCTCTCAGGGAGACATGTCAGAACCAGGGAGGCAATACTGTGATAATCAATCACCCCTGAATGAACATACACGATATCAAAATTATGGCTGGGTGGTAACAAGTGTCAGGTTCGAACAGTCGTGTTTACACCCGCATGATTACGGAGGCACTTTATCATTCAGCTGGTAGCTACAGCTGTGCAGTGATTGTACGAGCATGAATGAAACAGCTGACGCCAATTAGGTAATGTAAGCTGACAGCGGCGCTCTGCTTCGGCTGATGCGACGCTACGGCTTTTATTTTTTCCTAAACGTCATCAAATCTTCTGTTTTTGTTTGCTCAGTTGAAATTTTTCAACTTGGGTTTCCAGATGCGTTAAAAACTTGAGTCTGCCGGGAGCCCACGGCGGATTTCTGACAACAGAGAGGGAGCCAGGAAGACAGAAGGACTCTACTCTAAATACAAAGACCAGGTAGCTGGTCAAAAGCTCCGGAACAAGCCAGTAAGTGGCGTTTTGAGTTGAGACCATCAACTGACGTTTCCAAGGTCACGAATGAAAAGCAGCGGCGAGTTTAAAAGGTCTACAATTTTCAGGAGAATGGCGCAAACTCAATCTGCTGATGAAGACAAGTGCAATGCAGTTGAAAGCTCCACAAAAACTAGTAAGAGGTGTTTGAGTCGAGACTGGTTTATCAACCACGTCAGCCGTTTCCAAGGTGAGATGTTTCCAGGGTCAAAAAATGACCAGCTACATTTTTAAGCTTGAATTTGTCAGACAAAGATTAATGGAAAGTTTGAACATCTACATTTTCATGACAACTGAGCACATGCAATCAGCCGATGAAGACCATGTGAAGCGGTTGAAAGCTGAAAAACGAGCCAATGCTGTTTGTTAGCTGCTGTCCTTGATGTCAAGAGTGAATTACCAACAAAGATGAGAAAAGTGTTCAAAAAGGTGACAACTGAGAAAATGACAGATGAAGACAAAGCAACGTGGTTGAAAGCTTCAGGAAAAAGTGAGTAAGTGGACCTTGAGTCGAGTTGAAATGTTTATGGAGTTCTGTTCCCTTGGTCAGAAATGAACCATCGAATATCGGGACCGCTATGCAAGTGCAATCAGCTGTTGAAGACCATGTGAGATGATTGAAAGCTGCAAAACGAACGAACATGACGCCGTTCGTTCCCGACGTCGAGAGTGAATCATCAAAAAACTCCTTCAAATGTCAATAAAGCCCCCCAAAAAAACCAGACGCCTCAATTTGCCTGCGTGACACAGTTGAAAGCTCCAGAACAAGTGAGGACGCTTGAGTTAAAATTATTTTTTTACCTTTTTTTTTTTTCTTTTTTTTTTCAATAAGCTGTTTTAAATACATTAGTTGTCAGTCAGGAAATTTCATAAATTCATTCAGTTGAACTTCAAAAAGCTTTGCAAGAGAGGAAAACTTGTCAAGTCACTCAGTGAGACGCTGACCTAGAAAAAGGCACCGGCTTCACATTTAAGCAGCCTCTCTGTGTGTGTGTGTGTGTGTGTGTGTGTGTGTGTGTGTGTGTGTGTGTGTGTGTGTGTGTGTGTGTGTGTGTGTGTGTGTGTGTGTGTGTGTGTGTGTGTGTGTGTGTTAGGCATGTGCTGATTCTTGTTTTGAGTTTTTTCCCTCCACATCTGTGTCTTACTGGCACATTCAGAGCAAACACTTCCAAGAGCTCTCCCAACAATAATAAACACCAAAGCGGTGTAAAACACACTCGAACAATCTGCCGGCGCAGTCGGAGGACGGGTGTGTGAGGAAGAAACAAGAACAAGGAACAACCGGCTCTGCTCACGTAGAGAGAGGACGACATACTGTATATTTATGATATGCATGTTTCCCAAAGCCCGACATCTCCTCACAGAAATATTTCACGTGGTAAATAATTTCAAGAGTCAGTCCTTGAACTGGGTTTGTGACAAAGCCGATATGAGTTATTGGCGAAGCCTTCAGAAGATGGCGTATTGATTTTGTGACAGGGCTGGATGTAGTAGCACCTTCTAAATGTGGCACAGCTCTGTGAATGTTAATAAGGTCGGCCAACAAAGACGGGCTCTGTGGCCGCACGTACCGCCGACCTTTTGTCAGATACAAGTAGGTTCGTTTTAGAAAAAACATTCAGCTTTTTTCCTCTTTTTTTTCCTCCACCACTGTGATAAGTACCCTCGTTAGCATTTCTCATCCACATGCTTGAACAGCCGTGACATTTACGCTCCGTCCCGTCCAGCCGGCGGGGAGCGGTACGCTGGAAGAGATTATCGTTTTCCCTCGATTACAAAATAAACAAAAAAATTCTGGTGTTTTTTTCCAGCAAAAAGATTAAATGAAGAGAGCGTTTAATTTCCGACACCGTTTAGGGGATTTACTTCCTGACAATCATATTCAGGGAATAATAAATATTTTGGTTTGTGCAATTTTAGTGACATCATCATCTTCACACTCCTTGACATTTATGGCGATGGAGGCGGCGGTTGTGTAAGATGATAACAATGCAGATGAAATTGCACCGAAATAACCGTCATTATCTCGTAACTGTCTCGTGTTGTCCGTGTGAACGTGGAATTATGTGTGAGTGGATGCAATGAAACCAACCGGGGGGGTAAAAGGAGTAAACCTGCAGATGTGAGTTCAGATTAAAAAAAAAAACATACATGAAAGTAAATATAACATACAAACATTGAATTAGAAACACAAACACAGTTTGGAAATAAAAAGAAAGGATTCAGTCAAACAAATTCATTTGGAAATAAAAGGTAAAATAAAAATCCCAATAAGTGGAAAAAATACCAAGAAAACTAAAATGAAGCCACTAAATGAGCGGACAACAAGATGCAGCAGGCCAAGTCTCCTTTAACCTTTTCAAAATGACCTCCATCCATCTTTCATCCATCTATCACCTGTCGATTATTCTTTCCATCTGTGTGGATCAGTACTTCCATCCACTGTTTTCATTCATATTTATGTATATATATATATATATATATATATATATATTTACCAATGACCCATCACCGACAGCTAGTCAGTTTTGCAACGGTTATTTTTATGGGTAAATACGGTAAAGTGGATGTAGCCAATGTGGAAGTGCCTTAAACTGCAATACCACCGATTGCCACAAGGGGCTGGCTATAAAAAAGGCTGCATAGACTCCCATTCAACTTCTCTCAGGAAATACACAAACCAGTGGGAGACGTCACTGTAAGTGGACGCTTCTGTAAATACAGACTTGGACACGCAAAGGAAATAGAAGTTGGTAAAAAGACTATATAGTAAACAGAAAGTGATTTCAGACACAAAATTAAAACTCGGGTTCACCAATGTTCTTCAAACTCACCAACTGGGAACCATAAAACTTTGCGCCCTAAAACTTTTGTCTGGGCCTCATGAATATTTATAACAAATTCTTCGGCTATCCCTCCAAAAGCTATCCAGATATGTCACTAAAAGCCAGAAATGTCAACCTCATGGTGGCGCTAGAGGAAAGGTGGCAGAATCACCAAAGTAGGCAGCATTCATCTTCAGGAAAACATGAATGTCTGTACCAAATTTCAGACCAATCCATTTGAAATTTGTTGAGATATTTCAGTTGAACCAAAGCGGCGGACCGAATCAGACCTCCATCCACGGAGCCTAAAGCCTCACGCAGCATTAGGTAACACGTTTATAACACAGGCATCACAGGGACCGTGCAGGCCCGGGCCCCAATTTGTGGAGAATTGATTATGTCTTGTCAGCGGTTCTGGCAGCAGGCCTTTATTTATCAAGCGGTCATGTTCCCCCCGCGAACCTGGCAGAGCTGCAGCAGGTGTGAAGGTCAACGGCAGAGTCATATTTTAATCAAAGACCAAAGAGCTAAAAATAAAACTCCCCCGGCAGGCGCAGCACTGGGAGACTCAAAGAGATGTGAAAAGACTCCGCGGTGTACACGTTTTAATTATCACGCATACACACTGGGGTTGTTATTATGCATAAATGTCAGCTGGACAGGGTTTCTGCTCAGGAAGCCATTAGCGGTTGAAGGAAGTGCCGCCGCATTGCACCTGCAGTCTGAACGCCGGCCAAGACTGACAGCGCGAGTCACATGCTGCGACCACACGGACGCTTCTGAAGAAATAACGTGGGAGACGCCATCTAATGTTGGTATGTGTGTCATTTGTATTATGTGACATTAAATGGAAAGCCAGGAAGTGAATCTGTAGTTGTCACTAAAAATAAGACGTTCTGGCACCGACACAGTGAAAAGGGCCTAGAAAGAGGGAAAATAAGAGAAACATGAGAGGAGGTGCTCCTTTTGTTGTTGTTATTGTGTTTTGTTGCTTTTCCGGACAGCGAAAAAATAAATAAATAAATACTGCTGAGGTTTGAGCCACAGCGGTTTCATCTTACGGTTCCCCTCAAAATGTGAGCATTGTCCTGTGTGCTCGCTTCAACCTTTAACAAACAAAACAGCGGTGCTTAAACTGAACTATAAAGAGAGGCTTATTGAGATCAAATCTGCAGCAGGGTGTCCGCAGATCCTTGAATTCTTTAAAAATGTAAATTTGTAAAGAATTGAGGCCTTAATTGTCATTAAAATGTCTGTTGAGTCTCACTTGTTTGTGAGCAGTCGTTCTGAAGGCTCCAGTCTGGATTTCATCTCTCAACATCTTGTTTTTTTGGAGATAGAAGTGACTCTTATTGGACGAGATGGGGAGGAGTGAAAACATTAGGCCCCGCCCACCTTTACCCGAAACCTGACTGCACCACAGGCTTGTCAATCAAACCAGACACGCCCGACAAACAGAGCCAACTCTGAGCCACTGGTGATCTCTGGAGAGCTGCACTGAAAGGTTACTGTACTTCACTGTCAGCAGGACTGTGACGCTTGTTAAAGGTGTCAGATTCTTCAGTCTCAGTGAAAACCTTTAACCCTTTGAGCATTTTATTTAGTGTAATTCATCAACACCTTAAACCCTAGGATTAAAATCGGCAAAAACGAGAAAGGTTTTTGAGAATTTCTTTTAATTTTGTGCAAATCTTAACTGACTTTTCAGAAAATCTGCAAAAGAAAATGCAAATAACGCATTTCTAGCCGCTTCTGTTTTACTAATATATTTTCCCCTTAAGCTCTAAAAGCTGTATTTTGATATTTCCACACTGAAAAAAAAAACCCAAATTCAGTCAGTAGCTGCAAAACACTGAGGTGAAAATGAACCGGCTCAGCCTCTACGGATCAAAGACACTTGGGAGGATTTCGAAATGCAATAAATCTCCGTGTCCCCATCAGCAGGTCAGAGCGGTGCCGAAAAAAAATGCAGTAAAAATTTATATTTTATTTTTTACCAAATCAAAACCGTAAATCAGAAAGTGACTAACAGCCTTCCGACAATAAGTCAGCGACATAGATGTTATGAAAAAAAAAAAAAAAATAATCTCAACTGCAACTCTGGCTGAAACAGATGCAGCATTTGTTTGGGGGGCATCGTTTCTGCGTCATTAGATTTTGGCCCAGTGGTACCAGGCAGCCTCTTCAGTTAATGTCTCACACCTGGTAACCGTTGAAAAAAATCACCAGCGGTTGAGTTTTTGTCACAGATACGACCTGGAGAGCTCTAGAGCGGAAGAGGTTAAGGACGGATTGATTATTCGGTAGAAGGAAATTGACTGAAATGGAAACCGGAAACAATTGTAGAGAGGAGGAGGAAATTCTGCTGCCGGTAGACGAGCTGAGACAAATCGCATAATAAGAGAAGATTTAAACGCGTCCTTCACGAGTGAAAACAATGCAGATGAATGACATGTTTCTCAATGAAACTGCAGCTTGTTTTTCAGGGATTCTCTTTGGCGGAGTAATATTTTTGCTGTTGTTTGAGGAGCATGACTCAACACTACTTTGGAGGGGGGGAGGGGGGGCACTCACCACAGTCTGAAGTGGCACCGTGGCTCACATTGACATCTCAAGGTGTTGATAGTAAAGCAATGCACTAATCTCTAATCTCGATGACGGGAATTCAACAAGTGCACTCAAACAAAGGTCACTGTCAGCAGGACGCGGCTCTCCTCCGCCCCCTGCTGGCGGCTCGCGCTCCGCGCAGCAAACGACACGTCTGCACCTGGAGGCCCCTAATCCCCCCCCCCCCCAGCTGCTGACATTAAACATGGAGGTGTCTTAATCAGGATCTTCATATAAAGCCCTTTCTGTCTCCTCCTGAAGCCGTTTCCCCCGCCACTTAAATTAATATCATATTAACAGATTAATTATTTCACAGCTATGCTTCTGAATGATATTATGTCGCTGGATGTAAAAATTTGAACATTTCCAGCTCTTATGATTGAAATGAATTATCTATTTGCTGTAATTAATGTCACAAAGAAGGTTTTTGTGTACAGTTTGTGTGTGCTTGTCTAGTTTTGCTGCATTATTTTTGCTTACTGTATGTCTATTGACAAATTACTTATTTAATTATTAAGACATTTTTGGCATCCAAAATTCCTCTGGTGAACATATCTTTTTTCATTTGTTTTCAAAGTGAATACAGAGTGATTCATTACAAATTATATTATTCAATTTTGCAAGAATTTGAGTGAAAAGTTAAATCCATGAGTTTCACAATGTTTCAGTCTTTGCTTGGATGCCAGCATCCCTCCGGCTGCAGGGACTCCAGCAGCTTGTTCACACACAATAACTCATCTCATCCGACAGCCGTCAGGGATGTTCGTCTTCCTCATTCTTCATCATGAGTGTTCAGGTGACTGCGGAGGAGAAGTCAGCACTCGTCGGTCTTCAAGTTCAAGTCTTTGACGTGTGTTTTGCTCATCATCCTGTTGAATCCTTCTCCAAAGACGCAATCCAGAGGACGGAGCAGGTCTCCGAAGGATGGAGCGCTTCCTCCTGATTGATTTGCCGTTTGTGTCCGACTCCACAGTCGTTGGGTTTTTGGGATCTGGTGTGCAGACCCTTCAACTTTTTTTCTCCTTCTTTGATTGCCTTCTTCTGCTCCTGACCCTAAATGAACTCCAGGATGTCCACTCGTTATCTTTGCAGCTCCATTAATCTCCCACATCTTCTGAACTTCTGCAGGGAGGTGTTTGTTCGGAGTAATTTGGCTTTAACTATCTCATTCAGGTTCCAAAATGTAAAGTTATACTTCACATAGTATTTCATCATTGCCATGGTAACCTTACCAGACCCAGTGATTTTATAATATGTACAAGACCAGGGCAAAAAGTCTTCGTTCTAACGCAGCCTTTTGTACAACTGTAAAGAAATTTAGTAAAACTCGCGATTTGGTATCGAAAATTTTAACTGACTTTAAGAAAATCTTTAAAAGAAAATGTAATTTAACCTAATTTCTATCATAGATTATTTATATAAATGGACATAGTCTCCAGGTTTGAGAAGTAAAGCCAGTGTCGGTGTCTTAAAGTGCAATACCACCACAGGGGCTGGTTCCAATAGACTCCCATTGAAAAAGCATCAACTTCTTCTCATGAAATCTTTAATAAATGTTTTCCATGAGTTGTTATAGTGTCATTTACTAAAGGTTTCTGCTACAAGTGGGCGGGGCATAGTATCGTTAGGTTCTCAGTCAGATCCATCACTCACTCCTCCCCATCTCGTCCAAATATGGTCACTTCTGACTCCAGAGCAAGACCGATAAACTGCAGCAAAACTGGACATTTTTTGCGTCTCATTTTATAGCTGTAGATCGCTCATTTGGTCCAAAACACTTTCAGCTGCAACTCTACCGAACGTGATGCAACACAAATGACGCACAAACGAACGTTAAGTCCATTTTTGGTCCCACGAGAGCCGAGTGCCCTCCTCCACTGAACCTTTAAAAAAAAAAAAAAAAAAAAAAGGCACCAATTGCGTTTTATATAACAGATATGGAACAATTTGTTAATTCAAACCACCTGAATTTCAATGTGACTTTCAAAAGGGAAAAGAATACATGCTGGTATTATAAATTTCACGGCGTCTTCTAGTTTCCATGTTATTATTTCTCCCGCAGCTTTTCTGAATCAGACCCTTTAAACATCTGCTTTCGATGGACTGTGACTATCGGTACATGACAGCAGTTGATCCTAACAAGACGCCTGACGTGCGTTGACTTTGAGATGTTTGTTCTTTTCCTTCACTGTTTAATTGATGCCATGTTCCTGCTCTTCGCTGCCCAGCTTTCTGGAACATCAGATATTTGCAATGACAGCCATGTGAAGGGACCGTGAGGAGAACAATGGACGATTGTTCAGCAAAGGGAGCTTCCAGCATCTCCTGCTGATTCACGGTTGGTTCCTGATCCGACTGCGGAGGAATGTCATGTACGGACATCACTTTAATTACGGGATTATACATGTATCGTACCGTGTATCTTTAAAATCTGTCAGCAGGCCGCTTTAATCTATTTTAATATGTTCGAAGCACGAGCTGGCAAACTTCCAAAGCCCACTTTCTTTATTAGGCCATCAGAAAGACATTAAAAAGAGGAGAATGCTGCAGAGGACAAATTAGTTTTACCCCGAAGCAGTGACACTGATTAGTCACAACATCAAAACCAGATATCATGGAGGTCTCCTTTATGATGCTAAGTGCTCTGAACTTTGTTTGAGGCGTGTAATAGACACGCCTGTCCAGTACAGCAAAACGTGTAATAGCTACGCCTGGCGCTGTGTAGGCGTGAGAATCGGTGGCGTAAGTCACGGACTGTCGTGCAGGACGATGAAGTTTGAATCCAGGAGCCATCACAGATGAGGTCATGTTGGACCAAGCGGCGACCAGCGGTGACATCATCTGTTGCTTTGTGAACGGCCATTACGAAGCCTCGAGTTCGGAATTTGGCCGGCGCCATCTTTGATAGTTCGGAGCGGTTTGGAGCAGGAAGTGACCATATTTGGACGAGCTGGGGGAGGAGCCAGCGGTGGATCTGACTTGTTCTGATTTGAAACCTGACGATACTACGTCCCGCCCACCGACAGCTGTAACCTGACTGCACCACAGGCCTGTCAATCAAACAGACACGCCCCCAAAAACAGGTCTTCTTGAATCTTCTTTTCTAATGAATGAGGGATTATTTTCAGATGGACCTCCAGAAAACTAAGAAGAAGGAGTGACTTTAGCTAACAACACCGAGATAACTGATGGACACATTTTATTCACTTTGAGAAGTTGAATGGGAGTCTATGGAGCCGGGGGCTTTTTAGAGCCGACCTCTTGTGGCACTCGGTGGTGTTGCAGTTTAAAGCACTTCCGCATCGGCCTCAATTTTCAGACCTGGAAGCTACGAACACTTTTTTTATAAAGTCTGTGTGTTGGACGTACAAAACAAACAAACGGCCCTCCCACTAAATTTGTTGAAGTCGATGGTTTTAAAAAAAAATGTTGAGCCTACATTCAGCTACGAGGGAAAGGAGGTCTTCAAATAATATTTAAAAAGTTCCCACCAAGTATTGAATAGTATTTTTGCTTGAAATGCACATCTCTAGTCCAAACAGGAAGTTGGATCAACCAATCAGCTTGCAGGTCAGCATGACGAGTTTAATTAGCAATAAACACAAGAAGTCTTAGAGGTTTTTTGTCCTAAAACCAAAGTTTTGCGCAATTACATTATATACTGAATTATAACCAATTAATTAAGTCTTTATCTACACCTAACAGCTGAATGAGGTGTTTAATATGTTACCATATTGTATTTTGAAGTGTCCATGTTGATGTTATCAACGTTTAGTTTTAGACATCTACAAAATAAAATACTCTGAGCTGACTCCATCTAAAAAAGCTCTAACAGCCACACAGGCAGGAGATTGAATTTCTGTCATGAATATGAAACACCACGGAGCCAAGTGTGCAACTGTTTCTCTTCTTCCTTTTTTTTTCTAACAATAAATCTACAAACACCTCTCTGCGCTGCCAGGAATAAAATCCTGGTGCAAGATGACTTTTTAATTAAATAATAAAAATGATAAATATGACGACCAGCTGCTGTTGTTGAGCGGTGAAAGTAGGCAGAGAGAAACTTGGATTGAAGGAAAAAACAAAAAAAAATCCAGCACTAAA
Source organism: Brachyistius frenatus (assembly GCF_029030835.1). Taxonomy (NCBI): domain Eukaryota; kingdom Metazoa; phylum Chordata; class Actinopteri; family Embiotocidae; genus Brachyistius; species Brachyistius frenatus. Next base: position 180,572 of record NW_027210650.1, on the reverse strand, counting down.
CCCGTCTGTAAACTTCAGCTCTGATGTGAGTAACAGACCAAAGACGCACATTTTATCCACAACAGACTTAAACAGACTTTCTTCACCATTTCAGCTGCAAAAACACCGACAGGACAAACACTCATCCGCACTGAGAAACTCATGTATAACTAATCCTCTTCAAAAGATCACAATTTAAAGTTCTTGTCCAATTTATTTGATGGTACTTTTATTTATAACAGAAAACGTAACATGTACGATGTAACATTTATTATCATTTTGTTATCTCTTAACTTTGCTATGAATTATTTTATTTGAACTAATGATCTTTGTTTTGCTGTGAAATGCCAATTTTCCTTCAGTAAAATATTTGAATATATCTAAAACATTGTCAAGTCATGTTCTCTTTATTATAATTATAATGATTTTCTTTGTTGCACTCATTGTTCTTTAGAACCAGTGTTATATTACATGTATACTGACATCCAAAAATACAATAAAACTCAACTTTAGTAAAAAAAAAAAAAAGTTGACGTGTTATAGCTTGACGGTTCTTCTGATGGTATAATGTTGTCTTGTAAATGGTTTTCTAGGTGTTATGAAATGATGAATATTTTTAAAATAAGATTTAAAATAGGGGGTCCGTCTTCAACCTCAGGGTTAGAAAGTGACAACGGAAACCTCGGAAGAGTTGATATTCTAAATCAGAGGCACAAATTTATTAAAAAATAGAAAATAAGAGATGATCATTTATTTCTAGTTTAAACTATTTTTTCAGGCAAACATGGCAGGAATTCTCTGGTAGCAACCTCAAATATGAATATTTGAATATATATATATATATATATAAATGATTAATTTGATGAAAAAACGAAAAAGATAGAGGTCTTTACAAGATGGAGGATGGAGACCTGACAGAACTCCTTAAATGAACAACTGTGATTTATCAGAAGTAGGAGTGAACCAGGAGCTTTGATAACTGCGTGCAGCGTCATAGGTTCATTTCCAGGAAGTCTCCGGTCCACATCGGATGAAGCTGGAGTCGCTGTTCCACTTAAGATCAGCAGAGGGAAACGTCGCGCTCTTTTTTTCCTGCCCACCTCGCAGACAATAAAAACAAGGCGAAGCCCACACAGTCGGCAGCATCTCGGCTCCATTCAAAGCCCGACTACCGAGCGACGTCTGAAGGCGGCTGGAGAAGCGCTCACCGTCGGCGGGGAGGAACTCACGGACACCCGGCCGACGACCTGCGACTCAGAGATGTAGCTTTGCAAGGATGCGACCCAACTGCATCTCTCGTTTGCTCCTGCTCGTGTCGGTGTGCGCGCTCCGTGAGGCGCTGGCCAAATCTCTTCCAGATCAGGGAGCATTTGGTAAGCTCGCCATACGGGTGGTGGGGAGAGGGGGGGATGCAGCACAATGAGGAGATGGGAGTGGTTGCATTTTTATGGCTTTTGTCGACAAAACGCTCGATGGCTGTAGCGCTGCGCTCTCGTTTGAAGGGAGGTGGATTTCAGGGGAAGGCTTTTAGAGGCGTTTTCCGCCGATTGAGGTTGTTTTTGACGGTATAGATGGAGAGCTATCGATACCGAGGGAGACACGGTAGCGCTCGTGAGGTGATTGTGCTCCGGTGCTGTGCAGATGTGATTTGGAGAGCAGTGATGTGAGCGCAGGCCTTTTCTCGGGGCCTGACTTGCTGTGAAGCTGCAGGCCTTCATGTCATTGTTGCTGTGCACCATTAATGACTGTGTTGACCGGCGTTGGCCTGCAGGTCCTAAAAAAACAACGTGTCAGTCGGTCACCAGCACATTTCTGCATTTAATAATAAGACCCCGAAGGAAAAAAAAAAAAAAAAAAAATGCACCTGCCTGCAGAACAACGTGTCTCCTGAGGAATAAAGGATGCAGCAGCAGCCTTCACATCTTCCACTGTTTATATTGTGCTGTGTGTATTTTGAAGGACATTATATAATTATGTTGCATTATGCATGCCTGAGGGCTATTTTTGAGATGCATGGATGGTCACAGACAGAACTAAACACATTTACTCAAGTACTCGTACTTTGACTGCTTTCATTTTGTCACTTTATTTTTCTATTGGACTACTTTCAATAAGAAAATATTGAGATTTTTACTCTAATATTTTGATTTTAGAGCAATATTTAATCTGCAGGATCAGATTTTACAAACTAAACATGGAATCAGTTCATAAAATATAGAGTATTATTACAAAATACGCTGCAAACAGGGTTTAAAAGCACATTAATCGATCAGGTTTAGCTCCTGTATCTGACGTTTTATGTTTTATAAGTACAACTTGCTGACAAGACTTTTATTTTCAGTCATAATGGAATATTTCTGCAGCAGCATTGTTCATTTCCTCAAGTAAAACATCTGAATACGACTTCCACCACTTCTTTTAAAGGCAGTTTTGTCCGTTAAATGTTTATTGATTTTTGCTCCTCTGCTGCTTCTTTCCTGAGTAAATCGTCAATTAATTGACACCTCTGGTGTGTTTTCGCACATCTCAGCACTTCTCCTGACTACCATGTATTTACAAGCTGTTGCAAACCAATTCAAGAAAACAGCACATTTTGCACAGCAGCGATATGTAGAGTATAATATTTTAAATGATGTTTCTCGGGCCGGTAAAGTGGCCGCGCTGACTGTAGAGAGGTTTTATTCTCCAGTAAGTCTATGCTGAAGGACTTGGAGGGAGTGAAGCCTCCCAGGATCTGTGACTCTCAGTGTTTCTGTCAATGGAGCCGCTTCACAGTGTTTCAAGTGTGGAGCCCAGATTGAGGAAATCCTCTCCACACACAGACACAAGGGAGCCTTTTATTGAACCAATTATGGTAATGGGTGACCGCGTTTATCCATGAACGGTGGATATGAACACACAAACACCGCCCACACACACACACACACACACACACACACACACACACACACACACACACACATATGCTGCGTATTATCAGCCATTAGCTTTAGCTGCTGCCTCAGAAAGAAAGTTCTGCATGGAGGGTTTGTCGCCGCAGGCCTGCGAGGGGACCGGGCCAAGCGAGGAAGAAAAACAAGTCAGCTTTTTATGGAGTGTCAGCGTGTAACCATGGAAACATCCCCAGCGTGACCCACATCGACGCCGTCCTGAGAGGCGAGATGAGAGACAAAATGTCCCCGCACGAAAAAAAAAAAACACATGAGGATGAAGGGGCAGAAACAGCCCAGTGGATTTACAAGCCAGTGGATTTATTAAGGGTGTGTCAGCGATGACCACAAACATCATCATCATCACAACAATATGCCATCTTTGCAGGAAATGATTGGTCGGCACCAGCAGCAACACATTTTAAAACCCTCAGCATCGACTGCATTCAAATATCTTCTTCTTCAGTCAAATGTTTCATACGCACACTAATATATATGATTATAAAGTCAATGTGACACTTCCTGATGATGTCATTGTCTCATAAATGTTTGCACGCACTTAGAAATCATAGATAAAAGATCCGCCTTGTCACCTCAGAACCTGCTTGAGAATCTTTACGTTTTTATGTTTTCTTCAGTATACCAGAGATCCAGTGACGGTAATCTGTACGTCCATGTTTACATTACAAACAGGAGCTGCTAATAGATCATTCGGCCAATTTTAATGATGCGATTTGCTCAAATACGAAAAGATAAGCAAAACAAAACTTGGTGGCTAATTTACTGTACATCCTGTAATCCCTCCAGAATATGGGAACTGTAGTGACAAAATTTAAAGTATAAAATTCTTATTTTTTTAATATTTTTAAATATGTATGTTGTTTCAGTGTTGAGGGTCTACGCTGTATGTGAGGATGTTTCATGCTAACGCGGTGCCCTCACTTTGTGGGTCATTCTGGACGACATCATAATGATGTCTTCATTCTCAGACAGCCAAGCGGGACTTGATAAATCGAGCCGTACTTGAGTGTAATTACTGCTTCAAAACGAAGAGTTTAATCAGACGACACAAGACGAGTAAATACAGCTCAGCTTCTGACGTGATGGAACAAGAAATATCGCCCAAAAAAACTATTCGTTTTATAAGTTGATTATCCACCTTTTTTTTATTTTAAAGCTATAATGTGGGACTTTTCCATATAAATGAACGTTTGTTACATTCAATATAGAATACACTTCCTAACTGGCCCTCTCTTTCTCTGTTGGCTCTTTCAGAGGTGCAAATAAAAGTGCAGGTGTTCGACAACAGCGACCTGTCGGCGCTGGCGGACGCCCAGGTGGAGGTCCAGGGTAATCAGACCGTCTTGGCGTCCAGCCGCGCCGGCAGCGACGGCGTCGTGAGAGTCAGCTTCCTGTACCGCGCGGGGACATGGGTCATCATCACGGCCTCCAAACAAGACTACGTCACCAACTCGGTGCCGTGGCACTCCAGCCGCATCCCCCGTAAGTCCACAGCGCTTTCACTTCCTGTCGCTCTTGTAATATCTCTTTACGGAAAAGAGAATTTCGTAAAAGTCTTAAATATGCTTTCCTGCCTGCTGTAGGCGGGGATGTCAGTTCTGAATGTTTTTGTGTCTGGTGGAGGGCTGTCAGGACGCGTTACACTCCGATGATGCAGGAGGTTGTTCAAGCACTTTAGTGGCGTGTCAGTCAGCAGCAGCATCCGACCTGCAGCGAACTCGAGCTCATCGTCTCATAAAGGAAACGTGTCGATTTTAGCAAAAGAATTTCGATTTTCACTCGTTAATCTATAATTGTTCTTTCTTTAATTAACACTTTGATGTAGAGAACAAACAGGATTGTAAGTGGGTCATCAGAAGGTCGGCGGCTCTGCTGAATGCATTCTCATTGGGAAAAAAACATCCAGAAAACAAGACCACTAATGTCTGAGAGTGATTTCTATCAGTGATTTGAGTCTTTGCTGCGGTCAAAACTAGAGAAGGTCAATTTATCAAATTTCTGCCACTCATCACAGTCGAGGTTGCATTATTTTTTTTTTTTTTATTAAATTACTTAAAATTATTGTCACATGCCGCTTGGAGTTACAGAAAAATGAACTAGTTCTCAGCCTTGTTGCAGTCTCGGGGGGATTCCAGCATTATTTCATACTCTAGCCAGTATTTCTATTAAATTGCATCATTGTCATCAAAAGTCGTTTTCTAACTGAAGACCTGCTGCTGCCATTTTGAGAAAATTGCAAAGGGTCGTGCACTTCGGACAGCTGAACTCGAGACGCAGAGAAGTACTAATGACTAAAGAGTTTGTGCTGGAGTTTCTCAGGTCTATCTCAGGCCTAGTGATAAGAACAAGAAGACTTATTGTATTTAAAATCCTGCAAAGTGTCTGTGATTCATGCACCCCGGGGCTGTTCCCTTCGGCCTCACATGGTGAAGCTGTCACCGAGGCATGTTTTTTTTCAAGCAGAAAAAAATTTGATAAAATCTGCTGCTTTCTTTTGAACGTCTCTTTGTTTTTCAGTGTATGCTTCAGTCAGCCTGTACCTCCTCGTTCAGAGGCCGGGAACTCTGATTCTGTACGATGACGTCCTGCAGGTGCTGTCGGGGTCACCGGGTAAGAAACGGCGAAGAAGTCCGATTATTATCTATCATTATCATTTATACTCGGGTTTAGGATTATCAGCTATTTTCAAGGAACAGACTCAGAGTTTGTGATCGCTGTCCATAATGCAAAATTTAGATTCATTAACCTTTGAACTCCGGCAGGTTTGAAAGGAATGTTTTCTCTTTAAAAAATAATAAATCACCAAAATTCCTCCATTTATCAGCCAGAATTGTGAACTTTTGACCGGACTGCAGCTCAGAGGAAAAAACACAGAGAGTACAAAAAAGGTTTTCGAGGTTGTGTATAGCATGAAGAGCCCCCCGCGCCCCCCACACACACACCCCACCCGCCCGACAACACTTGTGGGAAAAATGTAGTTTAGTTCATTAAAGCTTTTTCTTCTTTAATGATTTATGACATTATAACTGTTACACTGCACAAAAAACATGTTGAAGTTCTCCCTCCTTCGAGCCATGACTGGGTTCTGTAATTAAAATGTGCAGGAGCTGCTGCTGCTGCAGTGAAAAATGAGTTCAGAGGGTTGAATGAAGTCGGGCCCGTTTTGGTTGTCTGGAGAGTTCAGCTTGACCCGTCAACAGTGATTCTCTTATCACGTCTTAAATTAGTCCATCTCTAGCAAAGAGCGATGACAGATTCACACCTCTCCTCCCCCTCCGTAGTCCCACGCAGATTTCACCGCCGGATGACCGTGTCATACTTCCTGCTGCTGACACTACTTTGTTACAGTTTCTACCAATACAACTTAATCCCAGCCACTAAAATCCACTCAAACAATAGTAATGTTTACACCTTTTTAAAAAACTGCATTCAGTGGTTGTTGGGTTGATAAACTGGAGGCGTGATTGTTTTTTTTTTTCAGGTGCGCGTAACCAGCCGCTGGTGCAGCTCCAGAGGAAGTCCATCCAGCTGCCGTCCAGCTCTAACTACACGTCGCTGTCCGCTGCGCTGACCACCGCCAGGAGTCAGTACGAGATTGGTGGTTTCCCCTTCCTGCTGGGCCAAGAGACCAACAGCTCAGGTCAGAGTCTGTCGCACGAATCAGTGTTCAGGGATCTACTGTTTGGTTGAAAGTTGGGTGACACACACGGAAATCAAATTATTCTGCCTACTGTACCAGAAAACACTGGTGCTGGTTTACTCCATAAAACTCTCAAGTTTAATCTAATTTCTATGATTTTGTTTTTTTTCCCGTTCAGGTGCAGAAACAGGTTGGACAGACTTGACAGCGCTGGCAGTGGTCAGCGTTCAGCTCCTCGATAGAGATGGCGGTGCGATCCAGGTCACGGATCCGATCCACATCTCTGTGCCGCTGCCGTCCGACACTCGAAACAGGATGGCCACCAGCGTGCCTGCTTGGCTGTATCAGCCAAAGACGGGTAAGTACAAACACATAAATCATAGATGCTGTGGAACAGCTGGACACTAAGAACCGACTACAGCTTATATAACGACTTTCCTTTCCTGAAATACAACATCTGTAGAAAACCACGGTTACTAAAACGTGCAGCATGTAGATGTAGGATTATATTTGGACTGTTTTCTGAGGCTGTACGTATGTGTTGATTGCTGTTTTTTTTTCATTCCTACAGGACTGTGGGTTCGAAACGGGACCGGCTACATCAAAAAGGAAGGCACACAGTTCGTGTGGAACGTGGTGGTCCCTCAGATGGGTTACTGGTTGGCTGCCTTTCCTTCATCTTCAGGTACTATAACTCATCTCGACCTCCGCTCTCTGCCGCTGGCTCTGTTGTTTCATTTTTAGTGTTGCTGCCGTGTCAGCAAACCTTCCTTCTCGTGCTCGGAGGGGAAAGAGAAACTGAACATAGTCGGGGTATTAAATGGAGGGCGAACGGTGCAGTGGGGATGTAAAGTGCAAAAGAATGAAGCTGAAATGGTTTTCTGGTCTTTCTGCAGGTTTGGGTCTGTCTCATCCAGGCTTGAGGGACATCACCACCTACCACACCCTCTTCCTGCTCTCCATCCTGGCCTCGCTGGCCCTGCTGGTGCTCATCCTGCTCTGTGTGCTGCTCTACTACTGCAGGTGTGGGGAGCGTAGGCGCAGGTCTCAGGTTTAGGTTTCTATTAGTAGCAACAATTACATATTTCAAACTGAATTTTTCTGGTGACAACTGCAACTAATTCAGCGTCAATGCGGATCTAAACAGCTGGTTCTCATTGGATTAGAGCAGATACCAGCTGTTTCTTGTGACCTCTGACTTTCTGTTTCTTCTTCACCTTTCCAGGCGTAAGTGTTTGAAACCTCGTCGACAGCAAGGCAAACCCCACACATCCAACATCAATGGTGCCAAGAGAGACCAGGGTACGTCCACGTCACGCCTGAATCTGATCTGTGGAGGACACGCTGAATCAGGCCCCTCCAATGACAAATCTGAAATGTCGCCATCTCGGGACTACCAGAGTCCAAGGGAGGACTTAACCAAGCACGTTCCAGCCCACATGCTGCGACATGCCAAGGGAAAAAACGCCTCAGGCTCCCAGCGGGGTGAAAGCTTCCCCATGAAGGTTACACGTGCCACGGAGACCAACAACTTGGACAACCCTTTGCTGCACGAAGACTACAACCGGAGCTACAGCCCCAAAGAGGGCAAAGAGTCGGAGTACCACAGACACCACAACGCCAACGACAATCGAGGATACTCCTCCGATCCTCCGTCCCCACCTCGCTTCCAAGGCTACGTGCCCAGCCAGTCCGACAAACCTCCAGAGTACTCGGCGGCGGCGGCGGACAGCCTCGCCAGACCCACCTCGCTCAACACCCAGCCGGGTCAGATCATCTTCTGCAGCTCCATCGACCAGATGAAGGAGAACATGTATCGGAGCATGGTGCCAACCCTGGTTATCCCGGCCCACTACATGCGCCTGCCGACTGAGTTTTCTAAAGACGGCAAGGACCCGAAAGACCAAGACAAAGATGGTGCGCAGATGGGAGGAGGCCAGCAGCACCATCACCACCACTCCCAGAAACAAGGCCAACAGCAAGGTGGATCCCAAGGGGACGACTCCGAGGAGCCCAGCTGGGCGTCGGACTCCTCCGGTGGACCCGTGACCATCCCCGTGCTCTTCAACGACTCCACCATGGCTCAGATGAACGGAGAGCTGCAGGCTCTGACGGAGAAGAAGCTGCTGGAGCTGGGCGTGAAACAGCACCCGCGGGCGTGGTTCATCTCGCTGGACGGACGTAACAACGCTCATGTGCGCCACTCCTACATAGATGCCGGGAACGACCTCAGCGGCGGCGGCGGCGGCGGAGGATTCGGAGGCGGTTCCAGCAGCATGCCGAGAGACGTCAATCTCGAACCGCCGCTGGAGTCGCAAGAGCGGAAATCGGGGGTCAACCGGAAGGGAAAAGACGAGCGCTGGGGGACGGGAGGACGGAAGGGCCACGGTGTCGGCGGCGGGAAGAGTTACTCCAAGCTGGCGTACCCCGACCACAGCGAGCCGAGCAGCAGCGAGGGACGCCCGGTCTCGCCCGAGGAGAATTCCCTCACCCCTCTCCTGGACGAAGGCCCGTCCTCCCGGGGGTCCACCATCCCGAGGAGAGGTCGCAGTCGCGTGAACAGCAGCCGCAGCAGCAACAGCGAGAACCACCGCGACTCCATGACCAGTCCCGAGGACGACCCCGACGACAAGGACGAGAACAAGAAGAGCCCCTGGCAAAAGATCGAAGACAGACCTCTCATGGTCTTCCACCCCAGGAAGTGATCTTTTTGAACTTGACGAAAACACTGGACCTTTAACGGTCTTCTCAGAGGTGAGTCTTTCCACGTCGATCACGGATGTTTTCACTGAGGAGCGAGATCACAATAAGCACAACCACTGCTTCACTGGTCCCTTTTTCAAGGTTGTCGTTTGACCTTTGTGTTTCTGGTGATTACTCCGGTGTTCTCACTGTCCGTTAATCCCGCCGGTTTTCCACCAAGTTGATCTATCGTAGACTGAAATCTGTCCAGTTTTGTTGTGAATCGCGTCATCTTATCACATCACCGAACCGTCGTCTGAGCCGTCGCATATACTGACTGTGGAAATAGCCATTTAATAGAGCAAAATATAAGAATAGAGCACTTACTAATGATTTGATAACTGATTGATTGATACTTACAAAGTATTTAGAGGTGGATGACATTTTTTTTATGGGATTGATGGGTGTTTAGGTGAGTCAGATTTCCTTCCCCGGACTAATTCTTCACAAATCCTCACATTGATGGTACATGTGAGCTTGTCTACTCCCTTGTTTCTAAACTGTAAGTAGGATAAATCTTCTTTAAAAAGGAAACCGAGTCCCAAAGCCAGAATATATAGGGAACGTATCAGTTGTACTGATTTCTTTTCTTGAACCGCTGTGAACGGATGAAGCAAACTCCTAAGAGTCCAACGTGCGACTTGCATTTTGCTCCTTCAGGGACGTACTTGCTTTCCTCTTCCTCCTGTACTGTGTTCATGTGTTGTATTAACTTATTCAGATAGTACTTATTTGAACCATCATCTTCCGAGTCATCCTCTCTCATCGTTGGTGATCTACTTGTGCGATTCTGCCAAAAGTTCGCATTTTTGCCTTTTTCTCCAGTTGTAGAGATTTTTTTGTTTTTGTTTTCGGCCCGGCGGAGACGTCTTAGCGGGTTTCCCCGTCGTGTAAATAGACGCCCAGACATTCGAAAGACCATTTGGTAATAGAAAGTTTGCATGCATATGAATGTATGAAATAAACAGAAGGCACCAAAAGACCTCCCCGACCTTCACAGTTCTTCGGGCTCCTGAGCAGACGACCCCTTACCGGCGGACCCGGCGTGCGGCTCAGCAAAAAACACCACTTTACTTGAAGACTTCCTCGCGTGATCTTCTCCGAGGTGGACGGGGGGGTTGTTTGTCCACAGGGCCTGTAGTACCACTTCTCTCCTGTAAGTGCCTTCTTTCACATAGGGTCGAGTGATAGGCATGCCGGTCCCTATTTGAAATGCAGTTAGTCGTCACCTAAACTACACTCTCGAGATCGGCAGGCACTAATAATAAGCACACTGCATTGTGGTGGTAACAACAACAACAACAACAACAACAATACTCTGGGGAGCATGCCTGCCAAAAACTGACAACTTTTCTCTTGCGGCTGTTACATCCTTGAATATCTTAATTTCTTATATCTATCCTCTTTTTCACCAAACTTGTAAATGCTATGACGAATTATATGAGATTTTAATGTGTATACGACGTGCATGTAACGTGTGTAGAATAGGGTGTTTTTAAACTAAACTTTTTTCTTTTTTTTTTTGGAAACGATAAACGAGGATGTTTTGGCACAAAACTTGTGACTCGCAGACGCATTGAATGGCGTTGCCAAATGAACTTGGTTATTACGAAGATGACACCGACTTTCTTTCTCCCCTTAATCCAGTAAATTCTAACAAAATTCACTTCCGGTCGTAAATGTTTACAGCGATAACATACTGACCAACACGCTCCGCCGTTACGAGCATCACCACTGCCTACCAAGCATCAACAACTGTGAACCTTTGTCATCTTGCAGATTTATAAAAAAAAGAAAGAAAAGAAGCTCAAACCAGTTTAGAAAAACTTGCAAGAAGCTGATGGAATTGTTTTTTGGGGGGGCGGGGTGTGTTTTTCTGCAAATGAAGTGAAAACAATTAAGGGGAAATGTTTTGAAGGCTGTAAAGAAGTCATGCTGACATGTCGGTCCTGTTCCACCATTCACTCGCTGTTCATAAAGCCTGCGTCATTAGCCTACAGTACAAACTGAGAAATGTGATGTAACACAAAAGTCTGAAGAATAACACCGACTATGAAACGATTCCTGCTGAACGGTCACGTCCACTGCTGTAAAATGTACATTTGTTTTTTTGAGATATGGACTTATTATGAGTTGTGCAATTGTGGCTTTCCTTGCTTGTTTCTGTTCTACACGAGCGATGTGTTGTTGTTTTTTTCTCAGTAGATTTTGTGAACTTGTGTTTCAGAGAATTATTTTCCGTCACACGTGATTTACATGAGAGCTGAATCCCTGAGAGGACACGTTTAAAACCTGGCAACCCGCTTTATTGGATTTTTGGATAGTGCGCGAGAGGGTCAGGAGCACTGAACTGTAGGCCTTCATCATGTGCAGTAGATCATTCGCGTCATAAACCTGGTCAGTTGTTTGTAAACTGTAAATTGATTCTTTCTGTACATGAGGGAAAAAAATTTAAATAAATTTGTTCCCACAGTCTGACTATGTTATTGTTTATTTTATTGTTGACTTATCAACATTTTAGGGGGTGTTTTTTAGTTTTTGGTGTGCGTTATTCTCGGTAAGCAATTTGAATTATAATTTATTTATTTAAAAAGTTGCTGCAATCTACATAAAGTTTGATTCAACCGAACTTTTGCTGTGCTGTGATAACAGATATTTAGAGAAATTTCATTTTCATAAAACATGAAACACTGACTTTGAATTATTTAACTCATTGCCGGTGGTGGAAATGAACTAAAAACGATGATCTGATGACAAACAAAGTTTCCCACAAACATAATACAGCATCAGCTACATATCTTTAGCACATTTTACCTTCTTATTTTTCTATTCTATTCATTTTCTTCGTTGTATTTTTATATCTTTGGTTGGAGATGCAGCTCAGCATTGTAGGTCAAATATAGCCCAAGGTCAAATATAGCCTAAGGTTAAATATAGCCTAAGGTCAAATATAGCCCAAGGTCAAATATAGCCCAAGGTCAAATATAGCCTAAGGTCAAATATAGTCTAAGGAAGCAGGACCTAAATGTTAAATGTCCTTTTATGTCTCATTTAAAGCACCGAAAATTGCAGTTGTGTCCTCAACGTGCAGTACAAATACACTTAAGACCTACCTTGTTAGCGCTGCCTTCATCCCCTGCTTGTCTTCGTAGTAGCTGTTAGCCGTTAGCTTCCTCCTCTCCTCCAGGTGGGTAAACCTTTTCTCCCGCGTTTCTTTTCATGGCTTCATAAAAAAAGTAGGAAGTTGGTTTTAATGTCGCCATTTTGTTGCTGAAAAAGTTTTGCGTGTTTGTAGTGGAAATATCCCGATGAAAGACTTGCCACCATAAAGGGGTGTAAACGGTCCAAACAGCTGTTCAGGTGACGTCATGGCTACCTTCACGGGTTTCTCTGTATTTTAAGGCCCGGTTTGTTGTTTCTGTCGGGGAAACTCCAATAATCAGCCCATCCCTCAAACTTTATCTGCACACACTAATCACACTCAGGTGCGTAATGTTTTAAATGTTTGTCTGAAGTTGCCAGGTCGTCTCTGAAACAACAATAACACACTAATAACCCACTAATAACCCAATAATAACCCAATAATAACCCACTAATAACCCACTAATAACCCACTAATAACCCAATAATAACCCAATAATAACCCAATAATAACACACTACCTGTAACTTCAACCTGAATGTCTTTTGAAACCCTCAACGCGGTTCGAACGGCGCGTGCGCAACAGGTTTGTGCGCAGGTGGACGGAGGCTGTTCAACGAGAGGAAGACCTGCTGCTGGCTGTCAAACTTTCTCTGAGCGATAGTTTGACATGTTCATGTGGCCGAAGTCACAAGCGCAGCCGTTGGCTTTAAACTACGTGGACAATTAATTTTGTCACACGACGTCGAGGTTATAAAATAAGACTTTTAGCAAGTGCAGAGCAACAGCTTGGAAATGGCTTGGAAATGGCGGCTCGTTAACGTGTGGTCGTAATGGGCCGCGGTTCAGTCCAGATCTCACACCCGTCCCGGAGTCCGACGACAGAACCAGAACCAGATATACTTGAGAACAGCTTTATTGTGAATTCGGCTGTGTTAAATGACAGTAGAGGTTGTTGTGACGGCCCTGGTCGGTGCAGTGTCATGCCCCTTTAACAGAAGAAGAAACGTGCCGACCTCCAGTCACGTGTGGGCGTGTCACGTGATTCATTAAGTGTAAGTCAAAAAAAAGAAAGACACTATTTGCTTTGTGCCCTGACTGCATTGAACACATCTATGTGATCACTTGGACGTGTCGCACCAAAACCTACAAGGTAAGAAAAATAGTCCCGTTTTCTCCACGCGGAATAAAAGGAAAATAAAACCGGCTCAGAAGTCATTCAAACCAGCTAGCTTTACTGTTAGCCACCTAGCACGCTAAGCTAACTTGTTTATTTGGTTCATTTACAGCTAACGTTAGCTAGCGCGCTCATTTCAATGTCAGTCTAGCTTCGCACTTTACGACATTTATATTGTTAATTATTAAGCCGCAGAATGACGTCGACTGATGGTGTTTGTTGTTGTTTTTCAGGCTGTTGGAGGAGTGTGCAGCAGGTTGGTCTCTGTTGCTAACAGCTGAACTCTGTCAAAAACCTATCTGCTAATTATGGTAAAGTAACTCGACAACTATCAGAATATTTTGTGTTTAGGTGGTTTGTGAGGGTTTAATTTTCACTTTAATACAGTCGTAAACCAAACAACACCTCTGGATCCTTTTTAAAAACCCTCTTGTCCTGCTTTAATGTCAAAACATCAGTTGTTTAAAAGGTCTGTGTCTTTAATTCAGGGGATGTGTTGATATTTTAGACTGATAAATCATTTTAAAGTTTCCTCTTGTGTGTTTAACTGATGCAAGTTGGTTTAATTCAAATTAAAAAATGACATTACAAGTCTAAAAAGTTAGTGCAAAAAAAAAAAAAAAAAAAAAAAGCGATGAACAAATTAATCCTCAAGTTGATTTCAAAGATCCAAATTTGCAGGCTGAAAAAAGTGAAGGAATATTAACATGTTTATGTTAATCAGATTAAATTAAGCCACATTTAAAGACCAGGCTTCAGCACACAGTCAGCAGTGTCAGAGAGGACGGCTGTAAACCAGCACAAGTAATTATTCTTCATGTATGTTTTATTTATTCATTTTACAATTAGATTTAGCATCATAATAAACTATTTTTGTATATCACCTTTCATACAAGAAATGCAGCTCAAAGTGCTTCACAGCAAGAGAATTACAGGCAGTGTTTCACATATAAAGGAACATAAAAATATAGAGAAATGAAATTAAACACGAATACATTTAAAATATAAAATAAAGCAAAATGCATTTTAAAGGATCAAGCGCCTTAAATTCGTTCTTTTAGAGATCTGTGATTGAGATATTTTCTGAACTGTACAACAAGCTCGTTCCAAATGATTGAAACCTTTTTCTTAAACACTGAAGCACTAAATGGACATTTTATTCGGATTTAACAAATCTGCTGCATCTGCATAAATTTATTTAAAGCTATTCAGGTAATTCAAACTCACTTTCAAGCAAAAGTGGCCAATTTTCTGTAATGTGCTGTTTTTCTTTGACATCTTCTGTCATCATTTATAACGGTTAATACGGTGGACTCGATGAATGCTGGAGGAACAAATTCAACGTTTAGCAACCAGTGTATTTATTACATCTTTAAACTCTGTGACTTTTAGCTGCTATTTAGGTCGTGAAGTGCTTTAGATAGCAGAACGGTACATGGACTTCACAGCTGGCCCGATCTGGGTTTGTTTAGTGTGGAAATCCAGTTTATCCGATGGAATGCTTGCAGAGCTGCTCCACATGCTTTTATTCTTCTCCTCTACAGCGACGTCGAGGTTTTTGTTTTTTCTTCTTTATCTTTCTTTGCGGCGAGAGCGAACGAAACTCAAGACGATAAGATTGTTTTTGCGGTTTGATATTTTTTTGCATACTTGCCTCGACCGCGTTGCATCACGTCTCTCCTCCGTGTGTGTGCAGACGCCTCCGATGGGGATCCTGTTCCTGGCTCTGCTGGGTCTGAGCTCGGCGCTGGTCTGCCCTGATGGAGGCATGTGCGAGGACAGAAACACCTGCTGCAAGAACACCGAGGGAGGATACGCATGCTGTCCACTTCCACGTGTGAGTTACTGACCTGGGAATCATTTGAAATCAGACTGCAAGTGGTGCTCATCACTTTGGTTTTTGCAGCTGCATGCGAGTTTAAGGGGCTCGTTTGCCATTTACAGTATGTGCAGGTACAGAAGACGAGCATAATGAAAAGGTCCTCGCAGTCAGTCGGTCTGCACGGCTCTCGTCCAAATGGTGAAACATCTACTCCCACAGATATTACATTTACGTGACGTGCGGGCGCTGAAACACGCTGCGCAGATTCCCTCGGCGCGTCGTGTCCCGTTGGTCCGCGGGTTCGTTCTCACGCCGTCTCTCGTTTGAAACCGCCTGCAGGCCGAGTGCTGCTCAGACCACCGCCACTGCTGCTACGAGGGGACGGCGTGCGATCTGGTCCACGAGAAGTGCGTCAATAAAACCGTCTCCCTGCCCTGGATGAGACGACTCCCGACCCAGCCGGCCCGGCTCCTCCCTCAGGTGACATAACCAACGTTGTTTTCTGTCTTATCGGCGTTTTGGGGTTGTTTGTCGACCTTTGACCTCTGAGCGGCGAGGCATAAAGATTTCGACCTTTTCAGACATGCAAATGTAATTGTTTGGAGAATGTGGGTCAAATAACATATTGGACTCATTGGCATCGTTAGATTTGTTGCATTGGCACTTTGTTCATCTTTATGTTTCTTCATTGTTTATCCAACGCAAAAAAGCAAACAGAATAAACTCTCTTTAATTTGGGGCAAACCAAACATAACTGACACTCGGACATGGCAGAGATTTGATGACTTAAAAAAAAAAAACATCGTAACCTCGACACTTCTACTCTCTTCATTTTTATCAGCTTTTTTTTTAGATGTACGTGTTTTTGCGAGACCGTAGCACCATTAAAACACCTGTAAGAAAGATCAACTCTGTTCGTGTGCTTCTTGTGTGCGTTAGTAATCCTTTTTCTGCTCCTCCCGTCATTGGTATGCGTCGGTCATGGTGTTCGGTGGCTGCAGCTCGGGAGCGCCGTGAAGGCCGTCGTTTGTCCGGACCAGGAGTCGGAGTGTCCGGATGAAACCACGTGCTGCGAGCTTCCTGACGGCTCGTGGGGCTGCTGTCCGTTTGCCAAGGTGACGCACACACACACACACACACACACACACACACACACACACACACACACACACACACACACACACACACACACACACACACTTACAGCGGTGTAGCACCACAAACCACCAGACACTTCACACCCAGAAACACATCACACAGTCGGGTGGTCGGCTTCTGATGCTGCCTGTCCGAAGCACGAAAGAAACTCTTAATACGCTAAAAAGTAAAACTCATACTGTGACGATGCTAAAATTTGACTTGTTGCCGTAATGACATCATACGTCTCTCGTGTCATGGCTGAAAGTGAGTCCAAAAAAAAAAGGAGCGACTTCGCTCATGTTTAAGTAGTTTGGTTACAAATGATCGGCCTTTAAAATGCATTTTGCTTTATTTTATATTTTAACTGTATTTGTGTTTTATTTTATTTCTCTTATTTTTAAATCTTCCTTTATATCTGAAATGCTGCATGTCATTTTCTTGCTGTGAAGCACTTTGAGCTGCTTTTCTTGTATGAAAGGTGTGATACAAATATAGTTTATTATTATCATAAAACATTTGTGTGTTCATGGGACAAAAACATAAAAATAAAAAACGGTGTAAGTCAGGCTTCAGTCTGAGTAAAATCACCCTCAAAGATCTTAGTTTCATAATAAATGTTGGTTTCGGTAGTTTTTGTTGTGTTTTATGAAATATGAAATATTTATTTTGTTTTCTTCACTATTTTGAGGCTCAGATTCGAGGCTGCAACCTTTTAGTTCCATCGCTCATGTTGAAGAATCTACATACTCTATTTAAAATGTTTAGCATCTTTTAATCTGATTTCGACATGAGAAAAGCATTTTCCCTCTGCTGGTTATATATTTATAATTCCTCTCCCGCCGCTGTAAGTCCGCGTGATGTTCGGTACGCGGTGTCCTCGACTCTTCGCTGTTCCTGACTGTCACAAATGATTTTCTTCTCCCGGCAGGCGGTGTGTTGTGAGGATAAGCGCCACTGCTGCCCCGAGGGGACGCATTGCGATCTCGTTCACTCCAAGTGTGTGTCGGCCTCGCTGGAGTCCCTCCCCACGACGGAAAAACGGCCCGCCCGAAGGAGGGAGGACGATCCAGGTGGGGAGTTCCTCATATGAATAAGCATCTTTACAGCGAGCTGTCGGAACAAGTCTTTGCAAAGACGGAAAAATCCACCAATTCGTGGCGAAATAGGCGCAAATTCACGTCAGCGCGAGTCTGAAGTTGAAACCCAGAATCTTCTACTTTCACTGTATTTATGTAGAAAGACTCATAAAGTCGCCGTAATCCATCTTCTTTCTACAGTTATATACAGATGATAACCGCTCCGATAACGACCGACCACCTTTTTATTTCTCAGGTCTCCGTGTTTCCACCGTCGGCTCGGTGATGTGTCCCGGCGGGAAAAGCAGCTGCCCGGACAGTTACACCTGTTGCCTGGAAACCAGCGGCGACTACGGCTGCTGCCCGTACCCAGAGGTACGTAAACACCGCAGCTAGCCACGACTAGCGCGCTAATGAGCCCGTAGTGGACGTTTATTTCCTTTTTAGTTCGATCATTTCTAGTTTCCAAACAAACATACTTGACTGATATTTTGAAATCATGTGCAGGCCACGTGCTGCAGCGACCAGCTCCACTGTTGCCCCAGCAACACCATCTGTGACCTGGAGCACGGCGTCTGTAAGTCCGGCCCGGCCCAAGTGCCGCTGATGAAGAAGGTTCCCGCGGTTCCCAACGACGGTACGCTGCTCTACAGTTCAAATCCTGGACTCCTTAATGTACTTTAATGAGATTTATTGACATCATGCGGACAGAATTAAAAGGCGGGTGTGTCTCTTCCTCCCGTCAGTTGTGTGTCCGGACCAAGAGACGGTGTGTCCGGATCAGACGACGTGCTGCCAGATGAGCAACGGCACGTACGGCTGCTGTCCGATGCCCAACGTAAGAAAACTTTAACCTGCAAGACGAACTAGAATCAGGAGTGACGGGCTCCATTTTGTTCTGTTTGATGTCATTAAATGGCTGCGACCCTCGGGGGTTGGGGGGGGGGGGGTGCAGCGGCGGCGGCTCCTCATTATATTTAACACTGACCTCTTCAGTGTAATTAAGGAGAACTGAGCGCTCTAATCTTAAAATCTTCCCAATAGATTTTAAAGTGCTGCTTCTGGTTGGATGTTTTATCCCCAGAATATATCTGTGACACGCTCAGAGGATTTAAGGGCTCTTCGATCTGTGGACTCGGGTCAGTTAGTCCAAGTGAAACATGCTGATGTAGCTAAATTTAACTGGGAACTGGGGGCCCGAAATGTACTTTTACTGTTTTTATTCTCTTGCATGCACTTTGTGTTTTCGTTTAAACTCCCATCTCTCAGTAAAAAAGAAATTCCAATTACTATTTTATTGACTTTGCCACCATACAAATAAAATTGCTTGCTAAAGCATCATTTCATATATTTAATAGTGAGTTTCCTCTTTTCTGTTGTTGTTGTTGTTGTCTTGCAGGCCGTCTGCTGCTCAGATCACGTCCACTGCTGCCCCGCGGACACCGAGTGCGACCTGATCCACAGCACCTGCCTTTCGTCGCACGGGAACGTCCCGATGTCCGTGAAGGTGCCGCCGCCGCCGCCGCGCACGGCAGAGGTGAGACGGAGATGCTCGTCACCACTGAGGAAGAAGCAACTTGAAGCAGAACACGTCTGTGTTTCCGAGGCAGCTGTTCTGGCCCGCGATCCTCTGCACAGCTGGAGTTACATCACATGAGCTGGAGAGGGAGAGAGTTGGTGAAGCGAGAGGAAGAGAGAGGCATTAAAAGGAAAGCTGCAAAAAGATGACCGATAGATTCCCGTTTTCTTTTTACTTCAAATATAGTGCAAGTTAGAAAAATTATAATAATAATCAAGTGGATCAAAGATCAAGGTGCATTTTTTTATGACAAAGTGGTATATATCCTAACTGTACGCATACTGCATGCAACAGTCCATACTTTGTGAGGGCAGCTGCAGTAAAACTCTGGAAACTTAAACTGTCCGTGGTCCAGTTGCATTGTGGGAAAATGTGAGCTCCAGATTCTTACAGTCCGTCTGTCTTCCAGTCGCTGCCGTTTCCTGTAACGGCTCCGTGGCCTGCGCTGACGGGGACACCTGCTGCCAGACGTCGGGGGGAGGATGGGCCTGCTGTCCTCTACCGAAGGTACCGACTCTCTGCCGGCATGTTTTCTGTCTCTGCAGCCGGCGACGAATTACTGAACACGAGAGTCGTCCTTTGTCTCCGGTCCGATCGTGATTCTGCAACATTCAGAAGTTTGTTTTGTCGCAACACTCGCGTGTAGAAACACGAGTCGACGTGATGAACGTTCATTCAGTCCCGGCACGTCTTCCGCTGTCGTTCTCCTTCCCTGCAGGCCGTGTGCTGTGAGGACCACCAGCACTGCTGTCCTCACGGCACCGTCTGCAACCTGGAAGCCTACACGTGCGACGACGCCGCCGTCGTCGTCGTGATGCCGTTGCTCGGCAACCTGCCCGTCCTCCCTTCGTTGACCGACAACAGCAAGTGCGACAGGTCGACCTGGTGTCCCAGGAAGTCCACCTGCTGCAAGACGCCGGGCGGAGGCTGGGCCTGCTGCCCTCTGCCTCAGGTAGTCGGGGGGGAACTCGGACGCATCGTAGAGTCTTCCTGCATTTTAATTAAAAAAAAAGTGCTCCGTAACATTTCGTCCCGTGTCCTCCCCGCCAGGCCGTCTGCTGCGACGACCACGTCCACTGCTGTCCTCACGGCTCCGTCTGCAACCTGGAGGCGGAGAGCTGCGACAACCCGGCCGCTCTCTCCCCGACCCGCCGCTGGCTGGCGAAGACGGCCGCTCTGACCTTGGCGGTCCTGGACGAGAAGTGCGACGGGCAGACGATGTGTCCCGGAGGAACCACCTGCTGCAAGAAGAACTCGGGACAGTGGGCCTGCTGCCCGTTAGCGCAGGTCAGCGCCGTCCGTTGTTTTGTTTTTTTTTATCCATAGTTTCCTTAGCTCGCCTATAAACTTTAATAAGAAGATGAAATAGTCCTGTAGTTGTGTATATCTCTGAAAAAACATTTAAAAGCTTATAAATATTCCATCTTTGAGTAATTTTGTTGTCAAACATCCCTGGTTTGAAAGTCAGGTCACAGTTCAGTCCCTTCTTGTCCCACTGAAGTCGGCCGTGTTGTCTGAAGTTTTTGGTGGTTCCATTATAAGATTTTTAATTCCTATTAGTTGTTTGTTTTCCCACTGAATGCTTCGCAATCTGATATCAGTCGGGGTTTTTTATTTGGTTTTTTTGGACAGAAGAATAGCAGGAATGTCTCGGTGTTGCATAAACTTGTTTACGACTGTTGAACTGAAGTATTTCCAGTTTTGTATTGAAGGTCTGTTCTGTCTTCTTCCTCTCCAGGCCGTGTGCTGCAGCGATCACGAGCATTGCTGCCCCAAAGGCTACAAGTGCAACGTGGCTGAACAGACTTGTGACAAACCCGGAGACCGGAGCCTTCCCTGGCTGCAGAAGATCCCGGCCCGGCAGAGCGAACCCAGCCGCGGTGTTTCCGGTCCAAGACGCTCCGACAGGAACATGTGTGACGCCCAGACCAGCTGCCCTCGGGACACCACCTGCTGCTTCATGGAGCAGAGCCACAAATGGGGCTGCTGTCCTCTGCCAAAGGCGAGCATGATCATTCATTTCATCCTCACACTGGTGTAAATCACATGATGAGCGTGTGAACGTGACACCCCCCCCCCCCTCTCTCTCTCTCTCTGTGTTGCCTGTGTCGGCTCCCCCTGCAGGCGGTCTGCTGTAAAGATGGGAACCACTGCTGCCCCAGCGGACACACCTGCGAGCCCCACCGGTCCTCCTGCTCCCGAGGCCCCCTCGTCACCCCCTGGTTCACCAAAGTGAGCGCTCGCACGGAGCCGGCCGCCGTGACCGACGTCAAATGTGACGACAAGAGCAGCTGCGCTTCAGGAGCGACATGCTGCAAGCTGCAGACGGGCGAGTGGGGCTGCTGCCCGCTGGTGAAGGTCGGTACATCACCGTCACATTCATGGCAGGCTTTTTAATTAAACCCTCCTGGGTCTCGATTACAGACTGGATATAAAGGAGTTCGTAGCTTCAGGTCTGTAAATGGTTCTGATCCAGAAGTGTCTTCAGCTGCAATACCAGCGAGCGCCACTAGAGGTCGGCTCCAAAAAGCCTCCGGCTCCATAGACTCCCATTCAACTTCTCTCATCAAATCCAAAGTGAATAAAATGTGTCCATCAGTTATCTCGGTGTTGTTAGCTAAAGTCACTCCTTCTTATTAGTTTTCTGGAGGTCCATCTGAAAATAATCCCTCATTCATTAGAAAAGAAGATTCAAGAAGACCTGTTTTTGGGGGCGTGTCTGTTTGATTGACAGGCCTGTGGTGCAGTCAGGTTACAGCTATCGGTGGGCGGGACGTAGTATCGTCAGGTTTCCGATCAGATCGGTCAGATCGACCGCTGGCTCTCGGTGGATCCGAGCTGACAGCCAAACGATTCTCCACATGCTGACATCTTCATCCTCCTCCTTCTTCTTCAGGCGGTTTGCTGCACCGACCACGAGCACTGCTGTCCTCAGGGCTACACCTGCAACATGCAGACGGGGACGTGTGAGAAGAAGAACCTGGACGCGCTGCTGCACAGCCTCCCTCAGAGCATAGTGGTACGATCCGAGGAGGAGGAGGAGGAGGAGGAGGTACCATGTGACCCGGCGGGGACGTTCACCTGCCCCGAGAGAGACACCTGCTGTAAGGTGTCGTCCACCGAGTGGGGCTGCTGTCCCTCCTCCGGGGTTCGTCTCTCCGCTCGCTCTCGCGTGATCACATGACCTGTTTGATTGGTGCCGATAATTGTGATTGAAATTGTTTGTTTGTTTGTTTACTTCCAGGCTGTTTGCTGCCCCGACTCGAAGCACTGCTGTCCCGCCGGACACTCGTGCGACCCGCGGGCCGGCGGCTGCTCCCTGCAGGCCCCACCCACCTGGGACACTTTGTTCGGGGACGGAAAGAGACACTTTGTCCCTCTTGGACTATAATCCCCATCCCACCCCCCCTCGTCCTCCTCAGAGTTGCACTGACGACCTTCGACCTTCAGTCCACACAACATCCCTCTGCTGCCGGGGTCGAGAAGGGCTCCTTCCTGTTTGACTTCGTGGAGGCGGACGTTCGTGTTTCTCACGACCGTTTCCGTGTTGTTGTTTTTTTTGTTTTGTTTTCGTGAAGAATTTTTGTTGCAAGGCAGGAAAACGACAAAAAAAGAAAAAGCGTGCTTCAGGTTTTATCGTGCGATGAAGACGTGCGAGAGAGAAGCAGAAGCGCTTTGCAGGAAGGCGATCAGGTGACACGACAGCCGCTCATTCGCTGACGCTCAGTTTATCGTTTCCAACGGTGCCAGAGCCTCTTCGTTAAAACACATCCACCACATCCACAGACTCTTTTAAAGGATGACTCCACATTCACATTTCTTTATCTCCTGTTTCTCCGCCTCTGTTGTTGAGATTTGTTTGAACACAAATTCCCCCACTTTGTGCTACTTTAATTTGAAATACAATCAAATAAATCTGAATTGTCCTTTTAAAGGAGAAATCCGATGTCGCGCTGTAGGTTTTGAATAAATCCCATAAAAAGATCAAAACCTTTCCGTCTGCGATGAGCCCGCTTTATTCTACTAAAAAGCAAAATGAGGTCACTAATGTAAAGTTTGTTTTTTATTGTTTTTAGTTCAATTGTTTTCCTTGTTGTTGTTTTTTTAAATCTCATGATGACCACTAAAAATTATGTAAGAAAAAAAAAAAAAGCAGGTAATTGTGGGTAAAATGTAGATCAAAGAAGTTGAAGGCGGATAACTGAAGCTTTCATAAGTCAGGTTTTTGTTTTTGCCGAGTCATGTGATTTCCTCGAGGCCATCTCAGTGTTTTCATGGAGTTTGTTGGCAGTAAAAAAAAAAAAAAGAAGTAGAATCTCAGTGGCCCTTTCTCTCTGCAGAGACACAAACATGGATGTACTCGCTGCCTTAGCATTTTATTACATAATTCATTTCCTCCATTTCACTTGAAGTCTGCGTGACGTAATTGGACAACTGAGTGTGGGGTGTCGGCCACGTGGGGTTGGTTCTCTGTCCTGTTGTTTCAATTGGTTGATGATTTTTCTGATTGGTAAATGAGAAACGTGTTTAGTCAATAAAATGTCAGAAAAAAATAAAATACAAAAAAAGAAATGACCCGTCATTAATTTAACCGTCTGACCAACAGGTTGGTGACTTTACCGACACAGAAAACTCTGCCAGTCCAAGAAGCTGGAACCGGTGATTTTATTTGACATGGGTGAGTTCATCAATCATAAAAAGTCTTTGCCGGTTAATTTTCTGTCGGTCGATGAATTATTTTTGTTGGTTTCTGAGGAATTAGTTGTTCCTTCTGGAGACGAAGGTTTGGACTGTTTCTTGGTGTGTTGGCTGCTCTTTTCTGTGATGACTCTGCTGATGAATATTTGGCGACAGACTCCGAGTCATCACTGCTGCATTTCTTTTACGTTTGCCAAAGATCTCACATCTGTGATCACTTAAGTTTCTGGTCTTATTTTAGCACCAAGTAGATTTCTTCAGCCTCTTAAAACTGTTTTTCACCTTTTAGGAGAGATCTTGTGAGTAACTTTTTATTTGCCAGCATCTAGTCTAGGAATTTTATTATGTTTTTGTCTCTTTGAACAAGGAGGCTTTATGAATACGGCTTTAAACACTGAAGGAGCTTTTCAAGATGTATGCGTGGATTTTTATTCACAGGAGAGTTTTTATTCTCATGACTTTAAAGCTTTTATATATCTGCTTTTTATTAAGAATTACGGACCAATCTCTGGCGTTTAGATCCTGTTTTCTTCCTGCCGTTGTTGCGGCCTTTTTAAAAAAGGAGGATTTCACCT
Organism: Brachyistius frenatus; assembly: GCF_029030835.1. Taxonomy (NCBI): domain Eukaryota; kingdom Metazoa; phylum Chordata; class Actinopteri; family Embiotocidae; genus Brachyistius; species Brachyistius frenatus. Next base: position 156,052 of record NW_027210650.1, on the reverse strand, counting down.
TTGGGAGGGCATTCTTCAAAAGTTCTTCAAAATATCAGCTTTGTTGATGTGATAATTAAATCCGGTGAGGTCATCGGGATGTGCAGGCTCTCACACAACCAGCCCACATACTTCCTCTGGCCTTTATCCCTCTGTATCCTCTTTCCTCCCCCACCTCCTCCTCCTCCTCCTCCTCGTCATCAGAAAGTTGTTATGACGACCACGGTAAACACAAGGGAGTCCAGTGGAGACACAGCTGTGGGGGTGGAGGGGGAGGGGGGTGAGAGGAGGACGTGTCCCACTTTACTGTCAGGTTTTATTTCACCACGCGCCCTCTGCTGGCCACAAACAGACACGGCGGCTCCTCTGCTCGAGTTTATAAAAACAAAAAAACACAATGGTGTCCAAACGAGGTCAGATGCTCCTCCTGTGTTCCCATTGTCGAGTCTCTCATGTCGCAGATGATCTTTAACAAAGACCCGCTGTCTTTGTAAGCAGACATAATAGACCTGATAATTATCGACAAGCTTTGTTTGCATCTGCAGAACGAGAGGAAATTCTTTTAAAATCAGGATTTAAACAGAAAAAAACAGTCAACAAATTCTCTTAATAAGATTGAAAACATGAAACTGACCTGTCAGTGCTTCATTAAAATCCCCACTTCATATTTAAAGTAAATAAATCTATAAATAACTTTGAATATCTTAAACATACTGTTTAGTATTAACATACTTGTACATATTATTGAACTTCTTTAACACACCGTTCTGATTGTTTTCTTAAACGTAAAGATTGTTTTCCACATTTTTAATTTCTCTTTAAGTTTGTTTCATAATTTCATACCTTTTAACAGAAATACATTCTAGTTTTCTTGAGCATAAAACTTTAATTTTAAAAAGATTCGCTTGGGTTTTTTTGTGAAACATCTGAAAAAGTTCTGAGGCTCATTTGTTCATTTCTTGACTCTTCTGCAGTTTTACATGCAATTCCTCAAATCTACACTAGCTGATGTCTGCAGTAATAATTCAGCAAATTATTGAACTTGTATTTAACCAGCATTGTTAGCTTTATATAAAAGTGCATCTTATTTTGATATTATTTGACATTATTATTATTATTGACATTCATTTAAGTTAAAAAACTCAAGTTTAAAATAAAGTTGTGGAAATGCACAAACGGTGTATTTACACGTCTAAAAATAGAAATATGACAACAGTATCATCACTCATGTCATAACGCAAGTTGATTTTGTCCTTAAAAAAAAAAGGGACATTTTTGCCAACACAGAAGCCACGCCCCCTAAAACTAAGCTAAGCTAACCATCAAAAAACTTAATCAGACTCAAAGAAGAATTCCTTTTAAACAGAGTCAGAATAGAAGAAGAATTGAAACACATGTTGGTTTAATTGTTTGATTTGCAGCTCTAACTCGCCCTCGTCAGCACTGATTGATTAAATCCATCAGTTTCCAGAAGTGTTGGAGGGCCGAAGAAGCTGAAACGACCTCGCTGAAGCTTTTCACTTCTATGTTTAGCAGAGAGGACCGAAGTGACAAAAAGCCTTTGACGTGAGAGCAAACTTTCTGCGCCGCCTCACGATTGGTCGGCCGTTGATCCCATTCAGATGTTGCCAGGGAGAGGGACCCTCCACCCAAATCACACGCATAGCACACATACACACACATTACACACTCTCCCTCCCTCTGCTGGTATTCTGTTAAATCCCACAGGAATGTTTAGAGTCCAGTTGTCGCTGCAGAAGAAGCTGAGCGGGAGGATTTGAGCCCGTCACCTCATTTCAAAAACAAAAACAAAAAAGTTAGCAGATGTCGCGAGCTGATTTTTTTCTATTTTTATAAATCTACAACACTATATATATATATATTTATCAACTAAATTCGGTGTTGGAAGACGACTTCCTCGCTCATATTAGGCACATATTCACTCGGTTTAGTTTTTAATTATCGAAACATACAATGTCCAAAATATACACTAAAATAAACAAAAATATCAACTTTTGTTTTTGCTCCCATTTTTCTTGAAGTAATAAATCGAAAACTTGTTTTTTTATGCAAACGGAAGGTTTATTTCTAAAATTTTGTTTACTAATTTGTTAAAATCAACATTATTGAGAACACTTCTGATAAGAAAACTGACTGCACCACACGCCTATCGATCAAACAAGTCACGCCCCCAAACACACCGCTTTTTGAGCCCTAATATCGAATTAATGACGGGATTATTTTCAGAAAACTAATAAGAAGGAGTGACTTTAGCTAACAACACCGAGATAACTGATGGACACATTTTATTCACTTTGGATTTGATGAGACAAGTTGAATGGGAGTCTATGGAGCCAGAGGCTTTTTGGAGCCGACCTCTAGTGGCACTCGCTGGTATTGCAGAAGCTGCGTCCTCTTTTATACAGTCTATGGTTTCAGTGCAAAAAGCCATCATGGATTTCTTTTAGGTAATTCATAACATGAGTGTTTTGTTACCGCTGTCTTCTTATTATATCACAACCAAGTGCAACAAGTGTACTTTTACATGGAAATTTGCACATGTGTGAACAAGGAGAGCAATTGAAGAAATTAAAAACTTTTTTTACAATTTTATATTTTTGCCAGTTCAAAGTAAAAAAAAGTTTTTAAACAATTTTTTTCAAATAAAATTGTGAATTAGATGATCGTTATTAAGTAATTTATACTTTTAAATTAACTAATACAAGTATCTTATTCACTTTAAGACATTAAACTCGATTGTGTTGTATTTATAGGAGAAGTTATGGTTGAAAAAGAAGAAATGGGCCCAAGTAGACAGGCGGTGACTCCAGAAGGAGGTAAAGTAAAAGGGAATAACTTTTCTTCCAGCAACAACAGATGAGAGCCAAAGTTCACTGAGGGCATCGACTGCACCCATCGGAGAGTCTGGAGGCTGCTGAGGGAGGGGTGGAGGTGAGGGGGCGGGGGTGGACGGCGTGGGAGTCCTCATAACTCACTGACAGGGTGGACCAATCAGCAGGGGGTGGGTGGGCGGGTGGGGGGCAGTAAAAGCCGGCAGGTTACACTTGGAAACTAATACACCCGTGAAACAGTGAGGGACGGACGGACAGACGGACGGAGAGAAGACACGTCTCCTGGATCACCGGATTTCACCTGAGACCAGCTCCTCGTACCGCTCAGGTAACCACTGGGTCCACTTTACTTTTCTGGAGTCAGGAGGGAGGTGGTCACACACACACACACACACACACACACACACACACACACACACACACACACACACACACACACACACACACACACACACACACACACACAGAGTATTGGCTGTCAACATGGCGAGCTGTGAGGCAGAGGGACTCTGACAGCTGGAGGCCGGTGGAAGGCATGCAGGTCGCCGCTCAGCGTGCTCCGTCTCCCGCGTGCTATTTATACTCACCGTGCAGGACTCCTGCTGGTGTCTGTTCATTCACGCCCCGCCGACGCAAATGCCACCACATTCAAGTCACCACAGATCACCAATCTGTTGTTCCTGCTACGCCTGATGGACGTTTTGTTTTTTTTGCTGTGTTTTAGAGGTAAGATGAACCCGTTTTTACCTGAACGTGAGATAATAGCAGGGATTATTTGGAGGAAAGAATTGGACCCGGCAGGAATTCCTCCAACTAAAATATGTTCAGATAGTTGAAGGTGTGGTGCATCTCTGCATTTTAAACCACTGAGTTACTAGAACTCAAAAGAATTAAGGCAAACTGGTGACTTTAAAAGTTTTAAGTTGATGAACTTAAAAGTCAGCAGTTGTCAGAACTTAAATATTTTGATTCCATTCTGCATGTACGCTGTGATTACTGTTAAATTAAATGTTTTTATCAGGTGTACTTAAATATTTTCAGTTACTTGGACCTAAAGTTTTCATTCATCTCTTTCTTTAAAAAATAAAGTACACAAACGCTTTCTTTTATGTTAACTCAACTCAACATTTATAATTACACATAAGTGAAAGTTCAGTGAAAATATGAACTATATTGTCTCATGATGTCACACCACATAAATGTCCTTAAAATATTGACAGAACAGACAAAACTGAGTCTCCATTTTACTTTTGGCCTCGAAAATCTGTGACCTTTTAAATCTGACTTTTTAGGTGTTAAATCTGTTGATAAATTATTATGACTGATTAGCGTCCTTTCTTCTGTTCCTCTCCTCCTACAGCGACATGGCCATACCCAGGATGTTCAACTCCAACACGCCGTTCGTCATCGTCACCGGCGGATCCGAGCTCTCGTTTCTGGGCAAAGAGGAGGACGGCCGGGGCTGTGAGGAGGAGGAGGAGGAGGACTCGCTGCTGGTCCAGGCCATCGCCCCCCATCTGAGCCGGGTGCTGCAGCGCGGCACCGCCAAGTATGTGGTCACCGAGGAAGACGAGGAGGATCCCTGCGTCTCCATCGTGGCGCAGGCTGAGAGTAAGACGGGAACCATCTGAAGGCACGATGGAGTTATTCAGGGGACGTTGTTAAAGTCCCGTTTGTTGTTTTTATCAGTTGTTTGTTGTCAGGAGAATCGTTCCTGCAGGTGAACTACAGATGGAAGAGTTCACGAGATCTAAAGGACAATACAGCTTCTTTTATTTCTAGATCAGCACCTGTTTTCATTAATTGAATGCTCTGATCTGATTTTAAGGATAAGAGAAAATGCGATTAAATTCCTTATTTGGGTAATAATACAAGTGGATAAATGTACTAATGTGACCAACTCTTTCTCCGTCCCAGGAGAAGACTTCCAGGAGTTCAGCCCGAGCAGCACTCGGACTCCCTTCTCTCGATCTCAGCTCCTCCACAAACACCGGTGAACACACACCACGAGCAGCACACACTCCCAGCCGGGGGTCCAAATACACTACAGAGCCAGACGGCTGCCGGTGTCGTGTAGTACACACACCTGCCCACTAGAGGGAAGCGTTTCGGCATCACATGCTTTGAGGAAAAGAAACCATGTGGCAAGTTTAGAAAAAAAAAATCCTCCAGAATGCAGTTTGACATTGTTTTGCTGAAATCATCAAGACCTTCCAAAACATGTGTCACGTGCACTAACGCATTCCTATACACTCAGTGCAGGCTTTTTAACTGAGCGCTGATAACCAGCTGGTTGGTCCCTCTCCTCTGTAGCCCAGAGGGCGCCGAGTCCATGATATCCCCCTCAACAAAATCTCCAATTTAGATTTGTCATATGTTTATATATCAAAGCAGGGATTCGTCTTTCTGTACGAGAGAATAAAAGCGACACATTTCCTCTCATTCGCAGATTTCTCCTCAAAGACGCGTCCGTCCCGAGTGACACGGAGGACGAGGACTTCGATGAAGCCGCCAAACTCCCGTTCTTCCACCTCCAGAGGAAGCAGCGCAGGAAAACCAGAAGCAGGCCGAGCCGGGAGGAAGGCGAGGAGCGTCCGATCATCCGAGGCCTGTGGGTGCAGGAGATCGACTGGCTGAAGTCGTCGGACAGAGACGCCGCGTCGGCCGCCGACATCATCCCGCCTCCTCCTCAGTTCACCGACGTGTGCGACGGCGTCGGGAGGTCGGAGGAGGCGTCGCCGTCGGACGACCGGCGCACGTCCACGGACACGGAGGACGGAGGAGGCTCCGACTGTCCCTCCGTCTTCACTCACGAGAGCGAGTCGGACTCGTCTCTCTGCGTCGAGGCCGACCGGCAGGAAGCGCATCGGCGCGGAGTCGAAGCCGGCGCGTCCGACTCGACCTTCGACCTCATGCACGTGTCTGGATTTAACTCCTCCCCCCTTGCAGAGTGGGAGTCCGACTCGGCGGGGCGCGTGCGAAGCCCGCTGGGACTTTCAGACTCGTTCGAGTTCGACGAATCGAGCGACGAAGTTTTCGACGAACTGAGCGGGAAAGTAACGCAAATACCGAAGACGTGCGTTTCAGCCGTCTTCAGAGATTTAATGAAACGGATTCTGAACGACTGGAAGATCACGAAGCCGGCCAACGAAGGACTCCTGTTTCATCACGTAAGACGTTTACGTCCAAACTTGTACGCGTCCACAAAGTTTCTTGTGGTCAAAATATTTTCACTTTTAGCTCCGAATAATTATAAAAATACCAGATCCTACATTTCCCATGATGCAACCCGTAGCTTCCAATGAAAGTAGTGGAGTTAAACGCTACAATTTTTCCAGTTAAAATGTAGTGGAGGTTTAAGTATTTAGTACAATTTGTGTGGATTATTTTATAGATTTTTTTTGTCCACTTGGTTTTCCCCCTCACTTAGTTTTTAATTTTCTGTCTCCTGCAGCGCCTGCAGCCGAGCGGCTCTCGGTACCGGGAGGGAGAAGAGTACCGCGTCCTCCATCACATCCAGAACGGCTCGTACGGCGACGTGTTCTGCGTTCGGGACAAAAGCACCGGCTTCAAATGTGCCGCCAAGAGGGTGAGCCCAGAAACGACAAGTCGTTAAATAACACGCAGACGCAGATTTAAGTGGTTTTTTTTTTTTACGTCGTTGTCGACTCTTCTCAGATTCCTCTGAGTCACTTCAGCAGCGAGGAGGTGAGCACGTGGAGCGCCCTCAACTCCCCTCGAGTCGTGGAGCTCTTCGGGGCCGTGAGGGAGGGGCTGAACATCGTGCTCTTCATGGACCTGAAGCCAGGTAAATCCATTTTTATTTATTTTTTATTAATCGCATACCTGTGCTGTATGAAAATAAAACGGTCTGGGTTGACTTCTCTAAACCTCCCCAGCCTGTCTGGCCCAGCTTCTGAAGGAGATGAGCTGCCTGCCTGAAGATTTGGCCCTGCACTACCTTCACCAGTCACTGGGGGCGCTGGAGCACCTGCACCACAGAAAGGTGCTTCACCTGGATGTCAAAGGTGTGTTCTGGTTTTCAGATGACATGTTGGCTCTGTGCTCCTGCCGGATGTTTCAGGGTCATCATGCTTCCAGCTGTCTTTCACTTAAAGCTGCACTCATCAATGTTTCTCTATTAATAACAAATCTGCGTTTTACTTTGGTAAAAGTACTAAGAGGACACTTTAAAAATAGTCTCACTCACGCATCAATGCCAAAACAGCATTTTATTGTGCTTAAAATACTAATGATTTGTTTGATTACGGATGAATCTGCTGATTATTTTCTCCTTTAATCGGTCAAATGTTTCACAGATTCTTAAAATAATGAGAAATTTCTCACTCAACACTCATTTTGTCCTGTAAATAGTAATAATTAAAATGAACAGGAAAGAAAGACCCAAACTGTCAAATGTTTACATATAAACAACAACATATAATGCATTGAAAATATTATAGTAAAATGTTGTTTAGTTTTTTCTGAATAGTGAACGCTATCTTTTGATCCATTTTAATACACTTTCCCATCAATATATAACATACTTTATGTTATTGATTTTCAAAGCAAGACTTTTACTAGAACTACACAACAGTATTTTAAGTAGTTAAAGTTATTCGGCGTGTTTAGGTGGAGCTCAGCTATGTGAATAAATGTTACTAAACGATCGTAGATCGATCGCTCGGTTTGCCGTCAGCTAAATGTGCCCGGTGATGAGATTTAATCCTCGTCATGTGTCAGCTTCCTGCTTCTCACTCAACTGTTTCATGATGAGCGAACAAGCCGTCTCACCTGATCCCACGTCTTGGTTTTATTGCAGTTGACAATGTGCTGCTGTCTGCAGACTGCAGAGACGCGTTCCTCTGCGACTTCGGTCTCTCAGAGACGCTGGACGACAGCGGGCGGAGCGCCGAGGCGTTCAGGGGTGAGTCCGGGGCCAAGGGGTGAGTCCGGGGTGAGTCCGGGGTGAGTCCGGGCTCAGGGGTGAGTCCGGGGTCAAGGGTGAGTCCGGGGTGAGTCCGGGCTCAGGGGTGAGTCCTGATGAGTCTGCAGTGAAACGGGGGCTCAGTTTGAATTCATTTCACATTTTTTTAAACCAGATAAATAAATAAAAATTGCAAAGAAAAAGTGACAAATCAGAGTTTATTTACCTTTTTTAAAAATCGACAATTAAAATTCCCTTTTTGCGATTACAAGCTATAATTAAAACAGTTTATTTGTCTGTGATCATTTGAATTATATTACTTGTTTTTATGTTAACAAAGTTCAGGGGAACACAAACAGAAAGTCCTGAAGTCATTTTGACACCAGATGTTCCTTCACCTCTGGAAACTGTGACGTCTTGGTGTCCCATTGAGAAGTTATTTTGACTCCAAAACTAAAAACCCTGTTTACAAAATAGTTGGGACGCTTTGTAAAATGTAAATAAAAACAGAATGCAATGATTTGCAAATCATGTCAACACATTTAATACAAAAAGACCAAAGACAACACATCAAGTGTTGAAATGGAGAGCTTCTTTCTTTCTTTCTTTCTTTCTTTCTTTCTTTCTTTCTTTCTTTCTTTCTTTCTTTCTTTCTTTCTTTCTTTCTTTCTTTCTTTCTTTCTTTCTTTCTTTCTCATATATTCATGTGCTGTTCTAAGTAAACAAACACAAGTCATGGCAACGGGAGCACGATCACGTGCAGAATTATTCAGCAGGACGAACGACTGGTTAAGAAAAGAGATGGAGGTTTAATTATTGAACTGAGCCATTTGTGTTTGTAGGAGCCGCCCTCCCCGGCACGGAGACCCACATGGCCCCCGAGGTGGCCCGAGGAGATCGGCTTTGTGCCAAGGCGGACGTGTGGAGCAGCTGCTGCATGCTGCTGCACATGCTGAATGGATGGCAGCCGTGGATCCGTTACTACTCCCATCCGCTGTGTCTGCAGGTGCGAGTCTCCTCCTCACAGGTTGGGACGGGACGGGACCGGACGACTCGGAGGTATTCTAACTCCGTATCTGATCGTCTGTTGTTCAGATTGTGAAAGAGCCTCCGCCTCTGTGGGAGGTGCCGTCCAACTGCAACAACTTCACGGCCAAAGTGTTCAGAGCCGGACTCCAGAAGGACTCCGACAGACGAGCGTCGGCCAAGGAGCTCCGGAGGAAAACCACGCAGGCCCTCAGAGCAGGTCGACGCAACACGAGTGGAAAACAATCATAATAATAACAAACAAAGTCACTTTTTTTTTTAGCGTCATCCTCACAGCAGATGAAGAAACTATAAGATGCAGAGGATCAGTAAGAATTTATATTGGGCCGGCTACCATAACCAAGAAATTAGTTTTAGAGGTGGGACAGATACAAAAAGTTCTGTTTGACCCAGTTACAGGTACCGCGAGTATATTATGACATTTCTATCTTCATCATCTTCTCCCCAGTCGGAGGTCTGAGTCCTCGGTCCGTCCAAACCGCCTGTGAGAAGCTGTGTCCCGGTCGGGTCCAGGATGAAGACGTCCCCTCCTCTTCGTCCCCCGAGACCCCGAACGAACCCACGATGCACTGGGTGAGCCCCTGGAGGACCACGGCGATGGACGAGGACGACCGGGCGGGTGCCGACTCGGACCGGGGCTTCGAAGTGGAGACGGAGTCCTCAACCAGGAAACGGGACTCTGAGCCAAAGTCTCTGCGGGACGATTACGTCACAGACGAAAAGGACTGGGAGTCGGACTCAGAGGTGGACATCTACATGGGGGAGGACGAGTACATCCGGGAGAAGTGGCTGAAGACTGACAGGGACTACGAGGGGGACTGGGAGGAGGAGGAGGAGGAAAGAGAAGGAGGAAGAGTGGGACTCCTCCGTGTGCTCAGAGTACCTTCGTGCTCTCAAAGGTCTTTTCCCGTTGCTGCAAAAAGGCCAACTGGCCGACGAGCCTTCGTGGGGATCAGAGGCCGAGCTGGAGTACCTGCGAGACGGTGAGTCACAACAACTCTTCATCGCCGAGGCGACACTTCACCGATTCACTGACTGGATACGAGACAGAAATCCTTCAGTGCGTTTTATTAAGATGCTTTGTTATTATTAGGATTAAGATGTGTCTCAAATGTTTGAGATTTTTACTCTGTCACTTTTTTTTAAAGGATTTTTTTTTTTACATATTAAGACGTCTTGATAAAATATTCACGCCCACATTAACTTCTTAAGGGAAATAAAAAATTGTTGTAATGTTCATAGCAGTTTCATTATTTCCCTCCTTTTGGATGGGAGGCAAAATACCTTCCAGTTGATCTGGATGGATGAAAGCCTTCACAGACAATCAATCAATCAATCAATCAATCAAACAAACAATCAATCAATCAATCAATCAATCAAACACTATTGTGAGTTGCATCGATGCTCCAGAGGTTTCACCACGTTATGAACTAATACAGTGATGGAAAACCAAGCGTGTCGTTTGTCTCCAGCAGAAACTCTTCATGTGTTTTTGTGTTTTCCCTCCCAGACGTAGTTCTGGGCGCCACCGTCCGGACCCCGTCCCCCGAACCTCGGGATGACCCCCCGTCCTGCTTCAGCTGCTCGGACGCGTCGCAGCTCGACGCCTCGGAGAAGGTGCGACGCAGACAGATAAAGACGTGCGTTTGTTCTGTTCATTGAAAATGACTCCTACAGAAGATCTGTTTTTCTCTCCGTGTTTCAGGACTCCGATCATTCGTCCGACGACCTCAGCTCCGGCGTCTTCTCCTCCTGCAACAGTGAGACGGATGGACGCCTGGAGTGGTCGGCGTCGGCCAATCAGACGTCCTCACGCTGCTTTGAGGGTAAAAACAAAACAAAAATAACCCGTCAGAAAACGTCTCTTATCTCTGGTGTGATGATATTTTTTTTTTTTTTTCTTTTGACACTCGTGCTTTTTACAGGCGTCGACATCTGGATCGAGAACGTCCAGGGCGAGTGTCTGAGGATCCGTGAACGCCGGCGGGTCAAAGTGGGCCACGTCGCCATAGGAATCAGCGACCAGGTACGAAACACGTCCAACCCGTTTTCAACGTTCGGGACGGTTTCTCGGGTGGGTTTCATCGTCCGCCGTCTGTCTCTCAGGTCTCGGGGAAAGCTTTTACTCTGGAGACCCTGGACAGGAAGACGGTGTCCTTCGAGCAGGAGATCAGGGAGTCGGGTCTGTGGCTGCGCTGCGTCCCGGCTCCCGACAGGTGTCAGCGCTGGAGGTGGAGGGTCCGAGACGGCAAGCTGGAGCTGCGAGAATGATGGCTTTTTTTTTCTGTTCTGTTTTTTTTATTGTTGTTTTTGCCCTAATTTTGTTGTTGTTGTCGGGGAAAAAAGGGAAAAGCCGCTAAGTTCAGAGGCTGAAGTTCATACACACTCAGCGGCCACTTTATTAGGAACCGCATGCTCAGAAACAGACTTCCTCTGAAACAGCCTGCGTTCTGAGTCCTGAAGCTTTGTGAGCTGCTGCATCGTCCTGCTGGAAAAGAGCCTTTAGAAGATGACGGACGGAGGTGGTCAGCATCGATGCTCGGAGACGCTGTGGTCCAACTTCATGAGTGTGGAGTCATATTCACGGTCTCTTCATTAAAGAGGGACTTTGAGGAAGCTCTGGGACGCCTTCGCGCTTCTGAAACAGGAAGTCCATCAGCGTCGTGTCCGATCTTGCAGCTGCAGCGACTCGCGTTATCGTCCACTCCTCTGTTTACGCCAAACAAACCTCTAATTCCATCACGTGTGCATGAAAACTGTTGATTAAATGTGTGTGTTTGAGGTGAAGAGGCTTATTGTTTATCCTGTAGGAATAATCAGACGGAGATCAAGGGAATTCGTTTGTAATGACACCTAATGTGACTGAGAGTGAGTCGGGGGAGGGGTTAATCTGGGGGGCCGGATTAAACTCGGTCCCGTGGTTGTTGGTATTAAGGGGCCCGAAGTGTCCCAGGAAAACATTCCCCACACTAACATGGCAGCAGCAGCCTGGACTGTTGACACAAGGCAGGTCTGGCAAGGCGAGTGCTGATTCTGATCTGTCGACTCGGCAGAAACGGAGATCCATGCAGTCTGTCCGGTTTTAGCGAGCCTGTGGCTGCTTGCTGCCTCAGATTCAGGAAGTGAAAACCCAACGAGTTTGTAGTCCGTCTGCCTCTAGTTCTTCGGTCTGAGCTGCTTTTCTGCTCAGAGCGGTCGTCTGAGTTATTATATCCTTCCTGTGAGCTCCCACAGGTCAAACTGTTACTGTAAGTGTGCCGGAGTACAAACTGAATGTAAAAGGTTTCGTTATGTAAATGATTATTTGTTGAGATTATTTTCCTTCATCAGTTAGTCAAAAAAAAAGAAAGAAGTGTTTTCCTTACATGCACCATTAACAAGGAAAAGACATCCAGTTCGCAGCACCTCTCTGAACCAGTCAGGAACCAAACAGGAACCAGTCAGGAACCATAAAAAAAATCAGGAACCAGTCAGGAACCAGACAGGAACTAGAAAATCTCGCCACCTCGTGTATTTCAGGGTTTTTTTTCTACAAAAATCCTGCAGACCTTAATACTTGAACGTTACTGACATTTTATATCTTAATAAAAAAAAATGGCCTCTGAGGCAAAGCAGTTGCTCTCCTTCTGCTTCTTTTTCCCACTCATCATCATCATCTTCATTTTTTTCATCAGTCCCTCACGGCAGCAGCAGTGAGTGACACGTCCTATTAAACCAACAGCAGGACTACAGACCTGCAGCACACTGATAAAGACAGACAGGCCTGAAAGAAAAATCATGTGACTGTTCCTCACGTGAATCAATGTTTCACATGTGACCGTACGCCGGGTTTCATACGTGAAATTATTGTGAATTGATTTGAGTTTCTTGTGGTCATTTTGTGTCTCTGTGGTGGCTTTAGTAACTTAGGTTATTTTGCATATCTTTGAGTTTCTTTGCATTCATTTTTTTCAACACATGTAGGCTGTTTTATATCCTTCTTTTGCAATTTTGTTTGTCTTTGTGCTCTTTTTGTGTCTCTGTGGTTCTTTGGATCACTTCATGATCATGTGTTTTTTTTATTATGTGTCTTTGTAGTTATTTTTTGACCTTTTGTGGTTGTGATTGTTTGTCTCATGGTCATTTTGTGACTAATGATATCTGTGTCACGTCATGGTCTTGTTTTGACTCTGTGGTTGTTTTCTATCCACTATTTGTGTCTCTGTAAACATGATGCCTCTATGAGTTTTTGTTTTAAGTCTCTTTTTATTTATTCAGTATCTCTGTGGTTATTTTGTGCATTTTATCGAGGCTCTGTGACTTTCAGAGAACAAATATTAACTCTTTAAATAAAGGTGTTTTCCTGCAGGGGCCTCCTGACCTGGGGCCCGGGCCCAGCTGTGATAGGCCTGAGCAGGGACCTTTGTGACGGCCTGGGTGGGTCGCTGCCGCTCATATAGAGACGTGAGGCGGTATCAGCAGAGGAAACCCAGCCAGAGTCCAGTCATCCCGCCGTGTTGTCCACATCTCCGAGGGCCTGAAACTTGAATAAAATTGTGTGCGGCTCACTTCCTCGACATTTTGTACCCTGTGCAACGCCGGGATCTGCGGACGCTGATTGGACCGCGGCGGAGCGGAGGCGGGCCTTCGCCGCCGCCACGTCGCGCTGTGATTGGCTCCGGGTTGATAGTGGGACGCGCCCGCGCGCCGGTGTCTCCCTGGTTGCGCAAGACGCCATTTTGGAGTGACAGTGAAAGATAACGGAAAGATCGAGAAGCTGTCTTTCTAGAGGTACCGACCCGCTCCGACTCGGCTCCGTTTGTCCCGGAATGTCACACTGTGCGCGGCGGTTGTCGCTCCGTGCGAAGCGCCCGGTTTATGTCGGCGTTTGACATGACGTCACGGTGTTCTTGTCCGGACTGTGACGCGGCATTTAGCTCCGCGGCGGCTAGCTCGCTCCGCGGCGGCTCCGGTGGAGGGACAGGTCGGGCAGGAGCGAGCTGTCACCGCGGGGCTCTCTCAGCCGGACTCTCCCCTTCCGTTTCGCCGACCGTCTTCACAACACGTCGGTGTTCGACACGTTAATAATGTATCGCCGTGTTTTTTTGTTGTTTTTTTGTTGTTGTTTTTTTGTCAACTTTAAAAATTGACGTCTTCGTGAACGGTGCTAGCTAACGTGAGCTAGTGAAGCTAACTAGCTTAGCCGCAGCATCCGCCCTTCAGCGGAGCTAACAGCTAACAGCGAGCTTCCGGTCACCGACCCGGTCACTCCGTGTTTCCTCTCTTTAACTTCGAGTCGGCTGGACGGTCGGCCTCTTCCCTTTGTTTTCTTGTTTTCGCGGAGGTCGAGGTGTTGTTGGCGTCTCGTGACGGATCCTCGTCCAGAACAGGATCCGACCAGCTGGGCAGCAGCGGCGGCAGCAGGCCGCTCGGCTCGGCGGGTCCATCCGGGTTAGCTGCCCTCTGCGTGTACACACTTAAATCGAGTTGATATATATATATATTTATATTTATATATATATATATATATATAAATAAATATACACACTGAGATTGTCGTGTAAAAGTTGGTGCCGGAAGCTCATGGTGGATGTGGACGTGTTTTTTGGGGACGCCGGCGGGTCAACGTGGAGCCACAAACCGAGAAACGTTGAACATTAGCTTCAGTGAACATCCCTCCTGTGTGCTCCATGTTCCGCTGTCATCCACCTGTTCTCACCATTTAGTCAACAGTTAATGACATAATTCATTTCTGTTGTTGTATTCTTGATGATCCACTTCCTCCTCCTTCTCCTCCCCTCTCCTCCCCCCTTCTTGGCGTATAACTCCACTGAAACTAAAAACGTAAGTGACTCTTCCTAACCCCGTTTCCTCTCTCTGCTCCTGACAGCTTCGTCACCATGGGGAATGTATTCACAAACTTATTCAAGGGCCTGTTCGGCAAAAAAGAGATGAGGATTCTCATGGTCGGGCTCGATGCTGCTGGAAAAACAACCATCCTTTATAAACTGAAGCTCGGAGAGATAGTCACCACCATTCCCACCATTGGTATGGATTCAGATCAAACTTCCTGACATCACAGGTGTATTTATTTTAGGACGTGTCGGGGTGCCCATTTTAAATGTTTCAATGTTATTTGATACAGATATTTTTTATGGTACAGAAACCCAAACTTTACTTTTTGTAAAGCCCTGACTGTTGTTTTAATGTTCTTTAAAGCTCCTTTTCTTTGATTTGACAAAATCATTAAATGTCAAATGTTTTCCATACACGAAAAACTGTGCCTGATTATAATACTGTATAAAAATGTTGATTTAAATCAGGAACTGTGGCCTCAGAAAATAAGTACATTGGTTTAGGAATCAAACAAAACATTTGAGGGCACCTTTTAGTCCTTGATGTACTTGTTATCGACCACATTTTTGTTGTCTGAAACACAACGAACGAGAGCTTCAATTCAACTTGAATTCAGCTTCATTTTTAAATTATAAAACCATTTGCCGGCACAGATTGTTGGATATTAAAGCTTTTTACTAAATGTGCAGCAGGTTGAGTCTCAAACACCCAAAACTTGAATTGCACACAGCTCTTTTTTTGTTTTTTACTTTATATTTTTCTGTGCCGGTCGGTGACTCATCCGCTCTTCTCCTCCACCTCTCCAGGTTTTAACGTTGAAACTGTAGAATACAAGAACATCAGCTTCACAGTGTGGGACGTGGGCGGTCAGGACAAAATCCGGCCGCTGTGGCGCCACTACTTCCAGAACACTCAAGGTGAGGGGAGACTTTTTTATCTCTGCTGGCACTCGCTGGTGTCGGTGAACATTGCCGCCCATAGGTGGCCTCCTCGGTGCATAAAAGATGATCTTAAAGCGAAGCGAACCAATGACTCATGCGCCATTGTTCAATCCTCAAAGGGCTTATTGTGTGGCATCCTCTACTACTATTTCCTTGACATGTAAATCATCACAAAATGTAAAGGCTGATGTTCTTCCACGTGTCGTGTTGAGCTGCTGGCAGTTTTGAAAACTGAGCTTGTGTGGTTTTTTTTGTTTTTTTTTACTTGTCTGCAGAAACATTTTGTGATTTCAGTGAAGTTTTTATTCGTGGGTTCGAGCTGCTCCTCTGCATGCATCGGGCCAACATCGCCGTCCACATACTGAGCGCCCGAGTGTGAAATTGAATGTATGAATTCTTGCGGTAGTGATAAACGATACAGCCGCATCTTATCGTCACGGGAACTGAGAGGATTCCTCAAACATCATGTTTCTACCTCCAGAATATATCAGTATATCAGTATTTTCCTCGGCGTGTAGAGAAGTCGCTGCTCAGTCAAACATTTTCTTATTTATCGATAAGTGAAGTTGACAGAAACATTTTTACGTTTTCGGTCACTTTTCGAGCCTAAATGTGAAATATTTGCTGCATTTTCTTTGTCGTGTATGAACAGTAAACTGAAGACATCAGTGAGAAATCGTTTCATTTGTGGTGGGTTTTCTTTTAATCCTCATCATTTAACTGATGCTGCTGCAGAAATATCCTCGTTTGCCCGTTCAGTGGAGCTGCAGGGAGGATGAACCGTTTGCAAACATCCTGTGGTGTCTTCAGGTCTCATCAGGACCGTAATCACACCTGCTCAAATATTAACACGAAGCAGAAAACGCAAGATTTCAAAGCAGGTTTTCATCCATCAACAACTTTTAAAACTTGAAAGTGTTGAAATGCAGCTTTTTACATAATTAATTTTGAGTCCCAAAATGACTTGGCAACATTAAGTAATAAATTCTTCTGCACTTGAATTCATGAGTTTGCTGTTAGTCAGCCTTTTAGTTTGGAAAATGTTCACACTCAACAGCCCTGCAGCTGCCAAGTAACACATTTTATTTTAGACTTCCTGTCTTCTCCACTTGAATGCAGTGAGTGATATTAGACTCTTTTTTCTTTTTTAGAGACATTTAGCTGTTTTGAGGTTATAAACTGAGATTATTAAATGCAGGATTAAATTTTACTGGAAGAAAATCAGAGCTTTAAACCGGGGAGAGAAGAACAAGATGTGAAATTAGATAACCGACAACACGCCGCTGCGGTCGCGGTGTCCTGACTGGTCCGAACGGTGTTTTTCAGGGCTCATCTTTGTGGTGGACAGCAACGACAGGGAGCGAGTGAACGAGGCGAGGGAGGAGTTGTCCAGAATGCTCGCCGAGGACGAACTCAGAGACGCCGTGCTGCTCGTTTTTGCAAATAAACAGGTGAGGTCACTTTTCTGCTTCCTGGAAGCGTCTCGAAATGTAATTTAAACTTTTAAAAAAAAGTGAGATTCAGGATATTTCTGGTCTGAAACTGGGACGCGCACTCGATACGGGAAGAGGTTTCTGCGTTTGTAACCTGTCAAACTTCAAAAGGTTATTCGTACATCAGAGCTTTACGTCAGAGTCGAGTAAATATAAACTTTCTGTAATCTGCTCCTGAGAACGTGAAACGTCTTCGCAGATGAAACCGGAGTGATCGATCGGGAGAATAAAGATGAGAGTTCAGCCGGAGTTCGTTGTGAGATATAAATAGACAGTCGCTAAATTTAAAAATGACACTCTTGCCTTTTCTTCTTCCTCCTCCTCCCAGGATCTCCCCAACGCCATGAACGCTGCCGAGATCACAGACAAGCTGGGGCTGCACGCCCTGCGCCAGCGCAGCTGGTACATCCAGGCCACCTGCGCCACCAGCGGGGACGGCCTGTACGAGGGCCTGGACTGGCTCTCCAACCAGCTCAAGAACCAGAAATGATCCATTCCACCAGTTTTTTGATTTTTTTTTTTTTGTTTGTTGTTTATTTTCTCTGTTTCAACACAGCGGCAGCACCGGATCCAAGCCCCCCCCACCCCCATCCTCCTCTTCCTCCTCCTCATCCCCTCCCATCTCACCCCGATCTGCCCCGACTCTTTCTTTCAAGAACTTCCTCCATTCCCTCCTCCCGCTCTCTGCCCTCCTCCTCCACCCTCGTCAGTGCTCTCGGGGCTGTAGCCTGTGCTGCTTGTGTGTGTGTTGGGCGTGTGTGTGTGTGTGTGTGTGTGTGTGTGTGTGTGTGTGTGTGTGTGTGTGTGTGTGTGTGTGTGTGTGTGTCAGCGAGTGTGTGTGTGTGTGTGTGTGTGTGGGTGGGTGTGAAGGCGTCT
The DNA here is from genome assembly GCF_029030835.1 of Brachyistius frenatus. NCBI lineage: Eukaryota > Metazoa > Chordata > Actinopteri > Embiotocidae > Brachyistius > Brachyistius frenatus. Next base: position 138,102 of record NW_027210650.1, on the reverse strand, counting down.
CTGCGTATGCTGGCTGGGATTGGGCGTGACCCTGGCGTGCCTTTTACACACCTCCTGTGGAATCAGCAGTCTGGTTTATCAAGCCCCCTCTCTCCATCCACCAAACTCAGCCTCCAAACCCACTCGGCATCCCCCCGCCTCCCCATCACCCCTCCACTCTCAGTCTTGCACGGCCCCCCCACCCTTCTCCCTCCCCCACCCTTACTCTCCAGAGGAAGCATGGTTTTCATAGGGCAAAGAAAGAGCAAGGGTGCAAGCTCTCGTTCCTCCTCCCCCCCACTCCCCCGTAGCGTATATCTATGTTAACTAGAACCGTTCAACCTGCGTAGACTGAATGCTAGATGTTCATTTTACCCCCCACCCTCCCTTTTTTTTAATTTTTTTTTTTTTAATTTAGAAAAACCTCCAGACCCACCTGTAAGAGATTCAGTAAATTGCATCTTAACCTGTATCAGGTTGAAGCAAATGAAAAAACAGAAAAAGTTGTAAAAAAGAAAAAGAAAAAAAAAAAGGAAAACACGCCCATCCTCGATCGTTCTGGTGTCATTTGAAAATCATGCTGTTTGTTTTATTATTATTATATTGGAGTATAACAGGTTATTCTTAGCAATGGTTCTCCAGTGAACACTACCTTTTCTCTCCCTCACCCCACCCCCCTCCCCACCACGAAGCGAGACCGTGAAGCACAAGGCAAAACCAAACAATCTCCCAAAAACTTAAATTCGACTTTAAAAATAAAAAAGAGAATCTGCAGATGTATGCAACTCTTTTGTCTCTTCAGATCTTTTTTTTTTCGGTAGCTGGCGTTTATTTAAAAAAAAAAAAAAAAATTGAAATCTTTTTTTGTTTTTTTGAGAGGTGACCTTCGGTGTAACGAATCATCCTGACAGTTCCTACTTCATGTCAAGATACAAAAAGGTGTTGGACGAACCGGTTACCTGAGACAGGTGTCCCGATACATTCACAAGCTTCACATGTTTATTCCTTTACCAGATGTTACATGTGTTGTTCTTTTTCCTTTTTTTTTTCCTGTGACTAGTTTTAGGATTTCTATTTGTATAATGACTGCAGAACCAAATGCATTTGAGCAGTATGACAAATCCTGTACGTGGAAGTAGTGACGAGTAACGTCCGAGGGCCTCGGCTGATTTTGACGAGTTTTTTTTTTTTCTCTCATACCAACGGTTGGCTAGTTTTACTTTGAAATCCGAAAGCATCCAGCTGTCTAATTCTCCTGGTTGGGATGAAGGATTGGCACCAAAAAACAAAACAAAACAAAACAAAAACTAAATGAAGGCTCTTTAACTGTGAACGGTCCGGACGTGACGAGAGGAGACTCGGAGTCGGGGGCGTCTCGGTGTTTTACAGGCGACGGCTTCTCGTTTTAGCGCCGAAACACGGCACTCCTGTCGGCGGCGAGCTGGAAGGACTCGGCGGTAGACCTGTTGAGGGGAAACGGGGTGCGCGGTTACCTGGTCGTGAGATTCAGCAGGCGTCCTCGGTGTCGAACCACGGGGGGGTTCAGCTGGCACTTCTGTCAAGAATGATTGTAAATCTGTACGTTCCCCTGTAAACTGTTTCTGTGGGGATTTCCTGAACACATTAATAAACATGATTTGATCCAAACAGCCGACGGACTTTTCTTCCATTTAAGAGACTCGGGGGTCCGTCGGGTCCCGGGTCCGTCGGGTCCCGTCTCCGTCCGGCCAACACTGATGTCACAATATCTCCATTATGGTTTTCCAGTCAGGTAGAGCTGAAATTATTTGTTGATTAGTCCATTAAAACCAATAAAGTGACAACATTGGTGCCATTTTACAAGAGGAAACAGTCAAATTATTAGGTACACCCATCAAAATCAAATGCAGTCTATTAAAACAGTCATTTATGAAGATTATCAATCAATCAGACTTTATTTATAGAAACTTTTCATACAAATGGCATGTAACACACACACACACTTAACGCAATACATAAGTTCATTATAACAAACAAGCTTGGTGGTAAAAAAAAAAAAAAGAACTCTGGAAACTCAATCTGTCACTCGGGAAACACCAGAAGTAGGAAGAATGAAATAAATTAAAATAAAGTCGTCTAATAAAACCAACTAAATTGCAAAAATAAATAGTCAAATATATCAATAAAATGTACTCAAAAGTTAAATAAAATATTTTAATAAACAGCTATACAAATAAAAATGTAAATATATTACAGAAATATATATATACATATATATATAAAAACACTGAGTGTACTGTGAAGTGTATTTTCTTGCTCCCACAGTTTCCGTGTTAATTTGTAACTTGGACTGAGCTGCTGGTTGAACTTCACACAAACATGTTCAGCTCAGAAAAACAAGCTTCTCACTGCTTTTCTGTCCAGATTCAACCTGCAGGGGGCGACGGAGAGCCGGTATGAAGTGACTTAACATTCAGTGTTTGGAAGCAAATCAAAACTGTGGAGAAACACAAACAGATGCAATATGACCAGAAAAAAATAAAATACAAAGAGTCAAGGCAAACACAAAGATTCAAAATGACAACAAAGAAATACAAAACAACAACAAAGAGACAAATTCATGCAAAATGGTCGCTGAGAACGGAATAATGCAAAGTTGGCGAAAAGAGGCACAAAATGAGCTGAGGGATTCAAAGCAACCACAGAGATGCAAAATAACCACATGGTGATGCAACACAACAACACAACAACACAACACAACAAGCAAGGCGATCACACATTCACGCAGAATGGCCACAGAGATGCAGAAAACACGACAAAGTGATTCAAGCAGCTGGAAAGAGACAAAAACAATGAAGAACAGCCTCCGACTCAAAACTAGACAATGAATCAGTGTTGGAGTCTTTTACATTTCATTCAGCCGACGCTTTTATCCAAAGCGACTTACAATAATAATAATAATAATTTATTGTGTTTAAATACTTTGTTTGTTAATGATTTATGTTTAAATAGAAAGAGAAATGTAAAGAAATGAAAAAGGACACGAAAGTACATGAACCCGGAAGGTTTAATCTCGTTGCTTTTCCAAAACCTGCAGCGGCTTCAGTGGAGGAGGAGGAGGAGGAGGAGGGGGAGGGGAGGAGGGGGAGGGGGGGAGGGGAGCACACCTGACGGACAGACTCCTCCCCTCTACACACACACACATACCGTTGTTGGCACTCAGTGCTGGCACGACGTCCTGCTTTTGTTTTTCGAAGGAGAATAACAGCAGCTCACAGGTCGACATCATTCAGAAAGTCAGCAGGATGTCTGACAGCTGAAACCCGCCGAGTGACGAGACACGCACTTCACAGGTGAGGAGATGCTAACAAGCTAGGCTAGTCCCAACAGGTGCAGGCTGGTTTCAACCGCGAATAAAAAGTGAATGTAAAGAGATGGAGTGAGCCGAACTTAGCCGAATTTATCTCCGTCTTCATGCCACTTTATTAGAAGTGTGCTGACGTGGATTCGTGTTTTCTAAAGTGAGAGGAAGTCATTTTCTTTTAGTTTCACTATGAACGTTCGGGCCCTGCGCCGACACCTCACCCGTGTTCGCTTTGATTGCAGGTTTTATTGGGACTTCCACTTTGTACGGCTGATCCTCTTTTGTCTCCAGACATGATAAGCGGTTAAATCAGTCACAATAATTAATAATTTATTTACAGAGGCTTCAAGTGTTAATGGTGCACTTGGTGAAATTGAATTTATTCACCTGCACAGTTATTTCGCAAATTAAAGTTGTTGTAGGGCGATGGAGCGAGCCGAAGTGTGTTGAAGGTTTGATAAAGTGAGAGGAGTAATTTTCCAACATTTGTTCTTCTCAACTGTGAAAGTTTGCAGTTTCTCTCATATCATTTCAAATAAAATATTTTCGACTGTTGGAAATATGAATATTATAGTCCTTAAAACTCTGCTGAAACTAATGACTTAATCAGGCAATCAATGCAGAATTGATTAGAAATACGTTTTTATTATCATTTAAGGTTGTTTAATTTAAAAAAAAAGTCACATTTCATCCTGTTAAATGTGACGATTTGTTTCTTTTATAAATTAGATATCTTTGAATTTTGGACTCTGAGCAAATGAAGGCACCTTTTTTTAAAATATTTTTATGGACCCAGCAACTCTTCAAAAAATTAATCATTAATGAAAATGATTAACATTATCATTAACTATTATTACATATTATTTTTTAGATTTTTTCTTTTTGAAGGTTTCATGTTTTTGGTTTGTGCAACTTGTATTTTTTTTTTTTATATAATATTTGTACATTTTACAGACTATTTTAAACGTAATGGACTGACAAAGTGTGGTTTCAGGTTGGATTTGTGCGTCCAGCTGCACCTTTCTTCGTCTTTTGGACCCACGTGCACCTGTTCACACACAAACTTTTTCAAACCGGAGCGATTTTTATCCGCTGGGCGTTTTTGTGTTTGAACAGGGCCGTGTTGTCGGTTCCTCCGGTTGGAGGATAAAGAAAAATGTTCATGTAGACTCTGCGGCAGACAGCCCGGCCTGCCTCCTCGTCTGATCAAAGCTCTCGGTTTGTTTCTGAAGCTGCAGACTGGCAGCAGTTTTCATCAGCTGCTGCATGATCTGCATGGCAATAAAACCACAGAGCAGCTCAGAGCTCCATTCTGTGTGATGGAGTTTATATTGGCCGTTGTGGTTAAATTATGTAAATAAAATATGCTTCTAATATTAATTGCGGTGAGTTTAGAACCATTTAATTCAACAACAAAGCTGATAAACAACAGCAAAATATTGTACGATTGAAAACAGGCATTCTGGGAATTTTGATTGCAAAGTTGCTTCCTTTTTCCTCAACATGATTAATGAATCTTGAATCAACCCAACGTTGTATTTGCTGTGTTCCTCATCATAGAAGTGGCTCCTTCATCACTGTATTGACCTTCATACCTTATAAAGCTTCCAGGTCTGAAGAATGAGGCGATGTAGAAGTGCCTTAAACTGCAATACCAGCGAGTCGGCTCCAAAAAGCCTCCGGCTCCATAGACTCCCATTCAACTTCTCTCATCAAATCCAAAGTGAATAAAATGTGTCCATCAGTTCTCTCGGTGTTGTTAGCTAAAGTCACTCCTTCTTATTAGTTTTCTGGAGGTCCATCTGAAAATAATCCCTCATTCATTAGAAAAGAAGATTCAAGAAGACCTGTTTTTGAGTCAAAATGCTGAACTCCGGTGAACCTCCTGACGTGTGCAGGGAAAACTACAGACTGTAGAAACTGAAAGTTTTAAGAGGGTTCGGACTCGTTGAACTCAGAGATTTACTAATCTGGATTGAACGTTTTCTGCCACAGATTGTTTTTAATGCATTAAATCAATATTGGGAGCTCGTGAAGCCGTCGCTTCTTCTCTTTTCTCCTCTTTGATTTGGATCAAATTATTTAATGAGTCAGAAAGTTCTGCAGTTCTTTAGATTTTCAGGTTGTGAGCTTTTAATTCAGCTTCATTAATGTTCATGTTGATTCATTTAGAGGCTGATAGAGAGATTTGAAATGATTTGGATGGAGATGATTTAAATAAAAAAAAAAATATAGCTTCACCTTTTCACAGTTAGAGCGGTTTGTAAACCGTCTGGTCGATAATTAATGATTTATTCAGGGTGCGTGTTTCCACCTGATAGAAAAATAGCGTGTGTGTGTGTGTGTGTGTGTGTGTGTGTATTCAGATTCAGACTCAGATTCATTTCTGGCTTCCTGCCACTGAAAGTCTATTCTGAGTAACGACAGTGTGACTCAACCGAGCTGTTGTTGTTCTTGTAGCTGTGTGTGTGTGTGTGTGTGTGTGTGTGTGTGTGTGTGTGTGTGTGTGTGTGTGTGTGTGTTTGTCATGAAGTCATCTTGTTTATCAGAAACATGCAGGTTGAAATTGGCTTCTAATAATCAGCTGCAGATCTAAAATATATTTATCACTTCTAAAGTTCACAAATGTACATTTTAGATGTAAAAACAAAGTTGATTAAGTTTTTGATTGATTTCTAAAGCAGATATAAATTCTTTATAATCTTTATATTAATGAATGTCTCCGTTAGAGCTGCAGCAAATAAATAAATAAGCCTACTAACTGAAAATTAATCTGCAGCTAATTAAATCTTAATAAGTAACACATTTTTAACATTCAGGGGTCGTATCTTCTCCACAGTCACGAGCTGCTGCATTTATTTGTTTTATTTGACAATAATTGGAGTATTTAATCATGTTACCCCCCCACCCCCCAGGTAACATGATGGAGGTGGCAGGTCCGTGGACTGAAGTGTTCGAGGGCTCGGAGAGGAAGGAGGAGTCGGGGGGAGGGGAGCCGCTGTTGGGCAGCTCCACGCTGACTCTGGCGCCCCTGGTGGCCGACTCGCCGTCCGTCCGCCGCTCGCAGCCCATCCTCATCACCTCCAGCAGGTACGACCGGTGTCGCTTTACACACACACACACACACACACACACACACACACACACACACACACACACACACACACACACACACACACAGAGAGTGTACGTGACTCACTGGCCCTCTGACGGAGGTGGAAGGATGTTGACTCACGTCGGTGATTCATCAACAGTCACCTGATGTTTGACGAAGTGACGAGTTTCTATTAAGACGGCTGATACTGGCTGGGCGAGCTGTCACCACGGCGATTTATGGGCCCCTTCAACCTTTGCTTAGCTGTGTTTTTCTCGACTTGAGCGACGCCTTCGAGACAAACTTCATTTATCTAAAGAAACGTGAGAGCGCCACCTTCCTCCTAACTAATCATTACACGTTCTTCTGGGAGATAAAAAGATAAAAGGAGACGTAGTGATAAGCTGGGGCGAGGCGGGATCAGTGACTCCAGATATAGTAGTGAGTTAAAAAGACAAAACAGAAACTCGTGATTAAAAAGACCAAAATTATTAAAGTGAATCTCCACCTGTAACCCTGATTGGTTCCTACTGAATACATAAATCTTTAAAGCAGCACGTTACACTTGATATGAAGTTGTTGTTTTCCTCCAGGCTGAAAGGCGGCGAGTCGTTCTTCTCGTCCTCCGTCCCGTCCATCCCCAACCCCTTCCCAGAGCTCTGCAGCCCGTCCAAGTCTCCGGTGCTCATCAGTTCACTGCCTCCACAGTCCAACGCCAAACACGTGAGTCACCATACCAATACACCGGCTGCTGCTTCGGGTGTCTTTTTAGTTATTAATAATTCAAAACCTTCTATATGAGAACTTTTAATTTGAAAAGTCAGTGACAAACTCTCGTTATAGCTGTCAATCAAACAGACACGCCCCCAAAAACAGGTCTTCTTGAATCTTCTTTTCTAATGAATGAGGGATTATTTTCAGATGGACCTCCAGAAAACTAAGAAGAAGGAGTGACTTTAGCTAACAACACCGAGATAACTGATGGACACATTTTATTCACTTTGGATTTGATGAGAGAAGTTGAATGGGAGTCTATGGAGCCGGAGGCTTTTTGGAGCCGACCTCTAGTGGCACTCGCTGGTATTGCAGCTTAAGTCACATCAGCTTCAACCTCATTTTTCAGACCTGGAAGCTACGAACACTTTTTTTCCAGTCTGTGATTGAATATCTGATCTCATGTCTGCTGTCTCACCTTGTTGCCTTTGAGTTGTCGTCACAGAAACTAAAATGTGGACTGACAGGATATAAACCGTTGTCTCCGTCCCTACCCCTGTAATCCTCCCCGGGTCAATACGCAGCCTCTATTTATCTCCGACTGACGCAGACACTCGCCCGACCAGTCGGCGCATCTTGATTGACAGCTGCAGCTTTCTGGTCGGGCCGGTTTTGTCGTCTTCGGATCCAGACGTCACTCTTGAGTTAACGTCCTGACCGAGGAATCACCTGCAGCCTGTTCACCTCAGCAGGAGGAGGAGGAGGAGGAGGAGGAAGGAGGAAGGAGGATTAGATACGAAGCCAAAAAAAGTTGAGCGGCAGACAAGATGAAGAGTAAACATAAGTCACCTTACGTCAGTCTAAAATTAGGAGGAATCTGAAGGCCTTTCTGTTGGCGTGTCAGGGCACGTTAAAACACGGCGTCACAGCTGACAGCTTCTTGGCTTCAGGTTTTGGCTTCTTGTCTTGAAGTTTATTGACGCTGATGCAACGTGTGGTGTTTTTACTCTGCTGGTCAGGGCTCTGATTGATTCTGTTTTCAAGCTGACTGTTTTTGTTTGTAGTCAAACATCTCTGAAATTAATCCAAATAAATATGACGTGTCCTTTCCTGATACCATGTTGTTAGAAGTTTCTGTGGTATCTGTGTGAATGATTGAATATGAGGAGGAAACTGTAGATATTAAGGTCTGGTATTAAAGTTAATATGGATTTGGGCCAACTTGTTTTAAGTCACTTCTTTAATTATTAGTATTTTGGCCGGAGTTTTTTTTTTTACAGTGTAAAAAAATTGCTTCAAATGGAAATGATGTATTTAATTGCGGTAAAAACACTGGAATACTAATATGTGATGTATTATATTGTAGTAACACTGCTGTGAGGCCTTTTTCAGTATTTTAAGTACAATTTTGAGTTAAAAAAAAAAAAATTGTACGTTTCCTCAGCTGATACAGGTGTTCGGAGAGGACAACCACAGCAGGTCGGTGTGGGTCTCTCCGGGGGCCACGGCCAGAGAAGTGTGCCACCTGTTGGTCCAGACGACTCACTGCAGCGACCAGGAGAACTGGGCCCTCCTGGAGCTCCACCCCTCGCTGGGCCTCGGTAAAATAAAACCTTTCAACGGAGTGCCGAAGTGAAAACACGCACATGAAAACGCTTAAACCCTCACAGCCTCGTCCTGTCTCCCTCCAGAGAGATGTCTGGAGGACCACGAGGCCGTGCTGGAGGTTCAGGCCACCTGGTCTCTGAAGGACGACACGAGACTCATGTTCTGCAAAAACTACGCCAAGTACGAGTTCTTCAGGAAGCCGACGGTACGACGCTGCGCTCACACACAAAAACAAAATGTTTACAACAGGTTGTCACGGCAGGCGTCGATCACGCCGCTCGTCACTGTGGTTTCTGATCCGGAATGATTGGCAGGTTGCGTGCCGGTGCAGACACGCTGACTCAACGCTTCAGATAGCGCTCTTAAAAGCGGAGGTGACAGCTCAACACTGGAAACTGTTTTTTTGTTGGTGTTCCTGAACAGCGCGACCACACCGCCTCCTGAAGGAGCAGACGGGAATCTGATCGTCTTGAAACGTCTATAAAAACACTTAATTTAGCTTCTATAAGGCCTGAAATGTAAAAAAAAACAACACACAAAAAAACCAGCCTGATTTTCGATTTCTAAAAGTCTGAAAAATAGTCTTTTGCCTGCTGTTTGTTTTCTTTGTTTTTGTAAATGACTCTCAAACTAAAAAAAATTATATTTACTGTAAAATACGCCAAAAATCTGCATATTTGTGTGGCTAAAACCAGCTAATTAAAAAAAAAAAGATTTGGCTGGAAAAAAACAAAACAATTAATCAGTTATTTAAATAATTGCTGATTAAATGCTTTAGTTATTATTTTACCTTTTTAAAACATGAAGCAGAGCGACTCCTGCGAGATGAGCTTTATCTGAACGTTGGAGATAATCGCGGTCCAGAATCAGCTGAAGTGATGATGATGATGATGATGATGATGAAGAAGCAGCTTCTTTGTCTTGTAAATGAGGTCTCCGCTCCTCGGAGGAGGTTTAACGACCGCCTTCTCCTTCCTCCCGCAGCTCTTCTTCCCCGCGGGCATGATCTCCGACAGCGCTGATGTCAGTAAAGGGATGACATCATCAGAGCTCATTCAGGTAAAATCAGGAGCTCATTCATGAACATCAGCGGACGCTAAGAACTCTGGGTAATCCTCGTTAGGGCTGCGGCTCGGGGCTTCATCAGCTTTATTCAGACTGACGAACAAAAAGACCGAAAACACCAAAGAATTATGTAACTTTTATCTTTTCACTTGATTTTACAAGTTTTAAGAAACTTTGGGAACAATTTATTTATTTAAAATGAATTTAATCCAGATAAATGTTAACAGTGAGCCGTGTTTCCTCGTCAGAACCTGCTGAGGTCGGGGACGTGTCCGGAGATCCAGGGCTTCCTGCAGGTTAAAGAAGCGAGCCGGAAGACCTGGAGGAAGGTCTACTTCTTCCTCCGCCGCTCCGGCCTCTACAGCTCCACCAAGGGCTCGTCCAAGGTCAGCGCAGCTTTATATTCCAGACAGAAGTAACGAGGGCTGTTCGCACCGGGCCGCTGTAACGTGGGTTTGCTTCCTGTTTTTCGGGCACCAGGAGCCTCGTCACCTGCAGTTTGTGGCCGATCTGGAGGACTTGAACGTGTACACGGTGGTGAACAGCCGCAAACTCTACGGAGCACCTGCAGACTTCACCTTCTGCATCAAGGTGAGCACTTCCTCCTCCGGGCAGGAAGCACTTCCTCCTCCGGGCAGAACGGGATCAGGCGGGCCGAGCTGAAGTGACCTTTTTGTGTGTGTGTGTGTGTGTGTGTGTGTGTGTGTGTGTGTGTGTGTGTGTGTGTGTGTGTGTGTTTGTACAGCCTTCCAGAAATCCCATCCGTGTCCAGGCCCTGAAGATCTTGTGTGCCGAGAACGAACAGACGCGAACATGTTGGACTTCAGCGTTGAGATTGTTTAAGGTGGTTCATTCTCAGGATTTCTTCAAAAAAAAAAAAAGAAAAGTGGATTATATCCGTTCTGTAGGCAGTAAAATCACTGAATAATGAATTAATGAGACTGTGTGTGTGTGTGTGTGTGTGTGTGTGTGTGTGTGTGTGTGTGTGTGTGTGTGTGTGTGTGTGTGTGTGTGTGTGTCAGTATGGGAAGAAGCTCCACTGTAACTACCAGTTGTCCAACTCGGCTCCACGAAGCCTGGAAGGAATAAACCTCACAGATGGCAAAGTGAGTTCATCACGAAGTGTCACATGACTCAACATCACGACGAGTCTTCCTGTTGTGTCACATCACGTTCAGGCAGATAAACACACTGGTTGTTTTAAAAAAAAAAAAAAAAATTAAAATGTGTTTGTTTGTGTGTGCAGTCAAAGTCGGAGGCCAGCCTGGTGGCCATGGACTTCTCAGGGAAAGCTGGAGGACGGGTCATCCAGAACCCAACGGAGGCCCAGAGCGCAGAGAGGGAGGAGGGGCAAGCCTGGAGGGTGAGGATGGAAGGAGGGGGGAGGGACAAGCCTGGAGGGTGAGGATGGAAGGAGGGGGGAGGGACAAGCCTAGAGGGGGAGGAGCCTGGAGGGGGAGGATGGAAGGAGGGGGAGGGACAAGCCTGGAGGGTGAGGATGGAAGGAGGGGGAGGGACAAGCCTAGAGGGGGAGGAGCCTGGAGGGGGAGGATGGAAGGAGGGGGGAGGGACAAGCCTGGAGGGGGAGGAGCCTGGAGGGGGAGGGAGGGGGGCGAGGATGGAGGGGGGACAAATTAACCAACAAACAACTTTATGAAGCTGAAACCGTTTTTATTTTGCGTTTGTGTCCTTTTAGTCGAAGTAGTAAATAAGAATAAAACACTATAACTGTAATTATTGTTTCTTTGTGACCTTCTGTTTCCTGGTTCTCGTCTTTAGAGAAGAGAGGCTCTGAGGTGCAGCCTGCCCAACCTCAACTCTGCTGCCAGGCCGTCCTGTAAGTCCACACGAGAGGAGACGGAGTCCTGATCCAAGTGTTCCTTAAAAAAAACAAATCCTCCTCATGTCTTTTATGTTTGTTTTTATAGCGATTCATAAGACCCAGTCGTGGTTTCATGGCGGCGTGTCCAGGAAAGAAGCTCAGAGACTGATAGAGAAGCAGGGGCTGGTGGACGGGTGAGTGCAGGACGACAGATGACAGGAAATAGTGAACCATTCTGTATATCGCCGTTAAAATGAAACGCCTACGTTCAGTTTGAGTGCATTAGCTCTCGTACGTCGACTTCTGCAGCTCTACCAACAACAGGCTGTTTTTAATATATAAATGACTCTCTATTCTGATTGGCTGACTATTTTGAGTGACACACGTCCTGGCCAATCACAAAGTTTTCTTCGTTCTTGTAACCTATCAGCTACTCGAAGGAAACATAACATTTTGGACAATAGGTCCGTGCTGAGGGCGTGCCTGGATTCCAATATAGGTGGGCGGGGCATAGTGTCAGATCCAACCCTTTGCTCCTCCCCAGCTCGTCCAAATATGGTCACTTCTAGCTAAAAAATAAAAGAGGCCACAATGCAATAAGGTTAGGTTAGGTTAGGTTAGGTTAGGTTAGGTTAGGTTAGGTTAGGTTAGGTTAGGTTAGGTAGTTACTTTATTAATCCCCGAGGGGACATTTTTTCGCTACAGCAGCATACAGGAAGCAATAAGATAATAATAGAATAATAGAAAGCAATAAAATATCAGTAAAGTATCAGTAAAAATATAAAATGCACAGTATATACAGTACAGTATATATCTATATATATTATATACAATAAATCTAAATTTATGCATTATAGGACCAGATGTGCTGCCAATGCACAGCGTGTGTAAAGAAGTGAAATGATTTATCCTTCCTCGGTCGGTGTGTGTTTGTTTTTCCTGCAGGATGTTTCTGATCCGTGAGAGCCAGCAGCACCTGCAGTGCTTCGTCCTGTCGCTGTGCTACAAGCTGAAGACCAAACACTACCTGGTGATCCCCGTGAGTTCCCCTCGGCGTGTGTGTGTGTGTGTGTGTGTGTGTGTGTGTGTGTGTGTGTGTGTGTGTGTGTGTGTGTGTGTGTGTGTGTGTGTGTGTGTGTGTGTGTGACGCGCCCTCACCGCCTGCTCTCTCTCCTCGTCCACTGCAGTGCGAGGACGGCGGCAGGAAGTACTTCACGATGGACGACGGCCAGACGCTGTTCATCGACCTGCTGCAGCTGGTGGACTTCCACCAGATCAACCGGGGCATCCTCCCCGTGTGCCTCAAACACCCGTGCGTCTGCGTGGCTCTGTAGACCCGCGTGACTTCTGACCTGCCGGTCCGGTATTGGTGTACCCGGTGTCGGTGTGATGAAGTCATCGGGGGAGGGGCTGTAAGACGAGGACGAGGCCGGACGTGAAGCGTATCGCCCGCCCCGCCTCCCGTTAGTGTTTTTAATTATTCGCCGCAACACAACCGGCTCCAGACAGTAGCTGCTGCTTCTTTTCTCTCTTTTTTTTATTAATGAGCTGCAGGTTCCCCCGGAGATGTCTTAATTAGCCACGTCGAACAGCCTTTTAACGCTTTGGTGGCGTTTTGGAGAGAAAGAGGACAGTTAATGATTTAATGATGTGCACTTTGATTCAGATCCACGCGACCACGACGACCTTCGCTGTGATGAGCAGCGTCACGTCTCATGGTGGCTGCACCGCAGTTCGGGGAGGACGTGGACGAGGGTGGCCACCAGAGGGCGCTCTGAGTCAAAGCTCAGAGGAAGGTGGTTCCTCAGCTGGGAAAGGAACCTCCTGTATGTTTATTATTGTGATGATGAAAGCACCCCAGGTTGCAGTCATGTAGCATGTAAAGTCCACTGTTGTTGTTTTTTGTATATCATCTTCTTATTCGTGCCTCGTATTATATTTTAAATGGAACCAGGTTTAATGACGATTTCACTTTCCTGTATTTTGCACACCGGTGGTGACGGGAAGAACTGGATGGTCCTGTGCGTTTAAAGCTGCGACATTTTGATATTTAAACAACCAAAAAAAAATCAACCAAAAACCAGGTCCCTTTTTTGGGGGGGGGAAGGCTTATGAGCAGGGAAACTCAAAAGATGCTAAATGTAACTCACTCATAAATTCACGTTAAGACGCGATGCTTTATTTTAATAAATAATAAATCTGTAGTATATTTAAAACAATCCTTAATAACTTCCTGCGGAAATTATTGGAAAATTCTGCACCTGTAAAGTTAAAGCATGTTGATCTTTTGTGATTGGTTGTTTTTTTGGTGTTTTGTCCTGAAGAATCGTCACCAAATACAAATGTTGGCATTAATGAACTAAATCAGTCCAAAATGACATATTTACTGTTTTCCCCTCATGTTTTTTTTTTTTTTTTTTTATCAATCAGGGTTTGTTAGTTTTATTTACATTCAGTGTATTTGTGCCCTTTTCATACCCGTTTTTTATATGTTCAATAAATGCTTTAAATTTTAAACGGGTATTCCTAAATACCTCCATCTTCAGTGAAATGGCTCATATTACTGTTATTTTTATATTTTGATATATAAGCAGCATTTTATTTTTGCATCTGGTCAGGAAGGAGGTAACAGTAAGATGATGTTTTTCAAAAATATTAGTTAAAAAAAACCCGTCTTCACCCTTCCATCGTATTACGTGATAGGAGGTCCATAATAAATAATAAATCTGTAGTATATCCTCCAGGCATCAGGAAAAATATAGCGTTGCCGCATCATAGAAACAGGAAGTCGTTAGCCTTCTCCGTTGCTCCTTTTGCAGCTGTAAAACGCAGGAAACAGTTTTGAGTATATCACAACTTTTGAGAAGTGACTTCATTTCACCGTTGGAATTTGTTCCGTTTGGTCCGACAACATTTGGAAAGTCTAGAAAAACCACACGATTGAATTATTTTATCCCAATTTGAGTTAGCGTTAGGCTAAACAGGAAGTTAGTCCCAGGTGTGTGTGTTCTGCCTACTGAGCATGCTCAGTACGTTTCCATCCGGCCAGCATGGGGATGTCTCACCAGACACCAGATTTAAAACCCCGTGAACTACAGAAAGATTTTTTAGTACTGTGCGAACTGGCTTGAATGTAATAAACATGAATTTACATGAAAGATAAACATACTATCACTTCAGGTGCTTTCAATGTAGATTTTGATTGCAGGACTTTTACTCTTAAGAGTATTTTACTTGAGTAAAAAAGGTGTCATTACTTGTAGTGAAGTAGAAGTACAACGAGGCCTAAAAATTTAAATACTAAAATTAAAACAGTACTTGAGTAAATCGCTCTGTTACGTCACCAGTTAAATACAACAGACTGAATGCTCTGCCCGGTTTAAATAAAGCCTTCATCAGCCCCTAAAACTAGACCAAGTTCAAAAAAGAATAAAAAAAGAGAAGAGGATCTGGAAAGCGTTCGGTGGAGCAGCATGAAAGGCGGCCTCGGGGTGGCGGAGCACAGATCACTGATCCTCTGCAGCAGCTGAAGAGCTCGTGTCTCCGCTGACCTGCTCTGTGTGCGGTTAAATACCAGTGTGCTCGGGCAACCCTTCGCCGTCGCCGCCGCCGCAGCAGCCCTCTGCGGAGGGGTTGCTATGGCAACAAATTTTCCCCCTCCGCTGGCCTAGATGGGCAGGTAAATTAAAGGGTACAAAAAGAAAAAAGAAGACGGGTCAGGGAGGCTTCAAAGAGAGAACTCTGGATGTGCTGCACTATTAGAGATGTAGGATGACTGATTTAATTTTTCTTTAGGGTGCCTGAGTTGGGGAAAAAAAAAAAAAAGAGCTCCGCTAATACGAAGCCTCCTCAAGCTGAAAGTGATATAAACTCAACAATCCTTCAAGAATATTTCTTTTTAATCTTAGAGTCATTTTCAGGAGGTCAGCTGCAGTTTTTAACTCTGTGCAAGAATCAGATATTTAAAAGTTAATGTAGCACAAGTCAAGTTGTAGCTCACCGAATGGGCCTCTGTAACAGCTCTCTGACATCAAGACACTTTCACACAAAATTTATTTACCTGCATAAAGGAGGTCATTGAATACAAAATGTTTAAGTAATAACATTTAGTTTTATTGCATATATTCAGGGTGAAAATAGTTTTTATATTATTTAAATAATATAAATACAAACTATATGCACAAAATATAAATAAATACAACTTGGGATGGAAAAAAAAGCTTAATTAGATATATTTTTTTTAAAAATTGTTTTTATTTTAAGCTGCAGTATATTCTTAAATAATGTTTTGGCTTTATGTAATAGGCCTTAATACCGTTTGCATGTTCTTTAAATTACACTTTGAAAAACACCGCCCGGCTGGCCTGCAGAGGAACACGAATCGAGCGCTCCCACCGCTCAACAACAAACGGCGGGTGCGTAAAGTGTCGCGTGCAGAGGGAAACGCACGTGCTCGTCGAAATTGACGCAGGTATTTCTTTATTTCTTTTTTTTTTTTTTTTACCATGAAAGAGGCGGTCAGAAGAAAACAAGAACAGCGGATATATGAGCATGAAGGTTTCCACATGTTTCGTGTCTTTAGTTTTTCTTCTGCGGAAATGAGGAGCGGTGAAGACGCGCGTGCTAGCTATCCGGATCCGACCGCTCACGGTGAGTTTGTTTTCAATAATCATTTTGTTTGTAATAAGTTTATGTTTTCATGCATGTTTCACCCGCTGTGGTGAAGTTCCTGTTTTTTTTTAAATTTCACCGATTTTCCTCTTCTTTTGTCATATGACGTCATAATCTGGGTGCTTTAACTGTCGTGTTTAACATCATTGTTTTGAAATGTGTGATTCACTATTTCTCCATATCTAAGACACTATTTGATAAGTCAGGCAAAAAAAAAAAAATCAAGTTGTTATTGTCATTATTGATCCGATCTGGAAAGTATTTTTTATTTATTTATTGAGTATAAAATATCTGAATGAAGTGAAAATGAATCAGTAAATATTTGTCAATCAGTCTCCTGTTGTTGAATATTTTTTTTTTTATTTTGGTTGCCCAAAAGTCATCTGGGAAACTGAGGGACATTTTCACACTTACTTCAGAAATATTATGACTCCTGAAGATATTCAGCAGATTTATTGCCGGTTATTAGTTGGTGTAAAACAGATAAAGTGAGTTTGGTCTGGCTGCCGTTTTTCAGATTAGACGAGGAAGTTGCTGTTTGTGATTGTTTGGCCTCTGCAGCCTTTTTGCTTCATTCCCAGCAGCACTCGGAGAGATGACTCAAACTCTCTTTAACCTGCTTTTCATCTGATGAATGCACTTCAGGAAGTTTGAATCGTGACCTCTTTTCTGGTTCTGCAGCTGGTTTATTCTCTCACCTTGTTGCCGTGGTTTCCTTCAGGCTCTCCACATTTATTTTCTTTTGACAGTCAACAGACGTGCAGCTGAGGTGAAGTGGAGATTCAGAAGACAGATGGTCACGTTGGCGATGCCCGGCCGAGTGGAGTGGTTTCTTTTGTTGTTGTTTTTTTTATTGCCTTTTACTCAGTGCATGATGGGAAAGCTTTGAGTGCTCCACTGACCTTGACTACGCAGGTATAGAGGATGCATGAACGGATCCGTGTGTAGACCGTGTAGTGTGGTGGATGTTCTCCGGCTCCCTCCCGGGTCTATTTTTGTTGCATGAGCTTCCATCTCTGCAGCCGGAAATAATCTTTCACTTGAAAAACGAGCGCCTGTATCTGTCAGCTGTCTTCATGCTGAGGATGTTAAGGGCGGTTTGTCCCAGTGTTTATTTTGGAGTGTGATGTTTGTCTTTTTGACAAAAATGTGTTTGAGTTTTTTTGTCAGGTTTTAGTTTGCAAATTTCTGGCGTTGTAATCCAAAATCAAGTTTTTAAGTACAAAACTAAAATTTCGATTTAGTTCATATTTAGTTGAACTCTAAATAACTTTAGTCTCAGTTCACATGTTTTTCACCTGATTTTGATCTTTTATGCTTCCGTAAAAATATACACAAAACAAAATTCATAGATTTCACTACATCCATGTCGGGGTATCAAAGTTGTCCTTCATCCCAAACCAGAATCACATAAATCAGAGATATTTACACTTATTGACTTGGAACAGTCCAAATATTGCTATTAAAGTGTCTTTTTTTATACATTAAAAACAGCATCCAATAACCATTAAAGTACCAACAACAGTTGGATAAATTAATATTAAAATAAAAGATCATTTGATAGTTTTCTGCAGTAAAATACTCTCCAAAACTTCGTTAACAGTGAAACTTCTTCCGTCCTGATTAATCAGTCAGCTGGAGCTCTGCGGCGTTACGGCGTCTCGCCGAGTTGTCGTTTAAAAAAAAAAAAAATGTATGGACGTCCAGCAGAGTCTTTCAAAACCCGTCCACTCCGTCTCGGAGCAAAACGGTGGAAACAGGCGTAGCAGCGGTGTTTACCTGACCCACTTCCAGCACCACGATTCCCATTCAGGCAAAGATCAAAGTGTCTGTCTGCCTCACTTTGTTGCGGTGTCTAAAAATAGCAGCGCTCAATTAGAAACCAATGACAAACAAAAGGTGTTTTTAACGGCAGACCGATAAGCAGCTAATTTAAAGGCAGTCCGAGTCCCGTTGGCTTCTTTCATCCTGCATGAAAGGAAGAAAACAAAGTTGTTTAATGACAGATATGTTAATATGTTAACGGATTGATACGAGGGGAGCGTTAACGCTGTCACGGCGACGCCTCTTTCATTCGGTCGGGTTTTATATTGTTTTTTCCGGCGGGAGATCGAGACGTTCTAATTCCCAAAAGTCGGGATAATTAAAGCCATCAAGCTGTGAATTCAATTACTATGAAATCGAGCTTTAATTTCCTGTCGTGTGCTTCCGCGGAGCGATCGTCGATCTCAAAGGAAATCCTCCGTCAGCCTCCTTCTCCCGAACTACTCCGAACTCTCCGAGGGGCGTCCTGCAGTTTCCGACCCGCCTTTTAAAGCTCGGTACCGGAAGTGTCCCGATCGTCCAACCGCGGCCGACGACCATTAATGCAAGAACCCCGACCCGACCTTTTAAAAGTGGTCATGTGGTCCCGGAGCTGCTGGCTCTCGATGACGTCGCAGATGTTCACGTACCGGCGCTCACGGTAACGAGCGTTGATCAAGAGCCGCACTCGAACCGGCGTCCCGTCTCTCCCGACATACAGCGATTCGCCGGGACGCCGGTTCGAGTGCGGCTCTTGATCAACGTCATCAGTCCTTTTGAAGTCGTCTTCATCTGTCCTTTACATCTGTCTCCGGGTAAATGCCGCCGCTCCGTGTGATGTTGCTGTACACGTCCACAACAACAATCGACCGCATCCCCGATTCGTTATTCAGCTCGCGCGACGTCGCCGGAGACCAGCTGCTCGTCCCGTCGCCGGTCAAACCGCGAATTACCCTGTCGTCTCCGTCCGTCTCTGCTTTTGTGTTTCTGTCTCCGTCTGTCTCTGTCCTTCTGTCTCCACCGCTTCATCTTTCGCTCGCTCGGCCCGTCGGCCCCGTCCCACCTGTCGCCTCCTGTCCTCTCACCTGCGGTGTTTTATTACCCAGAATCCTCCTGTTTCCTGCTCGGCTCTCTGTCCACGTTACTGACGGACGGTTGAACTACTGAGCTTAAAGATTTTCATTCAGGCCGGACAGACAGACAGACAGACAGACAGACAGACAGACCGACCGACCGACCGACAGACAGACAGACAGACAGACAGACAGACAGACAGACAGACCGCTGTACTTTTTCTATTACCCACCTGTGTGTGTGTGTGTGTGTGTGTGTGTGTGTGTGTGTGTGTGTGTGTGTGTGTGTGTGTGTGTGTGTGTGTGTGTGTGTGTGTGTGTGTGTTTTTGTTATGCAAAGTGTATAACTCAAGGGCGAAGAAGAAGAAGAAGAAGAACAGACGCTTGCGAGGAGGATGCGAGCGTCCGGTGAGTGCCATCTTTAATTGATGGCCATGTTTTATTCACCAGAGTCAGTTCAGGCCACCGAGCAGCGAACGGGCTTCAGAGCCGTCCGGCCGCTCTGCACAGCTTCGTTTGGTTTTCATTTGTTTTACGAAGATATTCTGTCGACGTCAGACTTAACTTTTCTATCTTCTCTGTGAAAAAGTCTTTTTTTTTTTTTTTTTTTTTTTTTCATTTTAACAACTTCACATGTTTAAATTGTCGTCTCTCCGTCTGTTTGTTTTGATTATTTATCTGACCGGGACATTTTTTTGTTCGCTCGCTCTCTGAGATGCTGTTTTGTGGCCGGACATTTCCTCCCTGGAGATCCTATTATCAGGTGTCATAGTGTGCATGACATACAGCCCCCTGTGACCCTGAGGGCCCCACACACACACACACACACACACACACACACACACACACACACACACACACACACACACACACACACACACACACACACACACACACACACACTGTCTCATTAATTCATGGCCTTCAACTCTGGATTGAATTACAACCGGGTCGTGGCCAGAATCTACTTTGCCAATATCCTTTTGTTGCGGGTAGACACACACACACACACACACACACACACACACACACACACACACACACACACACACACACACACACACACACACACACACACACACACACACACACACACACACACACTTGGAGATGAGCTGTGTCTGCAGTGTTTCATCACACATGCACACACAGCGCTGTCCATGATCTGCTATCAGCGTGTGCGACGCCACACTCGGCTCCCTGATATTCATAATTCATCACCACCATTAAGTTTGTGTGTGAAAAACATCTGCATTCCCGGCTCTACATATATATATAAAAATAAATATATATATTTCCGTCCTTCGATCAGTCGCTTCCTGCCCTCAGACACGAGTGTTAAGCCCTCACGGTGTTATTGAATTACTGAAGCACACACGCTGCAGCATGTATGTTCCCACAGACATGTGAGCACATGATTCAAATCCGGTGCGTGTAATGACGAGATCAAAGGCGGTGTGGGAGCGGGACGCAGCCCCTTTAAGAGGAGCTGAGCGGGGGGTGGGGTGGGGAGAGGGGGGAGAGGTGGGGGGGGGGTTGGGGCTGTGCATCCATAAAAGATGAGTTTATTCAGTGGCCGTGCTAATACACGGTTAGAGCGCCTCTGCACTCCGGCGTGCTCTCATACCGTCACACACACACACACACACACACACACACACCGGAGCATCCCCTGTCCACACACACACACACACCGGAGCATCCCCCATCACACACACACACACACACACACACACACACACACACACACACACACACACACACACACACACACACACACAGTTCGGCCGGAAAACCCCGAGACATGGACGCTCCGAGAAGCAACGGATAACAAAAAAAACAACTGGAAAAGCAAGAAGAAAACAACAACAACAACAACAACAGCAGCAGCAGCAGAAGAAGAAGAAGAAAAGAAGAAGAGTGAATGGGGAAGACAGACGAGGCGAGAGGAGTACGGACGTTAGGAGGGAAAGTGTCGGCGCGGTAGAGGAGCAGGAAACAGGTGCATCGAGGAGGAGAATGGGCAATTCCTCCTTCCCAGGCATGTCCTCTCTCTCTCCGTCCATTCTGTAGTTGCAGGTATTTTTCTAACTTGAGTGCCTTTTTTTGACGCGATGGGGGTGCTGAGAAACTACCGCTGTTTACCTCCCCCTTCCCCTCCCCCTCCCCCCTTCCTCCCCCTCTCATCCCTCCTGCTCTTCTTCACTGTGTTGCTGTCTTTTGTGTTTTCTCACAAATCTTCTTCTTTGCCTGCTTGAAAATATCATTGTGACTTCCTGTCTGAGTTACAGTGCAGCACTTTTTTTTTTTTTTTTTTTTTTCCCAGTGCCGGAGCATCTTTGTTTCTGTGTTGTTTTTTTTTTATATTTCAGTGCAAAGCTTTGTAAATGAACTGTATAACGAGTTTTGAAGTGCTTGCGGTCCATTTGAAATGCGTCCCGAGCTCAGATCCCGACGGGGTCCGAGTTGTGTGTCTCTGCCGGTGTCGGTTGCGTCTGGCAGCGGCGCTTGTTTACTGCCCGGGGAGACGGTTGATGTTCTGGCTCTCGCCGGCTGGCATCTGGGGCAGCGTGAAAGAGGACTATTGATGGGTTTCCAGAGTGCTGCTGCAGTTGGTCGGAGAGGACGAGAGACTGCAGACACAGTGCTGCTGGTTTGCGGGATGTTAATGCTGTGGTTTTCTAAATGTGCAGGCAGTGTTATCGACAGGCAGCTGGAAGGACCAAAAACAAAAGGTGCTTAGTAAACACATTCAAGTCAGTTGTATCCTGGGAGCGGTGGTGGTGGTGGTGGTGGGGGGGGGACCAAAAGCCTTGAGAGCTAAATGCCTGACGAGGTCTCAGCTATAAGGCCAATAATTAAACTTTTACTGTCCTCGTAGATTTTATGGTTAGATTCCCTGGAAGCCAGCCGGCCATCCGGAGCCGTGACACATCTGTAAATTCTGCGAGGTGCATATAAAGCAGCGTTTTTCTGCCTTGTTTTACTGTGGAGGCGAAGAAATTTGCATTTAACACAGTGTTTGCATCACCTACTGCACAGTGATCCTGAGAGAAACCCTTCATCAGTTGACCTATTTACGAGGGATCGGTCCTGATTTTCCAATATTCAAAGTCGTTAAATTATTTATAAAAAAATTGTCTTTCCTTTCTTACCCTATTTTTACCGGCGCCTGGTTGTAATGCGTTACTCCCGTCAGAAGGTGGCGCTAATTCACCTAAAAGCTGTTAGCCAGCCGAAGAACACGTTGCTATCAGACTGGCAGGTAGGACAGTGTCACGATTTTTTTGTTCGGACCAAATTCGGAAATAATTGGCTTTGCGTTTGGTGTGAACACACTAATACACCGAGATGTCACAACGCGAACAGAAGAAATGTGAAAACACGACTACAACCGTCAGAAAGTTCAGTTTTGAACTCCACGTTAAAAATCAAATAATAGTCGAAGGGTTCGGAGCTACTTTTAAATAATATTTTAGTTTGAAATGCCCATCCTACTACTAGTCAAGATTTTTTAATAATCATTATGATATAAATAAGTAAAAACGTATTTACCTTGTTTTTACTGGCGACTGGTAGTAGTACCAGAAGGTGGCAGTAACGCACCTAAAAGCTGTTTTGTAGCCGCCATGAAACAACACAAGGAAGTGAAGAAGAACACGTTGCTAGTGAGTGTTGAATAGTGTTTTTCTTTGAAATGCCAATTCTGCCATTTACATCGTGACTAAAGACGGCTAACGTAGCCGCTATCATTTACGTTACTTTCTGACTGAAAATAGACTGTTTTTGTTGACGTAAAAAGAAAATGATGCAGATACGTTGCGCTTATGGTACAAAAACAAATTTCAGAGCATCTTAAGTGGTCAAAGACAAACTTATTATTATTTTTCTTTGTAAACAAATCCCGCAAAAACCAGCAATGAATGTACCCGACTCGCCAAACAGAAACTGGAGATTGTTTACAACGGTGTCGTCTGTTTCTAAAGTTGTTGTTTTTTCCCATAATGAAGAAGCCTGTCGCCGTGTTACGGTGCGGCTCAGCGACGTGTTTCTAATCCAACCAACAATACAGCCGAACAGAACAATCACAGACTATACACATTTGTAGGACTCATCCTTTGTTGGTTTAGGTCGACAAAAAGAAAAATATACATAATCAACAAGCATGTAAATGAGTTTTTCGACTCGTCTAGAAAACCTTTTGTTTGTTATTGCCAAGACGAAAGAGAACAATTATCATGAAGAATATTCAAAACAACACTTCACACTGTTTATAAAGATATTTTCAGACTCCTCGAAGACCAAATGATGAAAGACTTTTAACCCGTTTTCCGAGTTGCACCCGCTGTGGCATACAGTGACGAACATACACAATATTTTCCTTCTGCTGTTTGTTCATTTCTGGCAACCGTCTTCATCACAGCTTGAGAAATGAGTCGTAAATTATTTTCAATGTGCGTCAGATGGAAGATTTTCCCGTCCAGGTGGTTCGGAGGTTGTTTGGCGACGGTGCCGAGTGCCGTTAAAATGACCTTCAGTGTTTTTCCGAGATGACCGGGATGATCTCTGGGAGAGAAGACACTTATCTCTGATTTGAATTTAATGATAATGCATGAGAGGCACAAGCTGCCGGCGCTGCTGCTGACTGCAGGCTGGCAGAGTGCAAAATGGAGGTCTTTGCTATCTTTAATCGGTATTGATTTACACGATACCCTCCTCTCTTCTTCTCTTCGCTTTCACTCTGCGCAAATCTGTGCCGGAGACAGAAACGACTCCAGTCTCTCGAGGCACGTTGGAAGTTTTTAGTTTTTTTTCAAACACTATCTTAAAACTCAGCGGTTTCGATACGATGCCTGTCACATACGGCGTGCTCTTCACTCGGAAATCGCTGAGAGGATTAAATCAGAAGTGAGCAGGTTTTGAAACAGCGACTAGAGAGTCGCCCTTGAACATCTCAAACTTATCTCTTTGTGCTGCGTGACTTGTGTGAGTCATGTCACCTCGGCGACACGGCAGAGCCTCCCCTATCCTCCCCTCTCCTCCCTTGGCTCCCCAGGAGGGTTGGAGAGGGGCGGGTGGAGGTGGTGGAGGTGGTGCTGCTGCTGCTGCTGCAGATCAAGCGTGCTGGAATCAGAAGTGACTGGGGAGCAAAAGAGAAGGAGAGGAGACGGGATGGAGGAATGTGTCAGAGAGCTGAGGAGCAGCAGTCAAACAGCAGTTTTCCCACGTCAGCCTGATCAAACTTGTTGACATCTGGAAGGAGAAGGGAGACAGACAGAGAAAGGGAGGAGGAGGAGGAGATGAAGGGCAGAGAGGGGGGGTGGAGCTGCAGAGCCGAGGGGGCCGACATCACAGGGCTGATTGATGCGGTTGCCACGGAGCCACCAGGTGAAGGTGAGCCGACTGTAATATTGACTCGGTGGATGTCTGTTTCTCCCGAGAGCCGCCGTGCACGCCGACATTCAGAGACTCGGCTGCTGTTTCCTCCTTCATGTTTCCTCCTTTAACTTATTTTATAAGTCAAAAACAACATTTTCCAGAAATTTGGTCTGAAGCGAAGAGACTGCAGCTTTTTTTTTGGACGCCAAAGGCTTTATCATTTAGAGAGGATGTCTGGAAATGATTTTCATAATTTAAAAAGTTAAATCTCTATGAAGGTACTTAAAGAGTTTCCACCTCATCTTTATTGTGGGATTGACTTTTTCTTTAACTGCAGCTATGTATTACCGTCATTATCGATTATTTATGTATTTATTTTTACTTCTTTACAATTAATGAATCATCAATAAACTGTCTGGAAATAATGACAGATATTCCTTTAAATTTTTTGTAGATTAACGCAAAACTTGTGAGGTCTAGTTTTATTGAAACATTACAATTAATACACAGTTAATAGTTCTGTACAAATTCTCTCATTTGGCTTGCTTGATAATAAAAGCCCAAAAAATGGACTCTTCTATGACATTTAGTTCTTCAAAACTTTATTATTTAGGTAAAAAAAAAAGACAAACAATTACCTGGTCATCAAAATAATTGGTGATTAATTTTCTGTCAAGGTACTTCTCAATGAATCGACTAATCCCTGCAGCTCTACATTTACATAATAGACACAATATCACATAAAAATGAAGCATCCCACATATAATTTCTATGACTGTCGTGGGCTCCAGTAATCATTGTGTCTCTGGGATTTTATTTCCACAGTAATTTGTAATTACAGTTTCCTACTTCTTCAGTTGGAAAATCTTCTTTTAAACTGTTTCAAAATGAAACAAATCAATACTTTGCCATTTTACACAAACAGGAAATGACCCAGTAAGTGCGCTTTTTGGACCGTAATTACACCGAGACTTTTAGACTGACTCTGCATCTATATTCTCCTTCAACACTGCGTTGTCCAATAACAACAACAAACTCCACAATCAAGTGTCTTTTAGTTTGTTTCCTGACTTTTTCAAAGACCTACTCGATGCGTCGTCGGGACTCTGCTTGTGTCTCGCCCCGTTTTTATGAGCAATAGATTCTCCTGTTTGAAGGGAGTTCCTGTGACGGTTGTTTTTTGAGTGGTGTGCAGACTGAGAGCAAAACCTGTGGAGCTGGCAGGGACTCGGTTTCCTCTTCAAGGACACAGTCGAGCTGCAGTAACTCTGCTCGTAGAACAAGAGAGGAAGCGACAACCTGCATGAGGAAGTATTCCAAACATCGTCTCTTGATCAACATCAGCGCCTGAGGTCCACATGTTTTTGTGACATTTGTGATGTCACGGCGAACCTGAAACTGGAGCAGAGAAACGTCTGATTTTGGGGTCAAACTCTGTAAATGGTCAACAGAGACCCTTGAAGCGCTTCAGAAAGTCTCCGGCGATGAAGCGACAAGCCGGGCGACACCGTCCAAGACCGAAGAAGGCGCGTCAGGTCAGGAGACACCAGCTGGGTTTTCTTTGTGTCACCGTTAAATTCGTCCCCCAGAGTTAGATTGTCAATACCGAGTTCCACTGGGACCTTTTGAGGCGTCTGAGGGGAAAACATTCGCTGCGAACCACCTGAACTGTGGCGCCATGGCAACAGGGTTCTTTAAAAACAGCCACGATTCTGTTGCGGAAATCACTGCATGGGCTCAGGAACACTCAACTACCCCTACTCACCAGATTTGGGCTCTCTACGACTTCTTTCTGTTCCCTACAAATTTGATCCAAAATCGGATGTTTCTCTGCTTCAGTTTCAGGTCCGTGGAAGAAATCACAAATGTTCACGTACCAGCGGTCACAACAACGTGAGGAGCTCAGTGATGATGTTGATTAAGCGACGTAACGTGGAATACGTACTCATGAAAGCTACAGCGCTGCCCTGCTCTCTTTGCATGCATCAGGAACCGTCTCTGAACTTGTCAGTTATACAGACGTAGTCATATTTCGAGTCGGACACTTTGGAGCTTCCACCTGAAGTTGAGAGCTGTGGGATGAAGACGTGCACAAACGGAGGAAGACAGGATCTTTATCCAGCAGACGTCTACAACTTGACCATCTTGGTCTGCTCTTTCACATGCAGCAATGAAACATTTATGACACATCAAAGCAGAACGTTATTAACAATAAATCTCAGTTCATTTGGGCCTCCCGGCTCCGTACAGCTGACCCAGGATAATCTTGGCAGACTGCAATTTATTCATTGAAGCCTGTAGAACTGACTACAGCTTAGAAAAGCTTTTGCAAACCTCGTCTGCGAGGTTTACCCTGTTTGAGTGGGATGTCATGACCAGGAGAGGAATCACACTTGTACTACACTGTGTTCAGAATAAAGGATGCACTCGTGTTTTTGTGCGAGCTGCATCTGGTTTAAAAACGGATGTTGAATCCCACCTCACTATTTCTCGGCCACTCTCAGTGCATCTTTCCAGGCACTTTAAAATGTGTACCTGTGTGACCTGGTTTGGTCTCAGAGTGCATCTGACTTTTATCCCTTGCGAGCTCTTCTCTGCCCGCCGACGGGTACGACGACATACTTTACTAATGTCTTGTTTTTCCTATTAAGAGCCGTCACGTTGTACCTTAAACTTGACACAGAGATGTGAGAGGATAGGCCTACGTAGGAATGATCCTTACTACTATGTAATATTGAAAAAAATCTCTTGGTGTTTGGTTCGATACCTAGGCACAGTTCAGGCGGTTCGGAGCGAATGTTTCCCCCTCAGACGTCTCAGAAGGTCCCAGCGGAACTCGGTGTTGACAGTCTGACTGTGGGGGACGAATTCAACGGTGCACAACCGCGCCAATGCAAGAAAACCTGTATTGGAAAATGTGTATTGTAATTTTCAAAAATAGATTTTATAAAATTGGTATTGGAGAAAGTATCGTTGATCGTGATCACCAGCCCTTTGGGAGGATTTAATAAAGTAGAATAGAGGGTAATTTTTTACGGGACAATGTTTGTTATTGAATGCTAATGACCGTTTTTACAGCATCCCCAATGGAGCTCTGTTCCACAAGATTTCTTTTCCTTTTTAAAAAGCAGCTGTCAAATCCTTCTGTGTACAAAGACAAACGATACGGGATAGGCCTGCAGATGAAAAGGGCACATTTTGAAAAAACAAACAAAACAACAAACAATCTGACACTGAAAAATAGGAGAATCCGATTAAAAAGTCTGCCTTTTATGTTTCCTGTGGGAGTCGGTGTCATCAGCGCTGTTGTCTTCCGCCTCCAGAAAGCTGCGTGCTTGGAAGAAAAATGGTCAGAAATAAAACAGGAAGAAGAGACGCCGCTTCGCTTTTTCTGTTATAAATCAGCTTAATTGCAAAACACGGCGTCACATTTTTCTGAGCTGCAGACGTTCCCGTGTTTTTTCTTTTCTTCTCCGATTGACGGTTTCTGGACACAAAGTGCTGATAATGACCTCGAGGTCTGATAACGTGGGCGGAGACGTGTTCTCATCCTTTGCGTTTAGTGATTGGATTGGACAATAAACAATGCAATCTATCACCGTTTCTGCAATTGATTATTTATTATCTTTCAAGGTTTAACTTTTTTTTTTTTTTTAAATAATCAGCTGACGCATCGACACACACGGGTTGGTTATAATTGTCCAGTGGCTTCATTGTGGATCCCTGCAGGGACATTACTGTTCACAGCAGAGGAGCTGCAGCGCTCGTGGTCCTCCATGTTTCAGTGTGTGGATGAGTGTGTGCTGCACCATGTTGGAGGAGGACTTCTACTCCTTTGGTGCTTTACATTTTTTCTGAGTTATTGTGCAGAAAGGCTCAGCAAACAAGAGAACGAGAAAAAGAGGTGAATTCTGACATCACGGGCCAAAGTAAATACTCGCGATGTCATTCTGTAGACCGAGGATTAGATTTGAATCCAGGAGCTCACACTGGCAAACAGCTCGAGCCATGCAGCTGCATCTCATTGTGGTACTTAATGTTTAAGCCCCTCAGTATCTCAGACTATTCTTTTGTAGGATTTTGGGGGAACTAAAGCCTTATTTCTTTTATGGATTTAATAGTAGTACGATATGAGAGAGGAAAACCACAGTGGAAATAGGTCTTGGACCTTTGTTATGTTATTCACAGCATTTTCCAGACAAACCAAAAGAAAACCAGACAAATGAACAGCAACTGCAACGGCACATGTTAAAATGCAGCTGTGATTTATTCTTGAGTTATTTCTGCTTATTTGGGATCTCTTTCCGCCCTCAATGGGGGAGCTGTGTTTAAAAAAGAAATTCAGGGCACTGCGCTGGTCGCTGAGCGCTGGAAGTCCAGTTCTAAGTCACACTTCTGTGAGTCTGAAGGCTTATTAGATGGCAAAGCACTGCACAGCGGTGGATAATATTATGTGGAGGGATTTCTGCTGGCCGGGAGAGTCACAGTGCAATTATTTTAGGTTTTCGGTAGAAATACAGAATTCATATTACAAAATAAGCTGTAAGGAATAAAGGTGTGAAAATCTTTCAAATTCTAAGATGCAGCAGAACGTGAACTCGGAGGATTCGGCATCGACGCAGTGACAGAACATAATCACACAAAGTTACAGCTCCACGTTTCCACAGACATGGACTGACACGGAGGATTAAGATGTGTCCTGGTAGATAAAATCACCGTTTTAACGGACAAATCTCACATTAGAACACTTTATTTCACTCAGTTCAAGCTTGATTTTTGGACACATACTGGCCTGCTGGAGGAACAGAGTGGAGACGAGAGCTTCTCGGTGTCCACCAATAGTCTGCATCTACGGCGTTTTACAGAACATCTGTAAATTATAGCGTCTACCAAAAGACTGCATGTTGCGTGTTAATTCAACATCTTTAAGTTGTGTAGGATCTGAGTGACTACATACGAGACGTTTAGGGAGCGTCTGTAAATGATATTGTCTTCCACTAGTGTGCATTTGAAGCCTTTAGGAGGCCGTCATAGAGTGGAGCATCTGCTAGTCTGCATGTGAGGCGTTTAGGGGCCATGGTGGGTTGTAATCGCATCGTGAGGCCTTATGAATACTCCCACCTCTACTGAGGAAGCATTGCTTCCATGCATTTGACTGAGCCGTACAGTCGCATTGGGCTGCATCTTCTGCAGGACAGCTGGGTGTTGCGTGGACGCAGTGTTTCCCTCTCAATCAGCCAGACGGGCTTCGTACCATCTCGTACTTTCCAGAGCTCCCGCCGGGTCACAGTAGAAACCGCCACTGCTTTCATTTGCCGATTAGCGCTGACTGTGACTCGCAAATTGACTTTGACATGAAAAATTGGTGAAATGCCTCTTTAACTCCCACCGGGGACCTTGTTTCGTTTCACCAACCGACAGACCATGTCTTTTTTTCTCACAGCAGAGATTTGGGCTTAAATAGCTCAGGTGTAACTAATAACATTAAAGGACGGCTGCTGTTCCTGCGCTGAGAGTAATGGAGCCGTCGTTAATGTTATTAACTCCACCTGTGCTCTTGCTGCTTTACAAGGTCAAAATGTCCGTCGTGTGAAAAAGAGTCTATTAACATTTACCTTCTCGCAAGATATCGGTGATTATTTCATTAAAGCTCGCAGAAAACGTGCGCATCTCTCGTGTCGCTCGAGACAAGAATCCACCGTTGGATTTAAAAGGTTCCTTTGAAGCAGGTCCACAGTCCCATCGGTTGTGTATATTTGCTGAAGTTTGAAACACCCCCCTCCCCCCGACCCCCACCCACTACACCCACGCTCATTGGACAGAGCAGCCGGGCGGCTTGTCGAGGTCTCGCATCTCCCTCGGAGGACGAGGGTGAATCTGAGAGCAGTCTTTTTTTTTTTCATCTTTCCATCACTTTCCTTTAACCTTGTTCAGTCTTTTTTCAGAGAAAATCTCTGGGTGACTGTTTCTGTCGAGCTACATAAAAGCGTGTAGAAGGCACGCCTTAAAAAAAAAAGCCCTTTGTTGCAGCTTTAAGATGCTTTTGAGAATTCATGGGGATTTTTGCTGTGTGTGTGTGTGTGTGTGTGTGTGTGTGTGTGTGTGTGTGTGTGTGTGTGTGTGTGAGAAAATGTGTGATGAGGAGGTTACCTGAAGGTCTCTTCCCCCCCGACGCTGTCGCACACTCTGGCACTTCGAGTACAGTATGAAATTCAGACGCTTAATATGACAACGGTCCCTGAAAGACTCAGATATTCATCTCCAGTTTTTTATATTTGTCTTTTCTCAACAGCTGTAACGTTTTGTCCGCGATAAGCTTGTTTCAGTGACATCTCTGGTAGAGAGCAGCATATCAGATGGCATTACTGTCACACATCAGGGCACTGCTCCCAACACACACACACACACACACACACACACACACACACACACACACACACACACACACACACACACACACACACACACACACACACACACACACACACACACACACACACACACACACACACACACACAGTCTCAGGTAGAGAAAAGGTCTGAGTCAAAGAAGATCCCTGTCCGTGTGTTTGTTGTTGGCAGCAGGTTTATCTGTGTACGATTGGTTTGGGCTGCAGTCACAGCAGCACAAGTTGTTTCGTACGTTCACTATGAATCGTTGGTGCCGGATGTGTTTTGCAGAGCAGCTTCGACACCACGACGGACATCAGGTCTCATTTGCTTCAATTACAGGATTGTATAGCAGCGATACGGAGTCCAGTTCGTAACTTAAATCGCATACTAGTAGATTTAAGACGTGACATTGAGTCGAGATGTGTGACCCAGAAACGATACAGTTACTGGAGCTCTCGGTATATTTTTCTTTTTTCAGACTACATGTAAAGAGAACAGATGTTGGGGAGAATAAGATAACGTTAAAGATGAATTTAAACAGGCCTTTAACGGTTATTACATAATCCCTGATTGTGATCATTTGAGCTGACCTAGTTGTAATACATTACTCCTGTCAGAAGGTGGCAGTAATGCACCCAAAAGCTTGTCTGCCAGCCGCCATTAAACAACACGAGTAGAAGAAGAAGCCTCCGAAGTGTACGAAATGTACAAAAAGTTCTGAGTGGAACTCCTTCAAAATAAAAGAAGACGAGGTGCAGGTAGAGCTAGCAGATCATCAGTCTAACACGGCTACGCACAATCAGTAGAGTGAAGCACCGAGCAGACGAAGCATCCACTGACCAATAATCAATGACCAGATGAAGTGAGTTTGATGTTGGACGTGCAGGGCAAAGTGAAACTAAAAACACAAAACTAAAAAAAACGTCTCATTTCAGCAGTTTTAGAAGTTGCATGGTGTTTGTTGGGTCCAAGTTTACGGCGCAAGCGAGTCTCCGTTTCTCTCGATTTGTGTTGATTGATAGTCGAATCGTTCATGGCGCTTATTGAATAGTATTTTTGCTTGAAATGTCCACAATTGAAACGAAACTCCTCGTTGTTTTCTCTGCTTTGACTCTTTTTTAATGACATCATCTCATCTCACCCTTTTTCTTCTGCTTTGGTTTGAAGGAGTAAAGAGACCTGAGACTCAGATTGTTGATTATTTGAATAATCTCTCATGTTCACCTGCCGATTATGAGATTTTATCTGACTTCCGTTCCTTAAAACAAACCGTGAAACTCCCCGTTAGATCTTATTTCATGTCTTTTTCGTGCAATTAATTCGCTAGTAAATATATCTTTTTTTGAACTGTGGATTTAGTCATGAGTACTATCACACAAAACGCAAATATTATGAGGTGAAAAAGTGACGTTTTATTGTTTAGAAGGAGGTTGATTGATGAGTTTCCCCCCCGAGGAGAATATTCACTAAGATGCTGCACTTGAAGCTCACCTGCCGACGGAGCACACGGCTTCGTCCCTATTGGTCGGCTCACCTGCGTCATCATCAGGTGCTCCTCCTCTTTCAGACTACCTGTGTTGGTGCAGCTCCTATCAGGGCCGACGGATGGTCGCTACGATACGTCACGTTAAAAGCAGCCGTGAAATATATCTTCATGTCTTAACACTTTAATATCAACTTTGATGATTTTACAAAACATTATTTTTTGGTCTTTATGACTTATTTTTTTATGCTTTTATCTTCTTTATCTTCTTTTTGTCTTCGTCTTCTTCATCCTTCGTCATCTTCTTACTCCTTGTTGTTTTTCCCCATCTTCTTCTTCATCGTCTCCTTCTTCGTGTTATTATTTGTCGTTTTCATCGTCGTCTTTTTCTTCTTAATCTTTGTCGTCTTCATCTTACTTTTCATGGTGGTTTTTCTTCCTCTTCCTCTTCTCGCTGTAGTTTCCCACCACGGCTGCCGGTTGCCTGATAGACTGAGATGATGGAGCATCATGGTTGTGTTGGTGTTTTCTGTTCTCTCTTTTTGAGTGAAAAGAGTCGGTTCCAGTCGGGTCTGTCGGTGTCGCATGCGGCTGCACCCGGAGGCCCCGTTTAATCGAGTGTTTGGACTCTGAGGAAGCCTGAAGAACAGCTTTGGCAGATGCACTTCAGCTGTGGAGCAAATTGGCCGCCATGTTGTAACGCTGTGTTCAAGTTCTATTAATACATCCGTGTCGTGGACGGAGACCTTTTGAATTCTAGTATTTTGGTGCGATCGTGTTTCTGCCGTAGAAAAACGATCAGAGCTCAATTTTTACTTTCTGTATGAAACCGGTCTCGTCCAGACGCCCCCCCCCCCTTCCCCCGGTACTGTAAGGCTGATTATTTCAGACCAGTGAGCTTGACTGTTTGTTGAATCTCGTGTTGTTGTTGTTTTTTTTTTATGTTAACTTTGAGACGCCATATAATCAGCAAACACGTTGGTTTTGGGTTTTTTTGGTCGCACTTTTTCTCTCTTTCCTCTTGTTTTTCTGCACCGTGTCTCCCACAGAAACCAGTTACACACACACACACACACACACACACACACACACACACACACACACACACACACACACACACACACACACACACACACACACACACACACACACACACACACACACACACACACATCCAGAGACTGCAGGATCTCATCCGTGCTCCTCTTGCTTTCCTCAGCAGCCTTGGAGAATGATTTCATTGGGATGACAAGTATTGCCTCTCCCTCCATATTTCTGCCACCCGGGCCTCCTCCTCCTGCATCCAGAGGCAGTCTGCAATCACACAGGCTCTATTTTATTTATTTATTTATTTGCTTTATTTGCCGCTCTCCTTCCTTTTATCCCCCGTCCACCCTATCTGATTTTAGCTGTGCTGAAAGTTGCATTTTCTCCCTGTCACAACATCACCAGCGCCTCCTTTCCTCCTCCCTTCTCCTTTCCTCCTTCCTCCTCCTTTCCTCCTCCCCCCTTCTCTCCATCCTTCTTCTTCCCTCTCTCTGTGCACTAAGCAGAAAACAGGGTCCAGGCGTTGTTGCGGGCTATTATGTGTTTCAGCTATCTATCTTGATAATTGACCAGCGATGAGTAAACGTGACGGTGATCTGTGTTACACTTGAACATTCTGCCAATTTGACACGCTCATAATCCACTAGAAGTTCTTTTTTTTTTAATTTTTTTTTTTTTTTTCCCGCCTGCAGCCATCACGGGGTGGTTTCACATGTTGGGGAGCGTCACCAGCATCATGTGAACACTGTAGGCTGTGTGTGTGTGTGTGTGTGTGTGTGTGTGTGTGTGTGTGTGTGTGTGTGTGTGTGTGTGTGTGTGTGTGTGTGTGTGTGTGTGTGTGTGTGTGGGAGAGCAAACACTCGGGCTAAATTAGGAATCGGGAGCGTTTGAGTGGGCATTGGAGCAAGAGGAAATTGGTGTAAACATGCACACAGATCCCACGCTGCAGCAGCGTGGAGATCTGTAGCTGTCACAGTGTGGAAGTGTCGGTCCAGCTGCAGGAGATAAACACATCTTAACATCACAACCAATTTGTTCTGTAATGTCGCTGATTGTTCCGGTTAATCGCAGCGAGAGTGAATGACAGGAATTGCCGTCGTATTGTACATTCGCAGCAGCAGAAGTGGAGATGATGTCTTAATGCGCGACCGGCTCATCTCGGTAACCAATCCGACCCGGGACGTCTTTCTGCGAATACCTGAGGAAGGTTTATTGGAAATGTTCGCTTCTGAAACTTCTATGAATTAAGTTTGATTGTTTGGTTGACATCTGAGTGAAAATCTGATGATTTACGTCATAAATAGAAGCAATTATTGAAATGATAATGATTTGTGTTTACGGCATGCCAAAGAATTTGAAACGTGAATATTCATTCCATCTGGATTGGAAATTAACTTCAAAGCTTTGGTCAAACAAAATAAGCAATTTCAAGATGTCACGTTGGGTCCTGTGAAATTTAGTTGGATTGTCATGATCATGAAATCTTTATTGAAAAACAATAATAAACAAATTTATATCTCACTTTTCATGCCTTTTGGTGCAGTTCTCAAAAGTGCTTGTGAGATGATTGACGGGTCAATAATAAGACATACAGTTGTAGACCCGAAAAATAAAATAGATTTAAGAACAATTTAAAGACAAAATTAAAAGGAAAGAAAGCACAATTAAAAAAACATTTCAAGACCAATGCATTAAAGACGATAGATATGATGAAATAATAACAAACATGATGGATCATTTTCATCTATAAATAAATTAACATGTGTGATATCTTTGTGATCAGTTAAATATCAGAAATAACAAAGTTAGCGCCGCAAGATAAACAGTCGGTGGTGCTAATTCTCCACTTATGTGTCATTGATTGACAGAAGAAGAATAAGGAGAAAAAGGAGGTGCAAAGAGTCAAACTGTGGAAAATGACTTGGAAATATGATATATGATGACATATGATTGGCTGACAGAATGAACGTTCTGCGTTTTCTTCCACAACAAAGGTCGGGAACCGGACAGATGACATCAGCCTAAGTTTATGACATCACAAACTTATCCAAATGGTGCAGTTGCTGAATACGGACCGTTCATTTCTCCGTGGATTGAGCTTTTTGACACTTTCACAGTGTTTATATAGAAGCTAAACCTGCTTTATAATAAGAAATCAAAGTGAGACTTTCTGGGACCTTTAAGGGTTTTTTTCCCCACGAACGGCCACAACAGTGCACCGAAAACCAAACCGTCAGTTACAGCAAATGTTGAGCAGGAATACGTCGTTCTGTGACGTGACTGAGGATCTAACGTTAAAAAATGTGGAGAATTAGCAGTTTGAATATGTTGTAAAGTAGCGAGCTGAACATGAAACGCTGCGAGATGTCAGATATGCGCGACTGATTACGTAACGAGTGAACCGTCGGCAGCTCTCCGTCTCCTCCAACGTGCAGCGATGCAGCCTGTTTTGATTTGTCGCCAGACTTTTCCCAGATGGGATAAAGGATAGTCTGAGTCACCAGCAACATTTGCATAGCGCCTCGTCTCAAACCTCATCGCCAGAAACGAGAACACAAAACTTCAAATGCAACCGTAAAAAAAAAAAAAGAAAGAAAAGAAACGAGCGCCGTCTCGAAAAGCGGCGGTGAAAAAAAAAACGACAACCGAGAGGTCCTCAGTCGCTCGTACGAACAATAAACACGCACAGCTGATCACTCGAAGGAGTCACTGCGACACGGAGCGAGCGGTGTGTCTTGAAGAGGATGGGGGGGGGGGGTAGAGTCGTAGCAGTCGCCGAGGGCAAGACGGCTTTCTCACAGTCGTTGGGCTTATCGGCGGCTCGGGGAGCTGATTCTGATCCGGGCTCATGAAGAGACCGGATACACAACAAGAGGGGCGAGAGAGACATGCAGCTGCTTCGTTTGCAGCTCGTCCCCGTAGACTGGAGAGGATTATACTCAGAGAGGGGGGAGAGAGGGGAGAGAGGGAGGAGGGAGAGAGAGAAAGAGAGAGAGAGAGGAGAGAGAGGGAGGGGGAGAGAGAGAGAGAGAGAGAGAGAGAGAGAGAGAGAGAGAGAGAGAGAGAGAGAGAGAACTGGAGGAGAGAGAGAGAGAGAGAGAGAGAGATGCACTGTCTGTCTCCACCGAGTTTCTGCCTCCAATCTTCTCTACAGCACTGTGCACTCTCCCCCGTCTCCTCAGCACCACTCACTTCTCTCTCTCTCTTCATCTCCGTCCTCCATCACACACACACACACACACACACACACACACACACACACACACACACACACACACACACACACACACACACACACACACACACACACACACACACCAGTGCCATGTAGCACCTTGGCCAAGAGGGGGACACCAAACCTGCACAGGACACCAGCCCAGGTAAAGCTTCGTTCATTCATTCCTTCCTTTTTTACTGCCACACTCTGCACCAGTATAGAAGGGTTTTGGGGGGAAGGAGAGGGGGGAGGAGAGAGGGGGTGGGGGGTGTCGCCGTAGTGATCCAGCCACTCACACTCTGCAGAACACATCTCGCAAAAAAAAAAAAAGAAAAGGCTGCATGCACCAAGATTATCCGGCTTCTTTTGCATCGCCCCAAGAGAACCAAAAAAACCCACAAAATATGGAGGAGAAGGAGGAGGAGGAGGGGAGGAGAGGGAGGAGGAGGAGGGGGGAGAAGAGGAGGAGGAGGAGGAGGAGGGGAGGAGAGGGAGGAGGAGGGGGGAGAAGAGGAGGAGGAGGAGGAGGGGAGGAGGAGGGGGGAGAAGAGGAGGAGGAGGGGGGAGAAGAGGAGGAGGAGGGAGGACAGACAGGAGAAACTGAGCAGTGTTTGTCATTTAGAGAAGAAAAGTATGCGGCAGGCAGGCGGAGAGACGTCCGGCTCACCTGGGCCGACCTTCACCTGGAGGAGGTGGGACACAGACCCCCCCCCCTCCTGTGATCTTAAGAGGCACATTAAACACCCTCCACCCCCCCCCCCTCCTCCAACTCTTTATATCATCTCTCCAGAGAGCCACATTAATACTCATCCACTCTCCAGCCTGCTCAGGGCGCTGATGATTTCCTTCTGCTCAAATTCATTTCTGTTTGTCACCGAGTCGTTTCCAGGCGCGTCAAGTTTTGTCCGCCGAGACCCCAAACCTCCGAGGATGTTCCACTCTCGTGGGTTTTTTTTTTATTCCTCTCTTTTCTTTTCTAGCGACTCAGAACACTTCAGCTTCAGAGTTCCCTTTGATGCCGGTCGGGTATCTCCGCGTTCATCTCCACACCGCCGGCGCCTCTCGCTCGGTTCGGGGAGTTTTTGGGAATTAAGTTGGGCGCCGGCCCGGAGAGGGGAAGAGCAGAGCGAATGAAGTTTTAATCTGAGTCACTGCTGACGCTCTCCTTCTGATTTCCCTTTGATCTCACCGAAGAGTCAAGAGGCCGTCTGACAAATAGCTGCGAGATCAGAAACAAATCCTGCTGTTTTAAAATGGAGCTCTAGAAACAGCCGCGGCGTCTCGGTGCTCGTTGTTTGGCGTCCTATACGCTCTTTATGTCATCATTAAATCACAGCATCCAAACTGGGAAACGTTTACTGTGCAAATTTCCAAAACCTCTG
Organism: Brachyistius frenatus; assembly: GCF_029030835.1. NCBI lineage: Eukaryota > Metazoa > Chordata > Actinopteri > Embiotocidae > Brachyistius > Brachyistius frenatus. Next base: position 100,029 of record NW_027210650.1, on the reverse strand, counting down.
ACACTCTTCACACAGCAGATCAAAGCTGCTTATTATTGGGACTTTGTTTATGTTGACAAACAAAATGCTTCCTCCTGGCTTCATAAGGTATTTTTGTGAAGCAACAACAACAACAACAACAACAACAAAAAGGTCAATTTCTCACACTGGAATCAAAAATCAAGTTCGAAAGTACAAATATTTAAACCGAGAATTAAATTATTTTAATTGCAAACAAATTTGCTTTGACAGTTTTGTTAGTTTTGGTCAAACAAGACTTTTTGGCTGCGAGTTGGACGTAGTGGGCGGGGCCTGAGCTGGAGACGAGCGTTTCTATTGGTGGATTGATTTACAGCCACACGCCATGTTTTTCATTTGCAAGCAAAGATTTTTTTATTTCTTTTTTTTCATACTTTTATTCCAGTGCAATAGTTGCAGAATTCATATTCCCCCCCGAAGCAGCCTGAAATATTACAGAGCAGAACGCACCGTGATGTCACCACGAACACTCATTGGTTGGTTGGTTTATTTAAAATAAGCGTGTCAAAAGATCTCTAAATAATCAGTCATAATTTATCTTCTCACTCGTTAATTTCATCTTTGCATTTCCCGCATTATGTTTCCGCCTGCTAGCCTGATATATATATTTTAGCCTCGTTCCGATCAACTGTCCGCTGGCTATTTGCTTTTTGCGTTGGAAAATACGCATCGCCAGCATTAGCTACGCGCATGTTGTTACCGTAGCAACCCATGGAGATAAATCTGATCTGCTCGCCTTGCAAATAGCCTGCAGACAATCAGATCTGATTCACCTGCAGTCTGAAAATAAAGCTTCATTGTTGTCCGAGAACAATTAAAGACCATCGTTGAGGCACATGAACACACACACACACACACACACACACACACACACACACACACACACACACACACACACACACACACACACACACACACACACACACACACACACACACACACACACTGTAGTTTACTTTGACTCCATCCCACTCAATCCCATGCACCTGATGTGGTTAATCCACAGATGAAAACAGGTCCTGAACAGATGTGTTTGTTTCCTCCTGTTTGAGTTGGTTTAAAACGACAGCAGCAGCTGTTTCAGGTCGGCGCCTCCCTTTTTAAAAGTGTAACCTCGTGTGTGAGATGTATATTCAGGGAGGGAGACGGACGAACACCACGTTGGTTTCGGTAAGCCTTCATCTCGCAGCTGAAACCCGAGTGTGTCGACACCCCGACCTTCTCTTCATTTGTAGTATTCCTCAGCGGCCGTCTGCTCCTCTGCAGCCGTCGTTCCTCCTGTCCACGTACACCATTACCTGCGAGCGCCTCCTGGCTTCCAGACCAGCTGTGTAATTGCTGCCTTTGCATAAGAGCCCTCCGCAAAATGTAGTGCGGCCTATAAAGTCCTCACATGCAACCGCATGCACTCAGTGGAGCTGCTGCAGCGCCGCACGGCGACGGGGGGGCCGCCGCATGGCAACAGGACCGCTGTCAGCGGCCGGCGGTGCATCTGTCAAACTCATTGAGCTGCATGTCACGGCAGGAGGAATATGTAAGGGGAGGAGACGGAGGAGAGGGAGGAGGCGTCCGGGTGCACGACCTCTCGCTAAACGTATTGTGTTTACTCCCCCCCCCCCCCCCCCCACACACACACTGCCCCCCAGAGGGAAGGCTGACCTACAACAACACCAGTATGGTGGTATCGGCGGGCTCGGAGCTGGCAGCGCCGCCGGCTGAGAGGAGCCGGGGGACACCAGATCAGGGATAACAAGCAGAGACGGAGGTAGACTGCAGTCTGTGCGAGTCGGCTTCCATTAGCGATGCCGGACGGAGCTGCAGAGGCGCTCGACTGAATCGTTGCGTGTGTTTCGAGAGTTTCAACTTTTTACAAAAAAACAAACAAACAACAGATTTTTCCCCTCGTGAACCTCACGGAGAGATTTAAGGAGCTGCTGGCGGTTTCCAACCTTTTGAGAGCTACTCGTGTTGAGTAACGTTGATTCACGTAGCTGAGCTCCACCCGAACCGGACGAAAACGCGTCTTTTTACGCCGCGTTGATGGCGTCGTTCTCTCGGACAAATTAAAACAAATAAAGAAATAAATGAAAATTGCTGAAATGGATCGGAAACTCTGGGAAACGCTGCTGGAAGCTGGCGAGCGTCTCGGCGAGCGGCGGTTTAAAGTGAATCCTGCGTGTTTGGTTTTGTGTCGACAGATGAAAGACTCTTCGTGACGGCAGGTAAATACATTCCTGGTAAAATGTCGGGATGAGTTTTGGGATATCAGGGCGCCTGGTTATTTCTGGATTTGTGCATTATTTGTATAAGCGGCTGGTGGTGGGATTTCACTATCAGCAGCTATAAGCTTTGAAATTGTGAAATATGCATATTATGCCGAGGCAGACGTTACTGCAGGAACTCACACAGACAGACTTTCAAACAGCCTCCTCAGCTGAGTGGATTTTCCCCTCCTGCTTCACTTTCTCCTCGGAGCCCGTCGGGCCTCGTTAATTGCCCCGCCCACTCCGGTCCTCCCACACCAGTTGACTTACGAGCACCGATCCAACACGCTGCCGGTTTAGGAAGCAGCTAATGTCGGCCGTGCTCGCGCACCATCTGCAGTTTGTCGACGGGACGCCGTTTCGGTTTCAGTAAATTTGTTTTTTATCGAGAACGCCAGCTGCTTATGAACTACAAATTATAATAAATCTCATTTCTGCTCGAACACCTGGAATGAACTGAGGAAAAAACTATGGATATAAATCTGTATATTATTGTATTTTTTTGGCCCGACAGGAAGAGAGACTGACAGGAATCCAGCTTTGGGAGCGATGATGTGACGCCTCATATCTCAAAGTCTGACATATATATTTTGTTTTTGTGATTCAACACTGTTTAAAGGAGCAGTCAACCGATTTATCTTTGCACTCTTTTCCCATACCAGAACTATACACAGCATATCAAAGTGGACGTAGTCTCCAGGTCTCAAAAGTGAAGCCAATACAGAAGTGCCTAAAGTGCAGTACCACCGAGGGCCACTAGGGGCTGGCCCCCAAAAAAACGACTGTTCTGAAGCCTGGAGTTCAGAGGCCATCGCCATCTTGGTATTTTGGAGCCAGAAGTGATGTTTGGATGAGCTGAGGAGTTTTGGATTTGATTTGATCGCCGCGGACTCTTATGCCCCGCCCACTATAGTGGAAATATGACTGCACCACAGGCTAACCCTAACTTCATCCTAAAGCAGCGAAGGAACATTACTGCACTGATTCAGCTTTAAATGATTGTTTAAATTAACCTGTTATTTTATTTAATTCCTTTCCTATAAAAATCCAACTGGATTTTCTCTTTAAAAATCATTTATTTTTTATTTTTGGTATTCTACATACTACATTAAATTCTCTATTATATCTAAGTCATGTTACCTGATGAGTATTTTCTGCATTCTTGTCGTGTTGTTTTAAAACACAAAAAGCCTGCAGGATGTTTTCTCCTCTGAAACAGGTCTCATATTTGATTTGTCTTTGTTGCTGCAGTGATTTGGCTCCGTCATTGATATTTACACACAAAAGCTGCTGGTGTTCTGTCCCAGTATTTATTTTATAAATGAATCATGCTCTCCAGATTTCAAAGACTTCGGGTGTTGCCCCAGTTGCAGCTCCGTTTTTTTTTTTTTTTGTGTGTGCATATTTTAATACTGAAGACTTTTTCCCTTTTTTAAAAATGAGTTGAGAAGAGCGACAGAGAAAATCACAAAAAAACTCAGATTTAACCGTTTGTGTCGTCAACACGCTGCTGATACACGCTGCAGATACACGCTGCAGATACACGCTGCACATCACAGCTGCTGTTTTGGGCTGTTTTTTGTGGCCGAGCCGAGCCGAGCCGTCCAGCTGGCTGCCTCCCAGAGCCCAGTGTGAGACGCTGATTAGTGGCCACTAATAGATCTCGATCCCTGACTCATCCTGTCCCACTGTTCGCTCAATGATACCAATTACTCACCTTCAGGACGTGTCCCCGGTTCACACGGGCCAAAAATATCACTTTCTAATTACCGGGACATCCTCTCTGAGTCGGGATTGATGTCTGGCGTCAGGCTGGGTTTGGACCCGTCACCGGTTGAGAGGTGAGATTTTGTCCGGCTTCATATTCCACCGGCGGTGTGTCGGACGTAGAAATGCTTTATCTCACTTCCTTATTTGGTCACGTTTCCTTGATTTCTGTGCTTCTGTCGTAGTTAAACGTAGTTAAACGGCTTCTTTTTTGCTGTTTATTGTTGTCATTTGCTGCTTTGTGCTGCAGCCTTCAGAGACGGTGTTCTGTGTTTCAGTCATTACAAACATCCATCCTCCTGTTTATTGCGAAACGACTTCCCATATCATGTCTGCAGCCGGAGGAGAACGCATTTCTCGTCCGAACTGAAAGATGCTGTTGAAGTGAAGTGTATTTTTTTGTTGTTTTTTTGCCAGGAGTTTGCACATGGGTGTTTTATTTTGAAAATAAGTTTGGACAAACTTCCTGCCCTGCCCGGATAGGAGGCATCGACTTTAATGACTCATGATTCAATAATGTCTGTGATGGAAGGTGGCTGCTTGATAACCTCGGTCACACTCATGCCCCCCCCCCCCCCCGCCTCTCTTTTATCTGACATCCTCATCACGCAGACTCTCATCCCGGTTTAATGGCACCGGGGACAGACTACATCCGGCGTGTTGGTAAATTGATGCCCTGCGGGTCCCGGAGCTCGACGCCTGGACGAGGATGAGCCGATATGAGGGGCGAAGTTTTTTTAAAATTATTTTTAAAATACAAATTTAAGTTAGCCAGCCGGGCTCTGATTCACTGAGCATGCAGTATAGATCCAGCAGGAGAGGCAGTTAGAGGGATCAGAGAGGAGATGATTGAGCCTTAGCTGTCCTAAATTATAATTCTCTTTGAAGACGAATCATCAAATTTAAAGATCTGCTTTTCCAGTCGGCGACGTCTGCCGAACGGTTTTGATCTCCCGAGTGACCCGGTTGGCTCCGAGTTTTGGAGACGACACCCAAAAAAGAAAAAGCGTCGTCGTGTGTGTGCGCGAGGCGAATGTAGATACAGAGATAAATGTCAATGTTTACTGACCGTGTAACGGCAGCGGCGCTGGATAAATGTCACACGGGAGGCATCACGTGGGATTAGATGTTGCTATAAATGTACCTATTCATCAATCCTCAGCATTAAAGCAGACAGGAGAAATACACGGAGAGGAAGTTGTGGAAGAAGCTCTCCACCCGCAGAATATCCTCATTAATGCAGCACAGGAAGGTGGGAGGGGCTTGAAGGGTGGGAGGGGCTTGTATCATTTCTCCCACTGGAGCGACACCCAGCTGTTTTTCCTGACGTGATGTCCCCATCAGACTCTTTTGTCTAAAACTACGAGGCCTCACCCGTTCGTGCTTTTCTCTCCGGCGTCCATGTTAGCCGGTCCGAGCCGTCGGCGACGTGCAGCTCATTTGGTTTTAAGCTCGTACGCGCTGCTGTTTTCTTAAAGCTAGAAAATGTCGTCCCATTCATGTGCTTTCAGCGTTGGAACGTATTGTCTATTTTTTTTGTGAAGTCGAGTCTCTCGCTATTTATGGATCATAAATGTTTGTGTCAAAATTCGGCACTAAGCATTTTTTTTTCTTCGTTTTATAAACGAATAACTGACAAAACTCCCGTCGGTCTAACACGCTGAATCGGCTCCAGTAAAACTTCTAACGCCGATTAAATTTACATTTTAGATTCTTACTAGTTTGGTTTGGAGTCGAGCGGCTGTAATTACAACCCGTCATCCTCGTTTCTCCGTCGCCGCTCCGCTCGGTTTGTTGTTGTTTTTCAAAGTTGAGACTGAAGCTGAGACTGAAAACGCTCTCATCGGTTTGATCCAGTTATCGTGGAGGCGGTTGGCGGTTGTCAGACCTCCGCGCCGTGACCAAGGTTGATCTTCAGCGTCGTTTGGTGTCGCCGAGTCACGCGTCCCTTCAGGAGCGGCAACTTCCTACTAAAACACGGGAGCGTGTTTTCACGGCCGTCTGTCGCCTCGTTCGCTCCCCGGTGATTAAACGCTTCACGCTGTTTGTGTGTCAGGCCGAATATTTACACCACGATTGGCGCTCCGTCGGTGCGATACGCCGAGACGTGGCGGTCGTTCTGCACTTTGGGCTTTGTCGATAGAAGCGGGGGGGCGGGGGGAGGCGTGGGAGGAAGGCGGGGGGAGGCGTGGACGTGAGATGAACTCCGCATGCTTTCACAGCAGAGGGGAGGACGTTGCGTTTCCACGGTGATCTGCAGGATGAACTGAGATCCTCACGCTCGGCTGCATTTCAACAACCTGTTTATCCACTCGGCTTATTCTTCTAATTCTTCATTGATCTTTCAGATTTGATCGTTTTGCGAGTAGGAAACGACGGAGATGAAGTGTAGTGAAGCTAATGAAGTTTTTGGTCGAGTTCATTTCCACGGAAACACAATTTTACAACCTGCGTTACGGCTTCATCCTGATTCCATCAAATGGCAGATAAAAACTACAATACAGTCATAAATGTCTAATAGATCAAATTTAAAAAAAAACTTAAAAACCATAAATAATATATCAATGTTTGATATCATGAAATTTGTTTGGATTATAACCAAATATGGACGTCGAGGCTTCAAAACGACAGTTAACGAACCAACCGATGACGTCGCCGTGGGTTACAGTCACGTCACGAATATAGTTGTTATCAACTCGAGTAACGTTCACCAGACAAATTATTATTTGGTCCCAGAATTGGAGAAGTGAAACTCTGTATGTTGTCCGATATATGAACTTTTCTTTTACAGAACATAATGCAGAAAAAAAGATGCTTGTGGCCATTTAAAAACGGTTCAGTTTGATATAAACATCCTGTCTTCATTACATATGTGTCACAAGTGTCTGAATATATGGATTCTTTTTGTACTTCCTAATGTTGACATCGGCGTCCTAAACCCAGTATTCGGCTGGCTGCAGACAAAACCAGATATTTGATGTCATCGCTGTGAGGGACCATTTAAACAAATCATTTTCCAACGTTTTATCTACCAAACAGTTGATAAGTTTATTATTCCACAGATTGATCGACATTGAGAATAAGTCGTCCGTGTTTAAAACCATTTATATGAACCCGACATTTTGGTGGACAAAAACAGAGGACAGGTATTTTTCAGACGGACTGAAACCAGCAGGATATATTTACAGACGTCCCCGTCGCTTTTTCATCAATCTTCCGTCTGTAAATGAGTCGTGAAGTGAACTGAGAGCTGAATTGAACTGCAGGTCAAAGCTAAACTTTTCCTTTGACCTGGAGCTGTTAGATGAATTATGTACAACACGGTACGTCGCTTCCTTCTCCCTCGGTAGGACTCCCGACTTCAGCGGTGGTGAACGTAGGCCGGAGCGGCAGCTGAAGGTTCTTGATGCGGGTGATCGTCGGGTCGGACCAACGGAGGCAAGCCAAGCGCCTCGTCTTTCCGAGCGTAACGGCCGCTTCGCTGTGATCCGGCAGCCGGCAACAGTTTGGGAGAAATTTTGTATTCAGCAAAAGCAGACCTTGTTCCAAATATAACCCGCTCGGCGTTTGCGTTCTGATCTTGTTTGGGTTTTATTTTAATTTTCAAGTGCCCTGGAGAGCTGGATATTATAATTTGGGGATGGAGGAGCAGCGGGTTTTTTTTCTTCTTGTTCTTTCTTGCTCTCGTTCCTGCCACAGCGCCTTCCTCCGTAATTAACGGTCTCTGATGAATAGAGGATTTGTGATGGAGAGGCGGAGAGGAAGAGGGAACGACAGCGTGAGGAGTGAACTCTGTTCCAGCCCGGTGGCGTCCTTCCACCAGCTGGAACATGAGGGAGATTATGTAAAAATGATGAATGAATAAGTGAATGAGTCGGTTTTAAAAGGAGCAGAGAAGGGGGGAGGGGAGGGGAGGAGAGGGGAGTACTGAAAAATATTATGTGTTATTTATATATTTTAATGATGATCAACATGTGACACTATGTGCAAACCAAGCAACGACCATCAGTGATGTCATCATCCATCAGTGATGTCATCGTTGGTTTATGAACGTTATGAATCCTCCAGTTCAGATTCTGTCCGTCACCATCTTTGCTAGTTTGGAGCAGGAAGTGACCATATTTGGACGAGCTGGGGGAGGAGCCAGCGGTGGATCTGACCGATCTGATCGGAAACCTGACGATACTACGTCCCGCCCACCGATAGCTGTAACCTGACTGCACCACAGGCCTGTCAATCAAACAGACACGCCCCCAAAAACAGGTCTTCTTGAATCTTCTTTTCTAATGAATGAGGGATTATTTTCAGATGGACCTCCAGAAAACTAAGAAGAAGGAGTGACTTTTGACTGACTTTGAGAAGTTGAATGGGAGTCCATGGAGGCTTTTTTGGAGCCGACCTCTAGTGGCACTCGGTGGTATTGCAGCTTGAGGCGCATCGGTCTCATTTTTCAGACCCGAAAGCTACGAACACTTTTAACTCGTGAACTTGGCGCTTCAGTTCCAACGACATAAAATAAAACAGCGCAACAGTTCTTCACATTTCAGACATTTTTTTGTTGATTAACTAATAAATTAAAGAACTTTTTCAGCTTTAAGTCCATTAAATCCCTGGTCATGCATTTTTATATATATATATATATATATATATATATATATATATATCTTTTGGCATTTGTCAACTTGCAGTGATTTAAACTTATGCTGTGTACAGCTGCTGTCTCATGTTTAATGCAGGATCCCCTACGGACTGTATCATGCAGTATCATACGTGTGCCGTGCGGGTCGCGCCGTTGCCGGGACGAACTCGGCTCCTGAGGCGAAGCTTTCCAAAATGAAATTCTGGAAGAAAATCATTTGAGGTGAATTTGAGTGAAGCACAGACGAGTGCGAATGATTAGACCTCGGCCCAATGAAACCATAAAGCTAACAAACGGCCTCTGTCAGACCCGGCCAAGGTTGTACTACAGCACACACACACACACACACACACACACACACACACACACACACACACACACACACACACACACACACACACACACACACACACACACACACACACACACACACACACACACACACACACACACACACACACACACACACACACACACACACACACACAGAGGCAGCCTTGTAATGAGAAATGTTCGGACGCGGCCTTGAGCAGCGTCTTGGATTGCGTCCCGGACAGCTGAAATATGGTATCGTGGCACAATGACGATCGCTCACTCGGTTTTTAGTCTCCCCTCAACTGTAATGAACACAGAATAATGAATCATGCGGAGAAGCCTGTGTGACGTCTTTCAGTGAGTGTGTGCGCGCCTGCGAGAGGGACACGCACACATTTTAATTCACTTGTGTTTGAATTATTACCATCCCGAAGCGGTGATTGAGAACTGTGAGTTTTTTTTTAATAACGTTAAAATTAGCGATCTGAGCCAGAGTTTGTGCCGAATAAATGTCGTAATATCATGTTTGCACGGCAGTATTTCCGTGTAGAAGCTGAAATATGACATCCTCCCGTCGGCGGCGCCGTCGGCTTTAAAGATTCAACAATGTAAAGCAAAGTAAGACAATTAAAGGGCAATTCATCAGCCGGACCGGTAGCGCTGTTAGCAGCAACGTAATAACAGAGGTGGTGCCAGGAGCGAGCTGGGAGGAGGTGGCAGCCCATTAACTACCACCAGGAGCAATAATGACATGGTGGAGTGCAAGAAAAGAAATAGAGCACGGGGCTGTTGCTGGTTTTCCACATGGATGAGCAGTGTTGTGATTTCAGTAATAAGGTTCTCTACGTGTCTAGTTAAATTTATAAAATAGATTAGTTTGGATATTACACCGCAGAACAGGATAAATTCACCAGAAGTAAATACACAACTAAGACTGACATGGAAAATGTTAATACGCTGTTTTTTCTTTTTTAAATTAGCTTGTGAGGAAAGGTCAGTCATTAAAGTCTGTAATTTGTAGAAGGTAGGAGAGTTTTGTTCAAACATTACTAGGAAATAAAAAGGTCTTTATCGTCGAGCCTCAGCTGTGAAACCGGTCAGAGGGTCCATCAGCTCACATTAAGGTCCTTAAAAGTGGGAAAAAAAAATCATGTAATCTGTCACTAACTATATGTACAACTTAGAAAAAGTTGATTTCCTGTTGAGTGTTACATATAATAAATTGCTCTACACACAGCAGGACACCTGAACCATGACGTTATAGAGCACGTAAACATACAAATTAAACATATATATAAAGTAGTACACAAAATTTCTATGTGAATTTCTATGGGAAGTCGATGCAGAAGTGTCTTAAAGTGTAATACCACTGAGGGCCACTAGGGGCTGGCTCCAAAAAACCTCTGTCTTCTGTCGTCCCCTCGCTCCTCTCCAGCTCGCCCAAATATGGTCACGAGGGTGGAGCTTAAAAAAACAAAACAAGATGACGACAATTCACAAATCAATTGGTGACGTCACAGTTGGTTGTCGTACGAAATTACAGAGGAAATATAGCGTTACTCACAATATAAACATCATGAATAAAGACAGACAAGATCAGCTTGGATACCTGATAAATAACATGTATTATATAAAAATAGTGATATTTTATATGACAAAATACAAGTAAAAAAAAAAAAATCTAAAAAATAGGTGTCCTAATCTGTGTTAAAGGCCACAGCTTCGCTCTGGTTTTACTGGGCAGCTCCCAGTCCTAACTGCGCGTATTTTGTATGAAAGTTAAAGCCCACACTTTCACCAAACGGCTGTCCCAGATGAATCCCGTTTAAAATGTAGGACGGACGTTGTTGCGTCATTGGTTGTTTTTAAGAAAGACCTGCACGGTAAATTCCAGCAGGTATTGCAGCAGATGACCAGCTCTCCTTCTCCTGGTAAAATATAGCATCTCTTTGTCCCACATACAGTCCCCCCACCCACTCCACCACCCACCACCACCCACCACCCACCACCCAACACAAATCGTAGGGGCTTGCTAAAGGCTTCGCATAAATTACAGTGACAAGCTCTTGTCTGTGTTCCCTCTGTTTTATAACCCTCTGCCATGGAGACTCACCGGCATGCTGCTGCTGTCCTATCAGAAGACTTACATCTGTGACCACTATCACACTTGCTTTTTTTTTTTGCTTTTTTTATTCAGACAGCTCCAAATACTGTCAGGCTGAGTCCACCGACAGGGAACATTTCAGGTTCACAGGAAGGAATGAAAAAGATCCTTTTAACATGAACACGCAACGGGAACTTTCTTAAATATGGAGGCAGCAAAGTATCATGGTATGTTATATGGAAATATATTTATATATATATATATATATATAAAATCAGGTGCCTGCAGCTGTAATACCACCTAGTGCCACTAGAAGTCAGCTCCGAAAAGCCTGCGGCTCCATAGACTCCCATTCAACTTCTATCATGAAATATGGAGTCAATAAATGTTAATCTCGGTGTCTGACTCATATTCTCATTTAGTAGATGAATAATCTTTCTTAGTGGCGCTGATGTTTAATAGTTTGGTTACTAGGGTTCGCGGCTAGATTGATTTCCAATAAAAAGTGTAACCTCCTAATGTTTATGCAGCAGTCTGCGGCTTCGAGTTTGTTAACTGCTAACTAATGAAGTTAAAGGTCTCGCTTCGGTGCGTCTCCGCTGCTCAGCCGGCAAATAAGAGGATCAATAGAGACGCTACAGTTCATGTGATTTACCTCTACGATGCTTCACTTCCAATCTGGCTGCAGAAAAAAATAGGTGAGAGAAAGTTTCCCCGATGTGGCTGAAAGTTGAACCGCCGACTTCCGATCGGAGGTCGGCGTACACTCGTACGTCCCCGTTTTCCCGTAATAAGTCCCGGCGGTGGGTTTCTGTTTGAAGCTCTGTCGGGGTTAAAACCACCTCCTCTCCTGTCCGGTGTGAGCGATGATTTGTCTGACAGCGGCGTCAGCAGGCGAGCTGCTCTGCTGCCGGATTTTCTTTACCTGAAGGAAACCGTGTCTGCAGAATAATGATGTTGACAGATGTTGAACAAAGACATCAGAGACCTGCGTCTCACTCAGGCAGCCGGTTATCAGAGTTCAACGTGAGCCGGGTGAATAATGTATTTCTTGTAATCAGAGGTGACAGTGGGGGGAAGAAAAAGCATCAGTAGCAGCACTAAGTGTTTAAGACGTTGAAAAGAAATGTAGGAAAAAGCGCAAAACTCGGGATGAATCTATGATAAAAATTAGTTGAAAACTTTGGAGGTGAAAAATTGAATCTACACAAGTTAAATAATCAACACTCGTCATTTTATCGCAGTAACGGGAAGTACATGTTCTACAACGCTTCGTGAAATCGAATTTTATAAAACTCAACAAATCTTAACATTTTCTTATATTTGCAGCCAATTTCATCCCCTTTTATTTAATAATGATAATAATAATACATTTGATTTGTATGGCACCTTTCATACAAGAAATGCAGCTCAAAGTTCTTCACAGCAAAAGAATTACATGCAGTGCTTCACATATAAACAGATATAACTTCTGCAACTTCATCTTAAAATTCAACAGCTTTTTCCAGTTTTGTGCCTTTTTACATAAGATACAACTCAGAGCAGGAAGTCTTCCTAACACCTACTAAACTCGGTTATAATTTTGCTTTATTTTGTCACCACCTCCATGTGTAAAGTACAGAATCTTTTTCTGGTATGAAATAAGGCCTCCTTCCATCCTCTCCCTCCCTCTCTGTCCCCATCTCTTTTTAAACAGGACACTTCCTGCACCTGACCACCTTCACCCCAGGCAGCTCTGCTTTACGTGCCTGTGGCCACCAGAGGGCGCTAACCCCTCTCTCCCCATCCACCCACCCGTCGTCTCCGTGCATGTCACTTCTCCCCGACTCGATCTGACACGTGAGACTCTTCTGCCGTCACATGATAGCAGAAGATTTGTACTGTGCGGCACCTTTTTTTTTTTTCCTCTGGGTTTCCAGGACAGCGCCGGTTGTCGGAGCAGACAGATGTTCCCACTGGTTTTCACCAGAGGTTTATTGCCGTAGGGCGTATTTGTGTTCTCGTGTTGCTCTCGCGTGTGCGTGTGCACACGTATGTAAGAGGAAGAGGAGCGTGTGTTCGGGCCGAGAGAACAGAGAAAGCTTGTCGCCGTGCAGACAGTGGGAGGACAGAATCAGCGCTCGGGTGTCACCGCCTCCTCGTTAGTTCCCACTTTAACGGCCGGCGCTGGTCAGCTGACGCGCCTCCAGGTCCGACCTATTAACACTACAGTGTGTTTCACACAGCAGCGTTTGTGCTGTGAGGTGTGCTGTGACATTAACACCGACTATCCCACTTTCTCACAGTGTAATGAGCATTTCAAAGCACCTCAGCACATCTGCTCGTAAACCACACGCACTTCACATCACTGCTGTTTTTCTTATGTTTCTAATGGAGACTGATTTTCCACCTTTTAGGCTTCTGTTCATTTCATGAAATCTGCTTTAAAAAAAAAAAAAAAAAAAATGAAACTCATCAGTCGGAGACCCCTCAATCAGTTTTATAAAATTGAGCCATGTTGTGTTTTCTTTTTGTTTTCATAGTTTTGTTTACATGTAATACACTTTCCGGTCCACTAGAGGGCATTGTGTCAGTTTCATGTTTTGCCTAGCTTCGGCGTGAAAAGTACACGCATGTATGACCAGAGTCGAAGAAGGAGGTCAAAGTACAAACGGGAAGTTGTTTGGGTTGGATGGATCAAACCAAGCGGCGACCAACTGTCACGCCACCCATCGGTTTGTGAGCCAGAGCCTTTCTGTAGCCAAACCCTGGTGGCACTCAGTGGTATTGCACTTTACGACAGCTGCTTGTTGGCTTCACCTGTCAGATCCGGAAACAACGTCCACTTTCATCCACAGTCTACAGATCAAACCGAATACTGATGTTCAAAATATGCAACTCCACATCCTATTTGAACATTATTTTCACCTTATCTGTGTAAACTGGAGCAGATAAATGAACGAAACCAAAAAGCTTCAAGAAAAAAAACTCACTGAAGAAGTCCAAATACAACAATACCATGTGGGAGAAGTCATTTCAGGAAGTTCGGATGTCCTCCACAATGATTTTATTGCTGCACTGAAGCCTTATAATGGAAGAAAAAACCCTGTTTTTGTTTCAGCTCTTCTCAGATATTATTGTTATATTATTATCTCGCTGCTCACGCCTTCACTTTCTGTCCCCCTCTCCTCCTCTGTCTCTTTAATTCCCCCCTCCCTCCCTCCCCCCATCACCTGGCTGCAGGTCGAGAGAAGAGAAAGGGTCCCATGATCTCTGCCGGCGATGCCGAGTTCCCGCGGGATTACCACACCCTGGCGGCCAGCGGCGGCCGCGGGGCTCGGCGGTTCCCCGACAACACCAACGGGGGCTTCACGTCGTCCTCGCTGGACCGCCGGCACAACTCGGTGGCCGCCAAGAGCCTGGAGGCCCTGAACAGCATCCACAAGGCGGACATCGAGCGGCAGCGGGACGCCCTCATGGACCTCCAGAAGATCAAGTACTCCAACAGCCCCGGCAGCCTGTCGCAGGGCTCGGCTCCCGTCGGCCGACAGGTAGCTCCACGCCCACATCCACAAACACAACAACATGGACCACTTTAATGTTGTTGTTTTGCCATGGCAACATGAGTATTTATATCCACATAAGTGGAGGTCGTGCTTCCAAAATCCTCGTTAATGAGCAACGTACAGAATCTTACGCTCAATTAAATTCCATAAAACAGAAGGTTGGATCATTTTGTTGTTTCCTGGAACCCTCCTGAGGACCGTCGTTGCTGCAGGACGCTCCTGCACGCTGCACCACTTTAATCAGGTCTAATACTGTTGTGTGTCTTATTATCAGTCAGTTAGCTTGCAAGTATTTTTTCTTTCATATTAAGTCATGAAGTGCAGAGCACACAGCAAACAGTCCTCTGAGGAGATGAAGAGAAAAAAAACCACTGAAAATCATCAGGGGACCGAAAAAAACCAGAGAGGTTTGAAAGTGTGCAGGAAACAGGCTGCACACGAGATAATACACAAGCTGTTTGTACTGTTGTATGATTATTTTCATCAGAGATGCAGATACTAAAACAAGTGGAATACAAACCGCAGACGATCAAACCGCCGAGCTTATTGGGTCTTAAAATAGAAAGACAGACGAGTCTGTTTTATCCCGTTTGACTGAAAACGTTTCAACAACATCCACCTGGTTTCATTTCTAACGTTCGATATTTGTAGACAGACACTCGTTAAAGTTTAGAAAGAATTACAACAATTTCCTTAGTTTCAAGCAGCTGTTTTTATACAGATGAGTGGAAACGATGCTAACTATTACGATCCCAGTCAGCTCGATTAACCCCGGGTGGCTTTTCTTTGACGTTGGTTGTGTCACCGTGAATTTGTCCCCCAGGGTCAGACTGTCAACACCGAGTTCCACCGGGACCTTCTGAGGGTTGTTAGCGTTGTTAGCAGGTTGTTAGCATTGTTAGCTGGTTGTTTACTTGTGTTTAGCTGTTGTTTAGTGCAACATGGTTCTGTAACACAACGACTCGACTACCGCACGAGTTTGGCTCCCTAAAACTTCTCTCTGCTGTTACAAACTTTACTTTGCGCTCACGTGCGTAAAAGGAAAACTTGCATTCACACCCGCTCACAAAAACGAGTAACTGGAGCGCAGATTTAGATCAGACAACAGAATCTGTGAGACTTCCTCTTCGGGGTCGTAGCTTCCTCCTGCTCGGTGCTGCGCATCGTTCACGCACAACAGGAGCCGTCTCTGAACATGTCGATCCAACCTCGTACATCTACTGAGCCCACAGCTACCAACGCAGATCACAGGCGACAAATTCATTCAGTTAAATCAGTGTCTTCAGAAATCTTCTACAGACTTCTCAACACCGAGATGATGCGTAACTTTCTGACGTCGTTAAAAAAAAAAAAAAAAAAAATGTTTGATGCAGATCTGGTACAGTAACGGATGCCGAGCGGAGTGCCGCCTCGGGGGGAGAAACCAGCTCTGAGTGCTTTCTGTTTCCACATGTGAACATTTTCTTCCTGAGAGATAATAACTGCACGTCGGTGGGCTCAGAAACCCACACAGGCCGCATTATGTGGCGCGATGCCTCCGGGGCGACACACACACACACACACACACACACACACACACACACACACACACACACACACACACACACACACACACACACACACACACACACATACTCACACACACACACACACACACACACACACACACACACACACACACACACACACACACACACACACACACACACACACACACACACACACACACACACACACACACACACACACACACACACACACACACACACACACACACACACACACACACACACACACACACACACACACACACACACACACACACACACACACACACACACACACACACACACACACACACACACACACACACACACACACACACACACACACACACACACACACACACACACACACACACACACACACACACACACACACACACACACACACACACACACACACACACACACACACACACACACACACACACACACACACACACACACACACACACACACACACACACACACACACACACACACACACACACACACACACACACACACACACACACACACACACACACACACACACACACACACACACACACACACACACCACACACACACACACACACACACACACACACACACACACACACACACACACACACACACACACACACACACACACACACACACACACACACACACACACACACACACACACACACACACACACACACACACACACACACACACACACACACACACACACACACACACACACACACACACACACACACACACACACACACACACACACACACACACACACACACACACACACACACACCACACACACACACACACACACACACACACACACCACACACACACACACACACACACACACACACACACACACACACACACACACACACACACACACACACACACACACACACACACACACACACACACACACACACACACACACACACACACACACACACACACACACACACACACACACACACACACACACACACACACACACACACACAGGCATTTTTATGAGCGCTCACCGGGTCACTAATGGACACTTTTTTTAGTGCTTATTATCTGAAAGAGGCGGCGATAGAATACGAAGAAAAGGACTTAAGAGAGTCGGTGAGAAGATGTCAGAATGTGAAATATTAAACCGCATCGGATCTCCTGCCTCTCTCTTCCCTCTCTCCCCCCTCCCCCCTCTCCCCCTCTCTCTCCCCCCCTCTCCCCCTCCCCCTCCCTCTCCCCCCCTTCCCCCCCTCCCTGCCATCAATCAGCAGACATCTCTTGACGTGATACCTGTGACAGATGGTCAGAGCAGCCGGCTGCAGCTTTGCCTCCGTTTGCCTCTGAGGAATAATTCAACATTGAGGGACGTGTGCTTATTTTCCTTCTTGAGAAGGATTCACGTCTGTTTGTACACTCGTAGCTGCAGGGCGTGGTTAGCGTAGCTTAGCATAAAGCTAGCGTGGCTATCTCCTAAAGAATAAAACTGCAACCAGCTACGCTTCTGCAGCCGTCTGATTTATACAACGTGAGTCTCATGGTGATTCAAGTTTAATGTCCACTTCAGACCAACACGGTGCGATTCTGGATAAAATGAGAATGACGGTTTCTTTTTCAATGTAAATGTTTATTGCTTTTTTTTCCCCCATTAATTATTAGGATTAATTGTGCCGCCCTACAGTAGAGCTTGTCGGGGGATTTATCTGAACTCCTCTGAACCTGTCTGACAAGCTTTAATGAAGAGGGACAGAAAATAAGTCAATGATACAGATATTTAAATGTGTTAGTGAGGTGTGCGTGAACACTGTAGCCTCTGTAAGTGAGAAGCAGCTGACTCATCCGATCGGTCCACTGAGTGTCTGTTGTCTGACTCTCCCACAAGGACGCCAACCGAGAGACTCAACTAGGTTTTTTTTTTTTTTTTTTCCAGGACCACAACAGTGGATTTGGCCTCGTTTGGGTTCTTCTGTGCACAGATAAACCAAAACTAGGCCAAATCCAGGTACTGGGTTACACGCCTGGCAAAGCTGAGATGAGTCGCTCTCACCGGCTGTCGTTCACCAGAAATAGTTCCAACAAGTAAAGATGGGCCAGCGTGGGACATCAGAAGTGTTCGTCTGATGTTCGGATCGCTTTGAAAAACCTCCTCTCACCACCTTTTAGACTAGACGGGTTTGAGGCGGACCATTTCTTTAAGTCTCTGAAAGTAATGACGCAACGTTCAGCCATGATTGACCAGCGGATCAGAGGAAGGAGCCAAAGACTCTTTTTTTTAAATTTATTTTTTTATCCTCAAACTATTTGTTTCACCTTTCAAGTGAACAACTGAGTGAGACTCTCTGAATGCGAGTTTAAAAACCTGCGTCTTCATCGTTTTCAAACGAGTCGCTCGTCTCCATCTTCCTTTTGACAGCCGGCTTTTTTTTTTTTTTTTTCTCTCTCTGCCTTCGAATACTTTTGATTACCTGTTTCTGTATTTAACACAGACGTGACACCGGTATTGATCTCCTCACTGTCACTGCTGGAGGGCAGAAAAAAAAAAGTATATCTTCAAGCCTGCTCTCTTGTATTTCTTTCCTTCAGCTTCTGTCTGTCACATCTTCCTCCCTCCTCCTCCTCCTCTCTTCGTTCTCCATGTGCTGTGTTTATTTACTTCATCTATCTCCTGATGAAAAAAAAGTGGACTTGAGACCCAGAGAGAGACAAGAGAGAGAGTGTGATGGAGAAACAGGTGGAGTCTGCTGTCGTCATGGCAACCCACCGTTTTTCCTCCATATAAGGCAACTGAGTGATATCATATGGTTGGCAATGCCTGGGCTTTTTGGAAGGGAGGCACACGCTGTACCGAGAGAGAACGACAGAGAGAGCCAGAGAAGGACAGAGGGAGGTTGCTTTTCTTTTTTTTCTGAATCGCTCATGTCAGGGATGAGAGGTGAGATAGACTGACAGACAGGAGGTGAGAGAGCGAGAGAGGGGGAGGAGGAGGAGGAGGAGGAAGAGGGGCAGGACTAACTGCCTCTCAGGCGCTACTACGGGTACCAGCGAGGCGAGGGGGGACTCTGGCAGATCCTCGGGGCGCGGGAAAGACACAGAAACCGCAGTGACACACACAAAAAAAAGAAGCAAAACATGGAGAGGGGGGAGGAGGAGGAAGAGGGAGGAGGACGGAGCGGGAGGACGCGCCGTCAACGCTAAGTAGCTACGGTAACTCTGTCGTCCTTTGCATCCTCATCGTGAATGTGTGACGCTGCTGCTGCTGCTGCATGAGAGATGATGGAGTGAAGTACAGGTGTGTGTGTGTGTGTGTGTGTGTGTGTGTGTGTGTGTGTGTGTGTGTGTGTGTGTGTGTGTGGTAAAGGTGATGTAAAGTCAGGTGATGACCACACAACTCGTCTCCTCTAACATTCCTGCTTGGCGTGTGTGTGTGTGTGTGTGTGTGTGTGTGTGTGTGTGTGTGTGTGTGTGTGTGTGTGTGTGTGTGTGTGTGTGTGTGTGTGTGTGTGTGTGTGTGTGTGTGTGTGTGTGTGTGTGTGTGTGTGTGTGTGTGGGCAGGCAGGTGAGGTTGAACGCCAGGTGTGTCTGAGCTGCCGCAGCGATGATAATGTGCGTTCATGTGTGTTTGGTGGAAGGCGTGAGAGGAAGCAGAGAGGAAACAGAGTGTGTGTGTGTGTGTGTGTGTGTGTGTGTGTGTGTGTGTGTGTGTGTGTGTGTGTGTGTGTGTGTGTGTGTGTGTGTGTGTGTGTGTGTGTGTCGGTGCACGTGTGTTGGTGTGCGTGTGTTTTCGGGGGGCTGGAGAGGAAGCAAGGCAGACTGTGAGTGATGAAGAGGAGGAGGAGGAAGAGGAGGAGGGTGTAAAGATGGCTACTTGGCATGCAGGTCAGGCGTGCATGTCTCCCCCCCCCCTTCCCTTCCCCTCCCTCCCCTCCCTCCCCCTCCCTCCTCCCGTCCTGTCTCTCGGTGCGTACGGCCGCTTTGGGATTTCAGCTCAAGTGATTGAGAAATATTGCGGGCAGTAATCACCGAGTCACGGCGCATCGCGGCTGTTTGTGGGAGATGAGACGGGCTTTATGTTCCAAAAAAATGTCCGCTTGTTGGTGCATTAAAATTATCCGCTGAGCGACTCGGGGGCCGAAGATTTTATTTTATTTTTCTCCTCCCCCAATTTAAAGGTGAATGAACGGAGCAGGTGATTCCACGGCGGAGACGTATGAGGGATTATAACGCAGCGGGCGCGCAGATTATCAGCTGTTTGCGACTGTCGCAGTAATTCTGAGGAGAGGTGATGATATTAACGCCAATTTCCCAGCTGTCAGTTTGTAATAATCAGCAACGGCGCTGAGATGCTGCAAAGTTGAAGTCACGAATCCGGCTGGAGGTTACAGATGTTTTTTACTTCTAAATATTAAGAAATAAATCCTGCACAGGATTCATCTTTGGAAAGAAAAGAGTCAGAAAGTAAACTTATTGATGGAAAACCTCAAAATTGTTTCATTCACATCATCTTTGTCTTCTTGTTCGTGCGGCAAAGAAAAGCAGCTTCTTCTGGTCCCGACAAGAAATGGATGAAAACTGTTAAAGATCACCGTGGTAACGGTCCTCATTTGGCTCCACCGACACATTCATTAGCTTCAGCTTCTCCGAACTACGAGATGAAGCGTTGCAGCTTGTTGGAGATGAAGATGAAGTAATCAGAGAGTCGACGAGGTGACGCTGGAGTGATTTTTGTGTTGAAGTGTTTGAACAGACGAACACCTGATGACCCGGTCGGTCTGCCCATGAGGTCAGCAGCTGATGTTTCCTTGGTTACCGGATGGTATTTTAAGGACCAGGTGATCTGAAAGTCCTCTCGGCTGATGTTTGTCTTCTTCTCTCGCTGCTGCCCGACGAGAAGAGACGAGACGAGATTCGTCGCACCGAGACGAAGATGAGTCAGAATATTCTGCAAACTGTCTGTCAGAACCAGAATTTTATAAAACACCCAAAGCTCAGGGAACATTTACTACAATTACCTGGAAGTCCTGAATATTATCATCAATCCAGTGAGTGAGGAGGGTGCGCCAGCGCGTTGTCATGTCGGAGAACCCTGTTGCCATGGCGCCACAGTTCAGGTGGTTTTGCAGCGAATGTTTTCCCCTCAGACGCCTCAGAAGATCCCAGTGGAACTCGGTGTTGACGGTCTGACTCTGGGGGACGAATTCACGGTGACACAACCAACGTCAAAGAAAACCCAGCTGGTGTCTCCTGACCTCCTGACGTTGAAGCTCCGCCCCCTCTTGAAACGTGAACGTCACTCAGAAACACCTCGCTCGGCTCGTGGCTTCATCGCCGGAGACTTCCTGAAGCGTTTCGAGGGTCTCGGTTGAACATTCACAGAGTTTGACCCCAAAATCTGATGTTTCTCTGCTCCAGTTTCAGGTCCGTGAATGAAATCCCAAATGTTCACGTAGCAGCGGTCACAACAACGTGAGGAACTCAGTGATGATGTCGATCAGGAGACGACTGTGAATACTTCCTCATGAAGGTTGCAGCTTCCTCCTCCTCCGTGCGCATCACGGGAACACGTCTCTGAATGTTTTGATTGCACCTCATACTGAATGCTTTGATGAACTCTGAAATTTTAACAGTTCAGTGGCTGATAATGAAATTGTAAATATTTTCGGAGTAAAATTAAAAAAAAAGCCGAGTTAAAGGACAGAAAGGCAAAAACATCATTTCGGACGACTCGTGTGGTTTTGACAGATCAGTTTGTGTCTGGTTGCAGCAGAACGAGGCTGCCGGGCATCAGATCAGGTGTTTTGGTCACCAGACTTGGACGGAGGCCTCGGAGCCACATGGAGCTCTGAAATCTGGGTCACGGCCGCCCAACAGGCCGGCGGAGCTCTTTGTTTTCCCAAAATCAGTTTTTTCTTTTTGCTCCATATTCAGAAGAAAAGTCAGACGGCTTTTTTCAAAAGTCACAACTGAGATTTGAGGAGAGAAAATATCCCAGAGCAGCTGCTCAAACATTACATTCCTCCTACACCTTCATTTAATTATGAAGGTTTGTGATTAAATTTAAATCTAACCAGCATTAAGTCACCTGTGCTGTGATGTGGAAAATAAAAAGCCCTGAAAACGTATTTTCTCAATCAGCCTCTCCAACAAATATTATTTTTCATTCAGAAATTTAAACTTTCGGTGCTCCTTATTTGCTCATGAATATTTGATGGTGCTCAGAAACGCTGTGGAAAACGGCTTTACGCAGATCAATTGGCGCTCTGCTCTCACTTTGTGAAATAGCTGCGAGTCGTTTGATGCGACAGCTTTTTGTGGATTTGCAGACGTTTTGTGTTGAAGACACGGAAACCTGAGAATCTGAGAGCGAGAGGATGTTTGGATGTCAGGAAGGTAAACCGACCTGCAGCTGCTCGGAGAGGAGGACGCTTTCATGGGAATCATTATTTGTTTTGATTTTTTGTAGTAATGACGACTGTAGTAGGTTGAACTTCTGTAATCAGAGTAGCTGCGGAGTTTAAACTCGTCTGTCCGACGGCTGAGGAGAAAACTTCTCTACTTTTACGGGGCTGACTGAATTGCTTCAAATCTCGATACCTACATTCACGTGTTTTCATTTTAAAACTCATCACTCCGTTCAGTACCTGACTGACTGGAGACCTAAGGCACGCGAGGCGTTTAAGGGACATCAGGTCATTGTAGTTTGTTCTCGTCATCTCCGTGTGAGGCCTTTAGGGGAAATTGGTAAATTGTAGCATCCGGTGTGCATGTGAGGTGTTTAAGGTACATCTGTAAATTGTAGCTTGCAGTGATAGTTTGCATGTGAGGCATTTAGGTCCCGTAAAGTACATAGAAAACAAACTGGGCTACACTCTCCCCCACTAAACTGCATGAGAGCAAACTAAAGAATGATGTCATTTTTCTTTTTCTTAAAATGGTCTTTATAAAATTAGTATAAAACAAAATGTTTTGTTCAGAAACCTGTATTGATGCCGCCCCGTTTACCTTTTCTCAAAATTCTGATTAAACAGTTTGATTTTTTATTTAATTTTCTGCTGAAAACCGAGCTCACTATCTAATAACAGCGTTATTGTACACAAGGTCACTTCTCCGGAGCGCCGCCGTCCTTCGCATCTCTTTTTATATGATTTTATTTATCGACGGAGACCTTGAGTTTAGATCTGTTTCCTGTATTATTCAATTCAATTCTCCTCTCCGACGTAACGAGAGGAAGACGTTCAGGGAAAGAATGTCGCTTCTTTTATTCTTATCTTTTACCTTTTTCATTCAGGAAAATCACGAGAGAGTTTAATGGCTCGCATACCAATCATACCCGAAGCGTTAGCTGAAAGAGCAGCGTGAACAACTGGAGGAAAGGTGTGTGTTTTATTGTGCTGCTGTAACCGGTGCGGTTTTCTCACATTCAGCCTGAAGAGCATCAGTCATGTTTAAGTGTGACGGGTGTTTCACTGGGTCGTGAGGTTCCTCCACGTCAAACTGGGAACATTTAGAGACCTGGCTCTGCGGGGGAACAAAGAACGTTTTGCCAGACGAACGATGCTGCGGCGATGACGCAACGTCCCTTCGTTGACCGATCGCACTTCTCTCCGCCGTCATCCGACGAGCTGCCGTCATTAATAATTGGTAGTTTGTGGCAATCGAGTGGCTTCATGATGAAAGTTAGAAATCAAAACACAAGAATTTATGAGCAGATTACAAAAAAAAAAAAAAAACTCGGCAGAGAACTGCTTGCAGAAAAGTGATTATCTCAGTGGAGGATAATCAGTTTTCATTTTCTCAAGTAGCGCCGCTCCTTCTTCTCTTTGTATTTATCGGTAGAATAATAAATCTGCTGATGTTTTTTATCTTTCTTGTACCAAATGAATATTAATTGACCCAATTAACAAGTTCTGTGTGTGTTTAAGCTCCACATATGTCATTCCTCTGAGTCGCAGAGATCTACGATGTCCACAAACTTTTAAAAACACATCGAGCTGTTGTGCCGGATCACGTGCACAAACACAGCGCACACTTCGTATTCATCCACAGCTGAAAATACAAATCAAACTTTATCCAGATGGACCTTTTCATACAGGCTCGTGCTTGATTTGTTGACGATATATAAAGAAAATATATAATATTGGCAGCTTTATCCTTCAAACTGAAGTTGTCCTTCATTCTTAGCTCTGATTGGTGTATTGAAAGGGAAAAGGGGGCGTGGCTTCAAATCAGTCTCTTGGAAAGTATTTGGACGGGGTTGTCCGTGTGTTTTTGGCCGTGAAGCGCACATTAGCAGATGAACATCCGTCAGCTGAACATCCGTCAGCTGTTCTTCGAGGAGTCGGACGGACGTCGACCTCGACCTCATCGTTGGCTCCGCTCCACGTCCAGTTCAACGCGTTTCTTAATCCGCCGTCTCGGCACGGCTTTAACGCCGCTGCTGGGTCCACGCCAGCACCGCTCGCCATCCCATCATTACTGTGTGTGTGTGGGTGTGTGTGTGTGTGTGTGTGTGTGTGTGTGTGTGTGTGTGTGAAGTCACTGTAAACATTTGATTAATTGCTGGGAAGCAATTACAAGCAATTAAAGTCCTATTACGACGGCAGTGAAGGACAGCGCAAGTTAATCTGGCTATCATCATAATAATTAGCTCATCATTTTCTCACCAGGCCGCGATAGTCAAAAAAACAAAATAAAATAAATAAAAACGACGGCAGTTTATTGGTTTGTTTGCTGCAGTTTGTGTTCGTTCAATGTGTCGCAGCTGGAAAACCTCATCAGTCACACTTTTGCCGTGTTACGTTCACATCTTCAACACGGGAGCCGAGTGACCAAGCAGGTTCTTTTCTCTCGGCTCTGCTTCCAACCGGACGCTCCTCCAGCTCCTCTATCTCCTCCAGCTCCTCTATCTCCTCCACCTTCTCCAGCTCCTCCAGCTCCTCTATCTCCTCCACCTTCTCCAGTTCCTCCAGCTCCTCCAGTTCCTCCAGCTCCTCCAGCTCCTCCAGTTCCTCCAGCTCCTCTATCTCCTCCACCTTCTCCAGTTCCTCCAGCTCCTCCAGTTCCTCCAGCTCCTCCAGCTCCTCTAGCTCCTCCAGCTCCTCCAGTTCCTCCAGCTCCTCCAGTTCCTCCAGCTCCTCCAGCTCCTCCAGTTCCTCCAGCTCTTCCAGCTCCTCCAGCTCCTCCAGCTCCTCCAGTTCCTCCAGCTCCTCCAGTTCCTCCAGCTCCTCCAGTTCCTCTTGCTCCTCCGTGGGTTTTTGTTTTTGCTCTGTGTTGTTTTGCAGCTCGACTCCTGATATAAAAAAAGAAAAGAAAAAGTCTGACTCTGGATTCTTCTTCTCTCCTCTTTCACCCTCCTCCTCCCCGTCCCTCCTCTTGTCTCCTTGTCCTCCTCTTTGCCCCCCCTGCCCCATCCCCCCTCCCCCTCCCTCCTCCCCCTGCAGCAACAACCAAACTACTGGAGCTTCAAGGTCAGTGCCAATATTGTGTTTGTGTTTCCGTGTGCGTCTGTGGATTTGTGTCTTAATAGGATAACTCCATTGTGTCTTTGCACGGCCGCTCGTCTTTCCTCCGCTGCATTTGGTTGTTGGCACACACTATTGTGTGTGTGTTTGTGTGTTTAACTGTTGTACTGTTTGTTGTGACATTTCTGCCTCGACTAGAAATTGATTGGTGGCTTTGGATGACTTGGTTATTATTATTGCACTGAATCTCCCTTTTTTTCCCCTTCCTGCTGGAGGAGATAAAATATGAATATGAATATGTTGCTGCTTTAGAGCTTCGACTTTTACCAAATCCTCCGTCCCAATCCTCGCCGCACACACAACTTCCTTTCTGTGGCTCTTAATTGGTCTGGTGTTGCTCTCGCTGTTTGAAGGAACCTCTCGGCCAATCACGGTTTTGTAGGCGGGACGTAGAAGAAAAAAAAAGGCAGCGTCTGCTTCCTGTAGCAACAGAAACATGACTCAGCGCCACAGGTCGTGGAGATGAGTCATGTTTGGACACCAACTCTTAGATCAATGTGTTTCTCTTCACTTTGTGAAAATCAACGACAGCTTCTACTACGGTTTTAAATCTGAACCCGGCAGTCGGTTATTACATCACTCTGATGTTTTGGTCCAAGCTGAAATATCTTAACGGCTACTGGATGCACCGACAGGTAGTTTTTTCGGAGACATTCGGTCCTTGTCTTAAGAAGGAAAAGGACTCAATTGCAGAACTCGGAGGAGGATTGTTTGTTTGTTGACGTTGGGAAGGTTGATGGTGAGTCGGTGGCCGAGGACTTGGAGCTGTGGTGGCGGTGCAGGTGTAGCTGGGAAAGCTTGAAGCGGTGGGCGATAAGTGAAAGCTGGTGGAGTTGTGGAGCTCATCATGACATCGAAGAACTTGTTGGTGATCCTGGACACGAGAAAGACGTGGTTAGAAACAAAGAAGCACGAAGAGTGGATGTTGAGCCCGAGCATCATTTCCAGAGTCTAAGGAGCCTTAAGGCTGTTCAGGCTGTCATCAAGCTGCAGCTCAGACTGGAGCCTCCCTACATGCTGAGCTGAGCACACTCGCTCTGCAGCATTCAAAAATATATATATTTTTTAATCAAACCTCCAGCTCCTTATAGGTGTGAAGTTTCTCTGAATGTGGCTGATTTGCAGGATTTGTCTGCCTCCAGCCCTCCGGGTGTTTGTTCCACGCCGGTTATTCTGTGATTTGCTGAAGACGAGCTCCTAACGGTCCAGAGTGTCACGATTCCTCTACTCTTATTTCCTCTTCTGGTAATATTAATATTAATGATAATAATAATAATATTTTATTTCTATTGCACCTTTCATACAAAAAAATGCAGCTCAAAGTGCAGCAAGAAAAATTACATGCAGTTTTTCCACATATAAAGAAACATTTAAAAATATATATATGTATAATAAAAATAAAAAAATGCAGAATAGCAGATAAAATACATAAAATGAAACACAAGAAGTGTCAAAGAAACCAATATGCATTTTAAAGGCGGGAGAGCTTCAGGAGTAGCTGGTTAAAGTAAAGAGATGTTTTAAGATTTCTTCCCTGTAATAGAGGCCAGATTAAACGTAATGTAATGCCTCTATTATGCACTTTACTCAGTGACAGAAATTATGGGAGATGGGATTAGTTGAGCCAAGTTTAAACCCACGCTGTTACAAACACGTGGACTTCCTCCAGGACAGAGAGCGTCGCCTCATCGAATCCCACCAGCAGACGAAAACTTGTTTCCAGTTGGACTCTGAGCTTTTAACCAGTCTGAAATGTCCAAAATCAGCGCAGATTTATATCACAACATACAATTTAAAGAGTGAGTTCACACCCGACGTGTTTGTGTGTCTTCAGTGGTTTTGACATGTCAGCACTTTGTCATTTAACCGTGAACTCATCGTGAACCTGCTAGTCGCTCAGGAGCAGCTGCTCCGACCTTCATCCAACCAATTAAACCCTTGTTTGTTGACTCACTGTTTGTGTTTGTGTTGTGTAAATATAATAAACGTCAGATTTTTTTTTTAAGGGTCAGCAATTAAAAAAAAAAAAAAATAGAAGACGACGAAAATGTCACACTTCAGCCATGCAGAAACATTTGGATTATTATGGTCTGGTACTGTTGAGATTTTGAGCTCTCGTAGGAACCAAAGAAAATAATGAAATAGTATTACTTTGTTGGACATTTTTCTCTTTTAAACTCCTTTTAAAGACCTGTCGTACATGTGGAAGTTTAATTTCTCAAAAAGGGAACAAAAAAACATCAAACTTATTAAATTAGGTAGATAAAGCAAAATGTTAGAGAAAAAAACACGTCGACCCTTTAAATTCACAAAATAAAAACATTCAAGATTTTACCTGGTTTGGTTTATAGAAATAAAACATGCGTGTTACTTTGGCCCTGAAATGTCACCGCTCCCTCTCAGCTTACGTAAGATTGTAAAGATCAACAGACGGCTATAATGCATCATTAGTTCCAGCGCAGACTGGAATACATGATGTTTATTGAACATGTCTTTGACCCCGGCTCCAGCGTCACCGCGGGAGATTGTGCTGTTGTGATTGTGCTAGCGAAGCACTTACTGCGGCTTACAGCTTCTTAACCATAAAATGACTTGATAACCTGAACGGCTGCTCGCGTACCTGCTGCTGATGCAGCGAATGTCAACTCTGCCTGAGGATTTTTTTCTGGAGTGGAACAGAAGAAAAAAAAGCTGCTGTTTTTAGAATTTAAATGTTTGCCATATTTTACATTAAAATGTTGAAGCTGTGAGGATAAAACATGAAACTTATCTTATTCCTTTATGCTGCAGAGCTCCAAAAACAACTATTAAAAGCCATCAATGAGCCGCTCTGCTCCTTCTGTAATATGAACACACGCCGTATAAAGAAGTGACACGCTGACTCACAAACATTAAAACCTGAAACATGCTGCAGTTTTAAAGCTGATACTGATATTATAGTTAGTCATAATGCTGAATCACAAACCTAAATGGTCCCAATACACTTTCTAATTATTAAGACTAGACAGACAACAACATACAGTAGACAAATAAAATGATAAAAGTCCAAGTATGGGGAATAAACACAAGTGACAAATAATGGCGGCAGAAAATTTAACAATAAACTTGATTCTTTTAAATGACATCAAGACATTAAAACAGTGAAATGTACAATTTCTTAATATCTAAAAGCATCTTTTTTTGCATTATTTCCACAAGTCATTATGGTGTTATTAGATAAAGTCACTCCTTATTAGTTTTCTGGTCCATCTGAAAATAATCCTGTCATTAGTTAGAAATTAGACACAAAATAAGTAGTATATTTGGGGGGGGGTGTCTGTTTGATTGACAGGCCTGTGGCCAGTCAGGTTTCCTGTATAGGTGGGCGGGGCTTAGTGTCCTCTAAGATCAACTGTGATCAGTTTATTGTGGCAAAAAGCTCAAACTCCCTCCAGCTTTCCAAAGAAGGTTGGAATAAAAAGGAGTTATCTTTTAAATGTATGCTACATAATGACACACAAAAAAAAGACTATTTGTAAGATAAAAGTAAAGGAGTAAGTTGGATAAACTGTAAAACTAGAAAATACATGATGATTGATTCATCCACGGCTGGTAATGCACTTTTTCATCATATAATTTTGGCTAAAAGTGAGACTCATTTTTACAAAATTACCAAATCTTTTTTTTTTTTTTTTTTTTTTTTTTAATAAAACAGTCTATTTGTTAGCTTTAAAAAAAAATGTAAATGAGTTAATGGACTGTGAAAGTGTTGAGAGAAAGGCAAAAATATTGTTATTGTTTTTCATTATTTGTGTATTGTACAAACGCAGCCTGCTAGTTCATCACATTTTGTCACGTTTTCATGTCAGCTAGTAGCTCACGCTGCGTTTCCCCCGTTTGTTTTTCTGGGGACACACATGCTCTCTTTCTGTTATATATATATATATATATATATATATATATATATATATATATATATATATACATATATCTTTCCAATCTCCCCCCATTTGTTGCTGGTCGGCAGCTCACAGTGTGGATTGGTTATCGCTGGCCTTCCTCTCGGGGAATCGGGGAGTCTCGCCTCCTCTTCTGATGCAATAGAAAACCCTGCAGCAGTGCACCGCCGTGCTTGTGTGTGTGTGTGTGTGTGTGTGTGTGTGTGTGTGTGTGTGTGTGTGTGTGTGTGTGTGTTTAATAGTCCCCCCCCCTCCCCCCTCCTGCTCCCGCTATCCCCTCTTTGATGTTCCCTTCGTTTTCCAGCTCGCTAAACGTACACACACAAACATTAGCGGGGCACCCACTGCAAAAAAGAAAAGGAAAACACATCACAGATTAGCAAACAGTTAAATTAGAAAACACACACACACACACACACACACACACACACACACACACACACACACACACACACACACACACACACACACACACACACACACACACACACACACACACACACGGGCCTGCAGTGGTCGTAGAAATATAAACATGGATGGAGTACGTTCACATACGTTTCAGGAGGCGCTCTCAGGCGTCCTCCGACATCCTCCGACGAGCGGCGGCTGATTTCAGATCGCCGCTCGTCTCCGGAGTCGAACACGGATTCCAGCAGCGGCCTGCAGAACCGCTGCCGACGCCGTCAGAGACACAATGGAGCCGAGCGCTGCATAATTCTCCTTTTCATCGCTCCCGGCCTCACGTGTACAAATATTACTGCTCCATTTTCTCCCTCTCTCGTGCTCCTGTCTCTCCTCTCTGTCTCGGAGTGGCCGAAGTAATCGCGGCTCTTTGTCCCGTTTCTTGGCCTCGCCGCTCGGCGTTGGAGGAACGTGGCGTCAGATAGGGAGAAGATGGATCCTATTGAAGCTCCGCTCCACTTATTCATCTGCCATCTTCATCTCCGGGGGATTTATAACCAAGCCGACCGCCGGTGGGATTTCGTTTCCTGCTTGTTAAAGTAACCATGGTAACCGAGGCAGCAGAAATAGTTGGATATATGCACACGTGACCACGTTGAACCCTCAATTCCTCACACAATTTAGAGTTGACAATGTTCTGGTGTCAAAAGGATTTAAAGCAAATCTTTTTCTTGGTGTTTGTTATTGTCCCCTCCCCCCCACTCAGATCAGACACAGAGGTGGGCGTGGCTTATTCCCACAGTAACATGATGGCGCTGCAGCTGGTTACAGGTTTACTACAGAACAGCATTTTCTTTGATTTTAGAGGGATTTGATGACGACAGCTTTGTGGATGAAGATGCATCTGAGGCTGCTGCTGCTTAAACCACTTTTATGAATCAATTATACACTTAAAAGAAATAGAAATACAAGTCGCGTGTCTCCTGAAGGAAGTATCTTATAAAAGTTATTATTGAACCTGATCGCTGACAGGACAGCAGGACTGTCAAAGCTGATATTTTACAGTCTCTGACGTGTTTCTTTATCTTTTATTTTCGTCTTAAATATGATAAAAAGAATCGTCTGCAAACATCCATAAAAAAACAACTTTTTTTTGTCTTTGGAAGGACATTTTTTGGGGAGGACTTGTGACTTCTGGGATCCCCGGCAGCTTTGCAAGACGCTCGTCTGTGTTTCTCACACGGAGCACGTGACCGAGGCAGCTTTCTATCTGGAGCGCCGTCCCCGGACGACCCGGCCGTGTTTGTCCCGGCGAGCTAGCTCAGCTCGAACCCATTCAGCCGCCTGCCTCCGCGGTCCGTGTGCTGTTTGGCTGTTGATACGGAGCTCGGTGGAAAATCGCTATTCCCCGATCGGACCGGGAGAATGGCGGGAGCGTTTTTCCGCAGCTAAAAGGCTTAGTGAGGCCGACTGCCCCCCCCCCCCCCTCCTCTTCCCCCCCACCGGCTGCCGAGGCTGGCTGCTGAGGCTCGTGGCCAGAATCACTTATTGACACTTCACCCGCCATCTGCCGGGACGGCGAAGTTCACTTATAGCCTCGCAAATAAAAAAATAAATAAAAAAGGGGGGCTGAAGTCGGTTGGAAAGCAATAACAGGATGAAAAGTTCCCTCCAGACTTCATGTGAAAGAAAATGATCCCTCACTTTAGGCTGTGCAGAAGTAATATAGAGATGAAACAGAGTGAATGCTGGGTTTAGACTTTAGACTCGGCCGACCCTGCAGTTCACAGGGTTTTTATTTTATAATAAATAAAGTGATAATCGGAGGGTCACACACACACACACACACACACACACACACACACACACACACACACACACACACACACACACACACACACACACACACACACACACACACACACACACACACACACACACACACAGGCTGGTGTTGTCAAGGTCGAACCCGAACACCACTCAGTGTTTAACACCTCTGATCAACACACCCCAGCTGTGACTGCGGGGGAATATCCGAGCAGGGAAGTGAACACGAAGGTTCCCCCCCCCCTCCCATTCCCCCCCCCCCCCTCTCATTTAGGTCACTTAACGACAAGTGCCCTCGAGCAAGGCAGTTAACCCCCAGCTGCTGCTGCTCTGCGGGAAACGAGGGCTGCGGTTCAGAAGCGAACGTGTCATGTTTGCTGCTGCTGCTCCTCACCTGCCTCCCCTCCCTCCCTCCCCCCGAGGCCGTTGATGTAGAGATGTGCGGTCTGTCGACTCGCATCACTCAGAGGGCCGCGTCGTAAAAAAAAACCAACAAAAAAAAAACGCCCTGTCACATGACGTGGCAACCGAATCTCGAACAGTCTCTGGATCGAGGAGCCTCGCTGGGAAGGAATGCCTCGGCACGTCGCGGTAATCACGCCCGTGAAATCTCCGAGTCCAGAGGTGGGGCAGCTGTGCGTGCAGCTGTCTCATCCGTCAGCGGCGTTTCAGCCGGTGGGAAAGTCTGAGGTCTGAGGCGCCGTCACAGAGAGGCTGAAGCACAGAGCTGCAGACAGCAGAGATTTTTTGGTGTCAAGGTGAAGAGCTAGTGAAGTCAATGATGAGGCTCTACTCATGCTTTTAAGAAAGCTGCAGGATGTGGAGGTAAG
This sequence comes from Brachyistius frenatus, assembly GCF_029030835.1. Classification (NCBI taxonomy): domain Eukaryota; kingdom Metazoa; phylum Chordata; class Actinopteri; family Embiotocidae; genus Brachyistius; species Brachyistius frenatus. The sequence goes on along the minus strand of NW_027210650.1, from coordinate 67,303 downwards.
TGAGGGTCAACCGGACGTAATGGAAAATGCTATTAGATGTAAATCTACAGCTTTCTTTTCCAAAAGCTTCCACTGCTGTTCGCTAATGGGCTCAATGAGAGAGGTCAGTTTTTATCACAAATACTTTGAATAACTTGGAGAAAAATGTTAATATTACAACCTAGGTTGACTTTGTGTTGCTCTCTTTTTCTTTTTTTATTCCTGATATTGGCTTCACGTCCAACAGAAATTATTAATTTATTCAATCCAGATATGTCGTAAGTATGTTTGTGAACTCCCTTTGTGTCGCCTTTTAAAAATGATAAAGAAATGACTGCAAAGCACGTGTTTTACACTTTCATGTGTTCTCTAGTTAAACTGCTGCACGGTAGGCATTCACAAACAATGTCTTGTTTGATTGACAGGCCTGTGGTGCAGACAGGTTTCTGCCATAAATGGGCGGGGCTTAGTGTCCTGTGCTCGTCCAAATATGGTCACTTCCTGCTCTCAAAAATAGCAAGATGGCGACATCTTCACAAACCAGCGGATGACATCACAGTCGGTCGCAGCTGAGACTAATGTTCAATGAGATCAATGACAGATTTACAGTGATATAAAATCATGTAATTTTGCCTGATAAATGATCACAAACGGCTGATAAATGGTCTAAATCATTGCTAATATAAAATATTAGTGGGCCACTTCATCCTCCCTTCATTTCAGATTTTAATTTACCCTCTCCTCATTTCAGACTCACCAGCCCTCCACATCACATCAGCACTAAGACAGATGTTAGCAGCTGCTCCATTTCTCTCAGTAATCTCTCATCTTTACCTCATGAACAAAAAAATGTGTGGAGCCAGAAATCAGTCTTATTTCTGTGCTTCTTTTGCTCTTTTTATTGCATGATGTAAAGTCATTTCTTGCCAACAGAACCTGTGATATATCTTCGTTGTTTCTTTGGATTCATGGTGTTACAGTTTGAGTTTTACAGACTTTTTTCTTTTCATTTTTGAGTTTTTTTCCCTTCATCTGGTAAAGTAATAATATATTCACGTCCAAGGTTGTTTTTTTTTCCCAGTTTTGAATTTAAGAAGGACTTGAAAAGTGTCTGAAGGTTGTTGTGATTATCAACAGTGCAGCAGCCGCTCCGTCAGACGGGATTACTCAGCGCTCGCTGTGTTTGTGGAAGAAGGGCAGCCAGCTGCTGTAAGAGTTAGCAGTTAGCATAACGTTAGCAGAAGTTGATTTTAATTATTAATACAAATTACATGCAAAAAAAACCAACCAAATACCTTTTGGCTTTGTTGTAATTATAATCTGTGAAATGAAAATGAAAGAAACTTCTTTTCGACGTATTGTAGATGCTGAGTTTAAAGTTAAATGTTGTAATTACGTCACCGTCAGAGTGCTGAGCTCATTTGCTTCAGCTTTACTCGGGCATATTCAAAAAAATATATTTTTTAAACTCGCTGCAGGTGACCCTGAACGCATCGCGGCTCAGAGCACCGCCTGTCACAGACAAAGACTTCAGGCACAGAGGAAACAGTCGAAAGAACATTTTTCTTCATTGAAAGTCATTAATGGAAAACCTGACAGTTTTATTCTGTGACGGCTCAGAGAACCGATCCACCTCCACCTCAACTCATGAAATTCATATAAGACTATTTAAATAGAAGTTTTTTTTGTAAACGCTGCACACCGAGACTTCGCACCGCTGTCCGATTTCCAGCGTCGCCACGCCTCAAAAACAAACATCCCGAGCTGCACGACGCCGTTATTATCAGGAAAATGGCCGAGTTATCATTTCTAGTTTTCTATGCTGTGTGGCCTTCGTTTTTTTTCAGCTTTAACATCAAACAGTGAAAACGGCATCATGACGTCAACGTTGCCTCTTTTCTTTGTATCTTTTTTTTAATTCTAATATTCGATTTAACACGATGAGAACCTTTTTCTCTACGTTTCATCGCACCGATCGATTTCATTTACACTTCAGTCGTAACAAACGCGTCACATATTCCACGAGATGAAAGAAATAAAGAAATTCCCCTCAGCTGTGAAGAGGGAGGCGGTTTATCGACTGGTTCTGTGGAGAGTACCACGCCGGGGTTAAACGTACGGCCGAGCTCCACTTCTCTCATTTAACCTGAATTAAATCTGAGGAGAACTCATCGGGGGAAAGTTGGAGAACTTCTGAGTTTCTCTGTGTTTGTCATCCTCCCTGTTTCAGACACTCTCTGCCTCTCACACCCGCTCTGCTCTTTTACTTCTTCACAGTTCACTAAATCATCTTCTGCTTCTTCTTCTTCTTCTTCTTCTTCTTCTTCGTCTTCGTCTTCTCCTCTGCAGTTTGATTGGTGAAGGCAGAAGGTGTGCAAAATCACTCTGAGACTCATAAACCTCCCAACGTATGAAAGGGAGCACACGTAATCTGTCAGCCTGTTGTGTGTGTGTGTGTGTGTGTGTGTGTGTGTGTGTGTGTGTGTGTGTGTGTGTGTGTGTGTGTGTGTGTGTGTTTCCACTCTCAACACAATAACACAATTAAGAGAATATTCAGTGCAGCCGACTGTGTGTGTGTGTGTGTGTGTGTGTGTGTGTGTGTGTGTGTGAGTGTGAGTGTGAGAGCACGCTCGGCTTGTTCCGCATGCAGAAATCAAGCGTCACCCAATAAGAGGACTGAGCGGAGACCACAGATGCAGATGAGGACGGGCGCGGGCGTCCCGCAGCACTGTGGGAGCTCATTACTGCAGTCTTTGGGCTGGAAAATGTCTGTCAGGAAGGATTCATTAAAAGCCAACCTGCTGCAGCAGACTTCCTGCCGGCGCCGTAATGAGAGGTCCTTCACGATGCGGCGCTCCCCGGTGGTGCCGATTGGACAAGTGAGACCGTCGGTGGCTGTCCGGGTCCAGCCGGGCTCCGTCGTGGTCGACAGCATCGCAAACGGCACTGTTTTTTTTTTAGGAGCAGTTGAAGCCGAAACATTCCTCTTTTTAATTTCCCCCGTCTGCTCCTTCTTCGAAGGTTTAATTGAGTTTGTCGGTCATCATTAATGCAGGTGGACGTTTGTGTCCTGAGGGTGGAGTTGGACACTAATGTCGGGTGGAGTCGCTTCATTTGACCCGTCTGAGCTGCTCGGTCTTCAGACTGACGGCCTAAATCTGATTTCTGTCCAAAAACGCATGAAATCCGGATCCAGACCACATCTGGAGGTGGTCGGGAAGCCGCGTCATCAGCGTAGCTGCGTGTACGTCGTTACCGTAGCAACCCATGGAGACGGGTTTGGTGACCAAATGTGATCCGTTTACTTGCAAAGAGCAGTCGGTCCCAAAAGATCTGATTTGAGAAAAACTATCTGATTTGAAGATGTAAAAGCTGCTTTATCTGATCTGAGTTCCTTCTTGGTGTCCGTGAGGCCGTTTAGTTTCATTTTAGTTTGTTCTGCGTCTTCTCGTGTCACTTCATCGATCGCTGCGTTGTGCTGCATCATCGCCATCTTTTTTTTTCTTTTCTTCCCCTCCTGACTTCTTTATCTCGTGTCTCGCAGACTCGCACGCCTCGTGTGACCCGACTCAGCCCGACTCAGCCGGCTCTCGCCGACCAGGCCAGCCGGGTTTCCTTCGCGTCGGCCGAGAACCTGGAGACCATGTCCGAGCCCGACATCCCCGTCGGCTTCAACCGGATGAACCGGCTCCGCCAGAGCCTGCCGCTGGCCCGCTCGTCCAGCCAGGCCAAGCTGCGGGCACCAGGTCAGAGAAACCGATCATGTGCTGCTCTTTGATGTTTGTCCGTCAGTGAGGTCCTGTAGAGGTCCGTCTGTCCTCCAGGAGACGACCCCAACCTTCGTAGAGGGTCGGCTCACAGTTTTCAAATCACGCCTTTAATGTGTTTAAGAAGTGACTTTTTTCTCCTTAAAAGAACAAATAATAGAAAGAAATATTAAGATAGTTACTTAGAAATCATCTGGTTTTAGTCGGTTGCTTTTTTTTGTTTTTTTTATCTCTGATGGTTCCTCTTCATCTGCATTCAGGCTGCAGCCGGCGTTAACGAACATCCTGCGTCGGCTCTGATTTACTCTGGATCTGTCCTGTTCTGCTGACAATATCACTTTGATTGACATGTCAGCAGCCAATCACAGCCTGACACATCGGACGTGTGTGTGTGTGTGTGTGTGTGTGTGTGTGTGTGTGTGTGTGTGTGTGTGTGTGTGTGTGTGTGTGTGTGTGTGTGTGTGTGTGTGTGTGTGTGTGTGTGTGTGTGTGTGTGTGTGTGTGTGTAATGCTGCTTGATGTGTTTGACAGACAGCAGTAAACTCATTAGTCCTGATGTTGATCCAGTAAACCCGCCGCGGCCCCTTTAAGTGTCGAGTCAGCGCCTAAAGGAGCGCCGAATGTAAACAGAGCGATGATCCCGCTACCTGTCGGCTGTGATTAATGACTTTGGCAGGAAGCAAAATGATCTCCTCCTTAAAGTACCGTTCGGGTGGTCGGGAGGAGAGTGTTGCGTTCAGAGGAGAGAGAAACGGTGGGACAAAATGCAACCGGTGGTTCATTGTCACAGCCTGCAGCCAAAGAAGGAGTTGATGTGATTTCATGGATTTTTACCAGATCATTGAAATTTCTTTTGAGAGGAAAAAAAAAAGATCAAACAAAAAGTTGAGTATTTTATCTGCATCTTTAAAACAGTTCTGGAGGGGATTTCTGATGTGGTGAACACAGCAGAAACGCTGACTCATGGTTGGCAGAAGAAACATTTACAACCGTGACCTCTGACATTTAGATCAATGCATTTCTTCTTGGCTTCATTACGCCAGCGGGGCACACAGGCCACTCGTAATTATGAAATAAATAAATCCAACTTTTGGATTTATTGAATCATTAAACTGTCACAGTTTTGTGGAAGATTTCTTATGTCTTACCTTCAATTTAATTAACTGCAATCAAGTCCTGGAGAACAAACTCAATCATGTCGTACTCTCGCCCACAGACGGGAATGTATTTGCAAGATGGAGAGCTTTTGAGTCGCAGCAAAGTAGTTAAGTAGTCGTAGAAATACAAACTGTTCCTCATCCTGTCGACGGTGAAGTGAGAGAAACACCGCAGCGACGATCTGAGATATTTAAAGTGTCGTGTTGAAGCTAAAATGGATCTTTAACTGCGTCTCCTCAACTTTCTTGGTCCCAAAAATCAAAATATCTGAGGTGCAAATTGTCCCCCCCCCCTCCTCCTCCATCGCCCACCCCCCTTCCTCCTCCTCCTCCTCCTCCCACCGTTGACCTCCTTCATTGCTCCTCCCCATCCATAAATGCAGGGATCTTGTTCCTCCAGCTTGGGGAGGAGACTCGCCGGGTGCACCTGACCCACGAGCTGACCAGCCTGGACACCCTGAGGGCGCTCATCGTGCACATGTTCCCCCAGCGCCTCACCATGGCCATGCTCAGGTACACACACGTTATCCTTCCTGTCGGACACGTCACGACTCGGATCTAAAACGAATCCCTGATGGAGAATGAAAGCAGGACAGAATATGACAAAAAAAAACCGTAAAGATCAATAAATCTGAGAAATAAACACTTTCAGGCCGAAACGTGTTTAAAACCTGGTCTGTAGAATGAATCACGTCACTAACTGACAGAAATCACACCGGTCGATTAGAAAGCATTTAACTTGCTGCTACTGTGTTGTGTTAACAGAACACGTGGGGGGAAAGGGAACTTTCCCACTTTCCCAGCTGCCTGAACGCAGCATCAGATGCGGTCCGACTGTGAAGAAGTCTCGTCAGCTCCGTGTTGTCCGTCACATATGAAGCACAACAGCTGTTTCTGTGCTTCGGTTTCATCCGACATGCAGCTCACGTTGTTCTCATCAGCGCGACCCTGAACTCCGTCCACGCTGAATAATAGATCAGTGATGAGTTTAATATCGGTCCGGTTGATTCTCTCGTTACCGGCGCCGCCGCCCTCAGTTACAGAACCTCCAGCTCTTCTCCCACTCTGTAACCCAACGCACACCGCTGCATATTAGCGGCTAGTAGCTGCACCAAATTGGCTTTGCATGGACTATTTATCAGTGTTTTGCTCTTTCTTTTCTTTTCTTTTCTTTTTTTGATGACTATTGATGTCCAGGTCTCCGAGCACGGCTCTGCTGATTAAAGACGAGACCCGTAACATCTTCTACGAGCTGGAGGACCCGCGGGACGTTCAGGACCGCTGCGTAATTAAGATTTACTGCAAAGAGCCCGTCTACGGTACCTACCCCGGACACCACAACCCCCACCTGGCCAACGGGGACCTGCGAGTAAGTGTGTGTGTGTGTGTGTGTGTGTGTGTGTGTGTGTGTGTGTGTGTGTGTGTTTACATCCTCCCACTGAATTCTCCCCTCTGACTTTTCCCATTATTAACGTTGTTTAAAACCATCATGGTGCCAAAATGTAAAAACGATGCCAAGAAGATGATGTTGCTTCACCTTCTCCTTCATTAAAGCTTCGTCCTGCTTCATGACTCAGATTAGAGGGCGCTCGTCTCTTCCTGCCGGTGGCAGATAGCGGCCGACCAAATCATCCCTCCAATAATACACTCTGTAATTCCCTTTTGAAAACACTTGTTTATGACACGCACACGCCGGGATCCATCTCCCACATAACGCCGGTGTGTTTACAAACATTGATTTGTGTTGCGTAATGCGTGCGAGCGTTAAGTGAGTGAGTCATGGGACCTCGTTCCTCGTTTCACATCGCCGGTACGCCAGCGGACTGTGAAATGTTTGTTTGCTGCTGTGAGGTGACGGACCGCTGCTGGTTCCGGTTCGTCTGATGACAAGGTCGTCGGGGGGGCGACGCTGGTGCTTTGAAGTTTGAGAAGATAACATTTGCGACGTCTCCGCGGATACATGCCGATAGCGCCAAGCGTCAAGCTTGGGAGATCGTCAACAGAGACCCTTGAAATGCTTCAGAAGGTCTACAGCAATGAAGCAATGAAGCTGTTGCAACCACAGACTGGATAGAAAAGAGTTCGTAGCTTCAGGTCTGAAAAATGAGGTCAATGCAGAAGTGTCTTCAGCTGCAATACCAGCGAGTGCCACTAGAGGTCGGCTCCAAAAAGCCTCCGGCTCCATAGACTCCCATTCAACTTCTCTCATCAAATCCAAAGTGAATAAAATGTGTCCATCAGTTATCTCGGTGTTGTTAGCTAAAGTCACTCCTTCTTCTTAGTTTTCTGGAGGTCCATCTGAAAATAATCCCTCATTCATTAGAAAAGAAGATTCAAGAAGACCTGTTTTTGGGGGGCGTGTCTGTTTGATTGACAGGCCTGTGGTGCAGTCAGGTTACAGCTATCGGTGGGCGGGACGTAGTATCGTCAGGTTTCCGATCAGATTGGTCAGATCCACCGCTGGCTCCTCCCCCAGCTCGTCCAAATATGGTCACTTCCTGCTCCAAACCGCTCCGAACTAGCCAAAGTCGCTCGAGTGCAACAGAGACCTTTGATTGCTGCTCTTATTCATCAATCCGTCATCCGTGCTGTTTTGTATTTTAACGACGGTCAGCTCTCCAACATCTGCTTCCATCTGAGTTTCGTGTCCCCGTTACTTCTCTTCTGTTATTGACGAGCCACAGTAGGATTTATTTTAATTCCTCAGTCATTTTCTGTCGACATGAATGTGGCGTCGACTTGATTAGCACGATTACTAATACTTCATGCATTTGGAGCGAAATGAACCTTCTGCATGTCATTCAGTTTTTCGCAGCGTTGGTGTTTTTTTCGGTACAAAAACCTGCATTTCGTTGCCGTCTAATTACACTGTGATTATGGAAATGAGAAAGCAGTAATTTGTAAGTGTTAGCGAATGCTGCTTTTATGGGATAAAATAAATTACAATCGAGATAAATGACATTACTGGAGCGCAGACATACGCTCTCTGTGAAAAACAACTCGGCATGTTTCAGCAGCTGAAGCGAGCGCCGTCGACAGCGGGACGCTTTCCGCACGTTTGGCGCTTTCTGTTGCCGTCAATCAAGCGGCTGCGGGGCCTTTTGTTTACGCGCCCGTACGTGCGATTTCTTTCTTTGCCCTTTTGCAGCTGCCCGCTCATATTTTCTGGAGGTCGGCTTGCACCCGTGGGATCGCTCGCCGTCTCCGGCTCGGAAATCTTCCTGGCGTTTTACAGCCTCATCAAACCATCAGGCTTACCTTCACTTTTATGTGTGAGGCGCGCTGGCTGCTTCTGCCACAGCCGAGGTGAGGGCGAGGACGAGGACGAGGACGAGGACGAGGACATCCGTGTGTGTGTGAGCTTATTGAACTCTTGCCAGCGCAGCCAAGATTATTCCCCGATTGCAGCTCACAACAGCACAACCAGGATTACTGAAGCCGGTCCAATCCGGGGATGGAGGGACAGGAAGTGGGCGAGGAGGAGAGTGATTGGCAGATTTTTCCGCAGCGGGAAAAACGGCCAGTTTTAAACGTGATGAACCTTATTTTCTTTTCGGGAAGACAGACCCACCCTCCTCCTGAATCTTCGGTGTCTCGGAGGCGGAAACGAAACGTCTGTTTGTTTTAAGGAGGCTGTTGCTAAGATACGGGCCGTCTGCGGGGTGTTGTTGCAAGAGGCATAAGGGTTATTATGTGGAAATATTGGCTTTTCAATTTGCATCGTCTTCCAGGAGATAGCGTCGTGTGTCATAAACAATTACTGTGTTGTCTTCTTTTGTGTTTCCTGTCTGTATCTGTAACTCTCGTCTGGTTCCCTCCAACGCTCTCCGGTCTGCTCCGCCTTTGTTTCCGTCTTCCTCTCTGACATTTGGGATTGATGCCAAAAGATAATCCCTCCGTGCTCAGTCCATCAATATGCTATCAAGTGCAACTTAACCTGCACTTAAGGGAGCAATTTAGACTCTTTCCTGTCAATCATGAAGCAGCATCTACGAAACCGCTGACTGTTACAGTAAACTGCACTTTTTTTTAAAACGGCTTTTGGTCCTTTTTAAAAAAAATGTTTTTATAAAATGGACCGAATTGGATAAATTATTACCGCTGTGATTTAAAATGTTGCTTCTTAACTGAGCTTCGGTAACATAAACTTGTCTGTTTTCTCTTTTCTGTTAACTTATGTCCTTTGAGTTGTGAAAAATGTTTCATTTTTCCGTGATGTTTAGAAATCTGTCGTCATCCATCTGTTTGAACAAACACTGTAAAAAAATGAAGCTGTACGAGTTTAATTTGCTGCTGAAATTCTTGACTTTGACCCAAATATTTCCTGTTGCAAAGCTGCATTTTACCTGTACTACGCACTGCCCCCCCCCCTAAATATCATGACATCACAACAGGGTCTAATGGCCAAAGACTCTCTCATCCCCTCCAGGCTCCTCGTTGGTCTTCAGGATGTCGATAATATTTTGTACCTGTTCCTTTAAACCAAGTCTCCCCAGTTTAAAATGTTTTTGGTGAGTTCTGACCCTGTTGTTGTTGTTGTTGTTGTTGTTGTTGTGTTTGTTGTCAGAGGGAGATGGTGTACGCGCCGCAGGACTCTCCCCCGAACCGCCGCCTCAGCAACCCTCCCATGTCTTCGCAGCACTCGTCCGCCTCCGCCTCGCCGCCTCAGGGCTCGCCGTCCCGCGCCCGCCTGCTCTACAGCGGCGGCCGGCCTTCCTCCTACGCCGGGCCGCCCCACCACACCCACTCCCTGCCCCACCCGCACTCCCAGTCCCACCACTCCTCCCCCCACCAGCAGCCGCACCTCCATCAGCCCCATCAGCCCCACCAGACCCACCAGACCCACCAGACCCACCAGACCCACCAGCCCCACCACCACACCCAGCCGACCTTCTGCGCCTCCTCCAGCGCCATCCTGGAGCGCCGGGACGTGAAGCCCGACGACGAGGTGGGGGGGTCCAGGAGCATGGTGCTGCTGCGGGGGGAGGAGCGCGGGGGAGGGGGGATCTACGCAGACCCCTACTCTCTGGGCCCCGACACCAGTCGGCTGAGTCTCGCGGGGGGGCCTCACTCTCCGCTGCCGGCCAGAGCCGACCAATACGGCTCCTTGTACCGCCGCGGGGGAGGCGGGGGAGGAGGAGGAGGAGCCGGAGGAGCCGGATCTGTGCGCTCACTCACCTCCTACTCAGCAGCTGCTCTACAAGGAGAGCTGATGGAGAGCGGCGCCCTCTACAGGCCGGGAGGACCGCTGTATAACGACGCCTACGCTGCGTCCGTGCTGGCGATGGGGCTGCGGGTGCCGCCGCCCTCCTCCCCGCAGAAGATCCCCGACGTTAGGGACTCCTACGGGGGCACCATGCCCAGCCGGGGCTCCCCGGGGAGGCAGAGTTTACGAAGGGACTCCGTGACCTCCTCGGTGTTCGGGGACAGTCCCAAAGCTCGGGGCCCGGGCCCGGGGTTAGGTCTGACCTCGGAGCAGCTCTGCTTGATGGCCGGTCCTGGAGGGGAGGGGGGGGGCGGCGGCGGAGGCTTCGGCTCCCCTCTGCTGGGGAACGAGACGGAGACCAGGTAGGACGACCTCCACACACTCCTGCATGCAGGCTGTAGGACTCTTATATTCATGTGTTGAAATCGCAATGATTAACGTAAATGTCCTCAATATTTCTGCCGTTTTTCATCGTCAACAAAAGATCTGCTGAAAATTCAACGGCATTAAGTCGCCTTTCCAAAACAAAACTCCCTTAATTAAAACAAAATAACAGTTTATTTCCAGTCATCTAGGCTCCGCCCCCTCTCTCCTCTCACCATCAAAACAAACTGCCGTTAGCTCAATGCAACAACAGGAAGTGGCCGGGGTTTGTGGGAAATGTGGTTTCATCATGAGGAATATGTTACATGAGTTTTTCTCCACACTTTGTTTTTTGTGTTGAATTGATGTGATTTTAAAAAGCATCTAAAGCTCAGATGCTCGTCGGACTCATTCAGGAGCTTAAATGTCCAAAGGTAGATTTATCCTCTTTTACTACCACAGTATAATTTTGATATAGGTCGTGGCGCTGGGAAGCCGTTAAGAGTGTCAAATCGTGTTGAATGTTAAATATGAATGAACCTGTTGGTCACTGTGTTGTGTGTTTGTCGCTGTGAACCCAGGGAGCGAATGGAGGCCATGGAGAAGCAGATCGCCAGCCTGACCGGGCTGCTGCAGAGAGTCCTGAGCCGAGCGCCGGAGGCAGACAGCCCGTAAGACACACACACACACACACACACACACACACACACACACACACACACACACACACACACACACACACACACACACACACACACACACACACACACACACACACTGCATGTTAAAACCCTCCTCTTACAGACATGTTTGCTTCAACACAGATGAATCCAAACTGCTCGATCTTCACATGTTCTGCCCTAAAAACCAGGAGATACAATAAAAGTAGATGAAGTGCAGGAATAATCTGAAAAAAAGAGCCTTATGAATGTTTTAAAAAGTCTCATATTTCATTTACTAAGCCATTGAATATTTTTTCAGTCCTCCAAAGATGTGATTTTTATGTGTTTTATGTATGTGTTTGAAAAGTCTCACAACGGAGACTTTTCTTCACCTCCGCAGTAAAAACTGGGATGTTGTGACGGCGTTTTCCTGCAGGAGGTGTTTTATGTAGACCTGCAGTGAACAACAGAAATCCAAAATAAACTAAATTATCGATTAGTTGGTCAGGTTTATCTCGGTGTCATTTTAATTGATTAATTATATCAATGGGAATTATTTTTACCCACAGCAGGACTGAGAAAAAGACTATAAATGTTTATGCAGGTTGTCTGTGGATTCATTTATGCAAAATTATGGCTTTAATTGTCTTAAAAAAAAAAAATTAAGTCCTTAAATTTATCTTCATGAGGTCTTAAAATTGCTTCCGTTTCATTTTCATGCACATAAAAAAAAGAATAGGAAGGGTTTTATTTAATAAGCACCATGAGATATTAGTGAGTCCAGTTGGTGATGCTCATCAATGTTCAAGAATATAAATTAAACTGGATGAATTATTAAATAACAAGTCAGATTTATCTGATCCTCAACTTGTTTACAAATGCTTGAGTGAAAGCTGACATCAAACAGGAAACGCATGTCCTTCAAAATAAAAGTGTACCAGCAGTAATTCTGTAGACTTGAAAATAAAATGTTGATTTTTTTTTTTCACATCACACACATTCGCGACCCACTTTTGGGTCACGGCCCACCAGTTGAGAAACTCTGAGTGTTTCACTTTTTCAAAATGTAAGGTCTTAAATTTCAAGTGATCCTTAAACCTCTTAAATTTAACCTCCTTAAACCTGCAGATACCCTTTAAATAAAACATATATTTAATAAATATTTGTTGGCCTTATCGCCTCTGTTCGTTTTCTGTCATTCTTAAAAAAAGTATTCAATTTCTTTTTTCAATGTGGTATTAAAAAGTCAGGTCACACATGCTTCGGTTTAACTGGAAAAAAAAAATAATTTATTTTAAACAGCGTTTAAAAATGGTGACGACTCGTGTTCGAAATCTTAATTTACTTCCAACACTGTTGGGCACACACACACACACACACACACACACACACACACACACACACACACACACACACACACACACACACACACACACACACACACACACACACACACACACACACACACACACACACACACACACACACACACACACACACACACACACACACACACTCACTCACTCAACACTTCCACCACATATCAATAGCTGCTCGGCGGCTGAGTCGATAGTGTTCTGGCTCCAAGTACTTTAACACTTGCCTCTTCCAGGGAGAAGATTGAGTCAGCCAGCGACTGCTCAGGAACTGACAGTAAGTGCTCACTACCCAAAATTTATATATTTTTTTAAAAAGCCAACTCTTTCCTGTCACTGCCTGTAACTGCTCCCCACTGCTGCCTGTTTGATAGCCAACATAAATTGGCTCTTCTTCCTGTCAGAGCGGCTGCTAGTTCATTTTCTCTGCATAATTCTCAGAGTGCCTCACATGTGATCGTATGTAGTGGCTGACGTTCGGAGCTTCTTCGTACTTCTACGTGCTGGCTTGTGGCTCTTTTTGCTTTTTGCTGCTCTGTAACCGGTGCCCATGCTTCTTGTTTTAGCTGGACGAACTAAAAAAAAGAAAGGTAGCTACTGGATTGTGTTCCTGAACTGTGTGGTCCCTCTCCACTTCCCTCCCCCACTCCTGTCTAACCTCCTCCCCTCCTCCTCTTCCTCCCTACATGTCCCTTATCCTTCATCTGGAGCCCCATCAACTTCCTAAATATGTCCGTGTCATGCTGAAGGACCGGCTTCTCTCGCTGCTGCCGTTCTTCTGTTTTCCAGTCAGAAATCATTGAGTTGCATTAAATCCTAAAGGACTATATCATATCATGTTGGAAAGTTAGTTGCCCAAATACTTTTCCTGTGCACCTTCCTCTGCTGCCATGACACAGAAGTGCTGAGACTGCATGTTTAAACGCTGACCACGGGCCAAATGAATTGATTTCTTTTGTGCTTTGGTAATTAAGTTTGAGCCTCGTTTTCTTAGGAGAAATATCGAAGAGGAATTTGCGATCTTGTCTTCTGATCGTACATAAATATTGGGAGTCTTTGGTCTCATGCATCATGTTTAATGCAACTTGAATTCGATTTTTTTGTCTTCTTGTGCAGTCAGCACGAGTCAAAACGACGACCTCTCAGCTTGAACTTCATATTTGGGGAGCAGAAGAAAGTCTCGGAGACGAATGCAGCGAGAAGGTTGAAGACTGTGTTGTTGCAGAAGATAAACTTTCTCCTTTTTCGCGCTGTAATCAGGCGCGTTGTCACGTTGGAGAACCCTGTTGCCATGGCGCCACAGTCCAGGTGGTTAGCAGCGCATGTTGTCCCTCAGAAGGTCCCTGAACTCGGTGTTGACAGTCTGACCCTGTGGGGGCGAATTCACAGCGCCTCTGCTGTCATGACGCAGAAGAGCTGAAACTTCCTGTTTAAAACCACAAAAAGGGACAAATGTATTGATCTCTTTTGATAAAGTGTTCAGTCTTGAGCTCCGATCTCTCGTGTTAAGTCTCCAGCAGGTAAAAAATCCTCTGGTTGGACATAACGATCGACAATCTGTTCTTATGTAAAACTACAGATAAGTCTGAATATGCTGAGTCTGTTGCAACTTGAATTAGACTTTTCTTCAGAGTAGTTGTGTGTTTAAAAAAATATATATTCCTACTTAAAATTCAGTCGATCTCGCAGATTTCATCACTTTTACATTTCTGTCTCGGTCCCGTTAAGATCAGTCAGATATGAATCTGTCTGTCTGCAGGAACGAAGGACGTCAGTCAGGAAATAAATTGACTCCAGCTTTTTTCTGCAGGCCGTCTTTGTGAGGCTGCAGGACGACGTCTGATGACTGCAGAGGCGTAGATTACGGTTATAATGTGCTCACGTGGCTTCACAGAGGCTGCAGAGGTTCACCTTCCCTGTGGAGGTGTTTGAAATGCTCCTCTGTGGTTTGGTTGGTGTCAGCAGTCCAACACTTCACAGCTCCTCTTCGTTTTCCTTCAAATGCAACTCTCAACCTCCTCCTCTCTGTTCCCCGATCGATCGTCTCCCAGTTCCTTCCCCTTCGTCTTGTCGTGCATGATGCATCGCACCCATCGTCATCTCTAAAGGGAAACACTCCCGAATGCATCGCGGCTGTCAGGGGGACTCGGTTCTAACGAGATACTTGGATTTTTTAGTGGAAATCCTGTTTGTCCCCCGAAGCCGTCCTCATGCTGTTCGTGGCCGTTCGGCCTGCGTCAGACTGTAATCTCCACCCCTGACCTGCAGCGCTGATAGAACTTGTCCCGAATCTCTGCTGCCAAAATCCAGTCTGTCAATCTGTTTATCCACCAGATGGATGTTTGAAGGACGTGAGAGGGTTTTTCATTTCAAACATTTTAATTCGTTAAAGTTCCTTCTTCTTCTCGGACAATTTCTATCAGCTGTAAATGTTTCCGTCCCTGAAGGAACCCAAAGCTAAAAGGGAAAGTCAGCTGAATAAAATATGCCTCTGTGCCGGGCAGTTCTGACGCCATCTGCTCCTTTGGCCCTGATGCCGCCTCCGCCCTCGGGGCCCAACCAGCCGGTGCCGGTGTCCCGTCTGCAGATGCAGCTCCACCTGCAGGGCCTGCAGCAGAACACCAACGCGCTGCGCAAGCAGCTGTCGCAGCTGCGCAACATGCAGGTGAGTAAAATATAAAATGAATAAATAAAAAAATAAAAGGATCGAAAACAGCAGGTCAAATCTGTGCATCTGTAGTTTATAAGTACAAAATCTCAGTTGGCAATTTAATAATAATAATAATAAACTTTATTTGTATCGCACTTTTCAGGCAAGAAATGCAGCTCAAAATTACATGCAGTTTCACATAAAAACAGATAGAAAGGAACATTTGAAAATATGGAAAATGCATAAAATTAAACAGACTAAACATCAGGTACACCGAGCTTCATGCATTTGAATCAACCGTCCGACAATAAATCCGTCACTAATGTTTAGAGAGGTGCTGATTTATGGACATTTTCAAGGCAGTTAAATTCCTGTTTCCATTATTTTGACCACCCTTCGCACCAGCGAGGGGAGTCTGAATATTAGAAACCCCGTTTAGTTCGACACAATGAAATTAAAGAGAACCTGAAACTGCATCACGGCAGCACTAGCGTCTCTACACCGTCTCCCCGTCTCTTCAGGAATCGATCTGAAACTCTTATGGCTAGTTTACAAGGCTTTTAAATTGTTTATCAGCTTCACACTCAGTCAACCGTGTCTCAGTGTGAGCTGCTGTCTGAGGTCATCGCACACTGCAGCACCTTTTAAATGCACTCGCGTTAAATACAAAGAGGTGAAGAGAATAAAGCTGGACTTCCTGTGTTTCTTTGTCTGCTGTAGTGAAGGGAGTTTAAATAGTCAGTTTGTGTCCTTTTAAGCTACATAAATGTTTTAAATGAAGCACTTTGATCAGCATTTTATGTTTGTGAGAAGCTTACGCGACTAAAACTACTTCAAAAGAAAAGAAAAACTGTAATATTACTTATAAATTTGACTCTAAAAAGGTTAGTTTCATTTGTATTTACATGTTGTTCATAGAAATTCAACTTTTAAGCCAATTATGGTCATTTCTGAAAGAATTTGACATCAAACTCGTAATTTTATCTTCAGTAAGTGTCCCTAATAAACCGGCTCGTCCGGTGGAGTAAATGTGAACTGCTCTCGGTTCCCCAGCTGGAGAACCAGGACTCGGTCCTGTCCCTGCTGAGGCAGACGGAGTCGGAGCTGAGCCTCATGATGCTGGACGCCATGCGCACCCAGGAGGACCCACTCCAGAGACAGCGCCTCCTGGTGGAGGAGGAGAGACTCAAGTACCTCAACCAGGAGGAGCTGCTCATCCAGCAGCTGCAGTGAGTTCACGGTGGACGTTTCCCAAAAGCACATTTATGACTATTTTATAATTATTTAAAAGCCAGTTGAAGTCCACTGTACGACCACATTCAGTGATCTGACTGCGTGTCCTCCACAGCGACCTGGAGAAGTCCGTTGAGGAGCTGCAGAGGAACTCGTCCGTCAACCACGGACTCGTGACGGAGCAGGACGTGGAGCAGAAGAGCACCGAGCTGAGGATGCTGGGAGAGACGCTCAGCGAGCTCAAAAGTAAGCGCTGCCACGGTCTGATGTCGCCACGGAGACCAGAGTGGCTCTCTGTTCACGTCCTTGAGACACTCTGCTGTAAATACTCAGTATATATATATATATAGCGAGAGAGAAAAACAGTCATGAAGTGTGTGAAAAAGTGCTGTAGCTGCAGGTCAAAGTTCAAAACGGCAAAAAAACTTCCTGTATGTCCGTTTTTCACGTTGAATATTTATGAGTCTTCTTACACTTTAATTGTCATTCATGAAGTCGCAGGTTTTAGCCTCTTGTCCTGCTGCTCTGACCCGTGTACTTCACTCCACGTCCTGAATATTAACGAGTTAGTCCAAAGCTCCGTGGGGCTCATTATGAAACTGTAGACCGAAGAAACCTGCAGATATTATGTCCGCCTGGATCCTACGAATGTAACACAGGCTTTCCATCCACAAAGACAATTTACATAACTGCTAATGGACATAGTAACAGGAAAAAAAAAAGAAAAAGTTTTGCAAACCTGAAGGTTATTAAAGATGACATAAATCAAGCTCTGAGGTTTGTGGAACATGAGGAACATCTGAAGTGAAGCAGCTGCTGGATTTTGTTTGTTTGTAGTTTTACGATTTAAACGCTATATAAAAAAAATTGTTAGTTTGGAAGCTTTTAACAGTCCTTTCTATTATTATCACAGGAAGTGATTATAGTTATTTATTTTTCTAATTCCCACAATTTTACAGCAAAAAACTGATTTAAAACGCAGAAAATTACATTTTTGAGAAAACCTGCTGAAAAATGAAGCATTTTTTAACGCAACAATCACAAAAAACTCAATGAATTTGTGGAGGGACTCATTCGTTGAGAATCATTCTTCTGTATTTCAATCAAGAAGTAAGAAGTCAAACTCAAAGTACTTTAAGGCAGTCTGAAGGAGAGTTTGATCTTTGAAGTATAAAACAGTGTCGTCGGCAAAAAACTTTACATTGAAGCGTAAGTAGTGGCAATGTTTCTGTAAAGAGTAAAAAGAAGTGGGCCGTTGGTTGACCCCTGAGGAACCCCGGCTCTGATCATCTGAATGTTTTCGGGGAAGCTGAGTGTCCAACATTTCAAATAATGGCCGTGAATAGTCTCCACAGACAAACATGTTTATGTTCCTGCACGTCTCGCATGTCAATTTTCTTTTTTCTTGTCATCTGGCTGATCCCCACTGAGTCGTCCTCGCTGAAACCACCGAGATACGACAGGAAAATCCAGTGTGACAGAAGCAGCATCCTGTCTTCTCCTTGTTGTTTTTTGTATCTCCTCCTTCCTGTAATCCCCCCCCCCCTCCGCCTCCATTCTTCCCCACATCCCTCTGACACACCGCTGTCTCCGTACTCAACCACGTCTGCCTCCTCTCCTGTGCAGACCAGTTCCCCAGCCTGCAGAGTAAGATGCGGGTGGTGCTGAGGGTGGAGGTGGAGGCTGTGAAGTTCCTGAAAGAGGAGCCTCATCGCCTGGACGCCCTGCTGAAGCGCTGCAACACCATGACTGACGCGCTCAGCACGCTGCGCAGGTACGCACATCAAACGCTCCTCAGTTGGTTTTCTCACACAATATTTCACTTTGGTATTAAACCAGGTCAAATCGCAGAAAACACTTTTTTATTGTTTTGTGAGACGGCTTGTTTTAAACCACTTTAACCAATAACCTTTAACTAACGGGGATGGATGTTGTTTAATCACGGTTATAAAAATGATGATTTATTTTGAGAACTTTAAACTTTAACTTAAATTTTAGCAGACTGAAAAAAACGTTGGAACATCTTGAAACAGGTTCAATTAATTTAATACAAGATATTAAACTTTATAGTTTCTGCTTCATATTTAAAAAGTCAGCATGTGAACGGGAGGAATCGGGATTCAAACCGCTGACTTTACAATTACAGAGAAACTCTACAATCTGAACTACCACAGAAGTTGAAGAACATTTATTGATAAGTGAAAGTAGTCCGCTTAGAATAAGTCTTCTACAGCCGTGAAATGGATGTTTTACAGACATGTTTGTTGGATCTTGTTAACAGGAACTTAAACACGTAGCTGCTTATCAGGGATATTTCAAATAATCAGCCTGTAAAAGCACCAGACGATTCATTTATACTCAAAACAACCTAAATTTGAATATACCATGATTTTAACTGTGTTAGATCCACAGTTTTTACAGTGTATGATACACACTCTTTCATCTCTTTTCTGTGTTTCACCTAAAATAAAGATCCAAATGTTTAAAAACAACGTGAGGAAAAAAAGCAGATGGTGCGTTTTTAAGATTAATATTTAAGAATTTAAAAAAGTAGAATTTTTTTCTCCTCGATGATGAAAAGTGACGTTTAACTGCAGCGTCAAACGCTTAATAATCCGCTGTAAGTCCTGGAGGAGAGCAGCGCCGTCTGAATTCAGAGAGACGAGGTTTACTGAGAGCATACCGGAGCAGCTCGTACTGCCGACGCAGTTCACACGGAAATATTCTGGTCAGAGAATCCGTCAGACGAGAGATGATTATTTCATCAAAGCAGGTTTAACGAGGCAGCCGAGAACAACACCTCCGTTTTGGAGCTCGTATCACAACGTTTATCGTGTTTGTCTCCAGAAGACGTTTTTTTTTTATTATTATTATTATTAAACAGTCAGAGTGACTGAACATGAAAAAAAAAACAAAGAACACGATTCACACGAGTCAGTCGGAGAATCTGCAAACAGGAAGATAAATCTCCGCAAACATTTGGTGGCAGTTCTCTGCACAGACGGACGGCTGGAGCTTCGACACCAAAGCCGTTAAGATTAAAACATGTCGTACATTTCTTCTTCTGTACGCTTTATTTATCTTTCTCCTCATCAGATGGAAGTTTTAGCTTCTTTTACACAAAGTCCTTCAATCCTTTATATGCGTAAGACTTTGTTCAGACTGCAGCTGAATCTGGTTTGTTTCTCAGATCAGACCAAGAGGCAACCAGCAGTTTGTGAAGCGTTATGAAAGCTTGAGTTTGGGTTTTGGCCGTCGCTCCGTTTTGCTAGTTTGGAGCAGGATGTGACCATATTTGGACGAGCTAGGAGAGGAGCGAGCGGTGGAACTGACACGATCTGATTGGACACTAAGCCCCGCCCACCTATTGTGGAAACCTGACTGCACCACAGGCCTGTCAATCAAACAGACACGCCCCCAAAACCAGGTCTTCTTGAATCTTCTTTTCTAATGAATGAGGGATTATTTTCAGATGGACCTCCAGAAAACTAATAAGAAGGAGTGACTTTAGCTAACAACACCGAGATAACTGATGGACACATTTGATTCACTTTGGATTTGATGAGAGAAGTTGAATGGGAGTCTATGGAGCCGGAGGCTTTTTGGAGCCGACCTCTAGTGGCACTCGCTGGTATTGCAGCTTAAGGCGTTCCCCATACGGCCTCATTGTTCAGACATTAAAGCTACGAACACTTTTATATCCAGTCTGTTGTTTTAACTCAACGAACTGCCTGTCCGTAAAACATCCACTTCAAGCAGCTGCAGAAGATTTATTTTAATCAGTTTTAAAATAACTTTAAGACCTGAAACAAATCAGGTTTTCCTGCAGTCTGAACGAAGATGCTCATCAGGAAAAGAAAAGTGATATTTACTTGATTGAAGTCAAATAATCAGCCTGACAAAGAATCATTTCTACCAAAACATTAAATTGGTTAAATCCAGTTATTTGCCGTGTGCAGTGTTTTTTGTGTTAATCATGTGTCACAATGTTGTTGCCTCCAGTTCGAATATTGGTTTTTGCTCTGAAACGATCCGTCTAATTGACATGAATTTGGATAATCAATGATTTGTTATTGTTTGTGTTTCTCAAAATAAAATCGCCCTCCTGTTTCTGCTCTAATATCACAAACTGAATGTCTTTGAGTCTTTGTTGTTATAAAACCAGTCTTTTAAACATCCCGGTGGGGTTTTGTCTCTAATATGTTTGACATTTTATGAACAAACCACAGTAATCAGAGCTTGATTGTGTCAGCTGTTAGTGTTTTCTAACTCGGTGCAGGACCTTCATGGTGTCCTGTGTGTATCGTAGTTTTCTGTATCCCCCCTGTACGTACAGACAAATCACCGAGGGGGTGTGGAAGAGCCCCGAGGACCTGTCGGGTCAGTCTCAGAAGAGAGCCGAGGACCTGGACATCCTGAACAGCCCCCCCCTCAGCCTCACCGACCTGAGCACCAGCGCCGGCCTCGCCAACTGGATGCCCGTCACCGCCGGCGATGCGGACGCCTCGGGTCCCGAGCAGGACGTCCAGCCCGCGATGTCCTTCAGGAACCGAGTCCTCGACGAGCTGCCGAGTCGGCGTCCTGCCGATAAGTCCGTGTCGGCCGAAGTCCGCCTGGTAAATCAGACGCTCCTTTCTCTTATAATGGAACTGAAGTTAAGTGGCTCATTCGCACTCCAGCAGTCGGTTTATATTTCCATTTGCTGGGCACGCATCCGCCTCCGTCACGTTCCTGCGTCTCCGCCTGTTCAGTGCTTCATATTACAGCCCGTCCTTTCGTCTGCATCTGTATCTGTGTCAGGCTGCTGAGCGGGACTGGGAGGAGAAGCGGGCCAGCTTGACCCAGTTCAGCGCTCAGGACATCAATCGGCTGCTGGAGGAGACCCAGGCCGAGCTGATGAAGGCCATCCCGGACCTCGACTTCGCCGCCAGGCATATAAACAAGCCGGCGGTGCCCCCGAAGCCCCAGATCACCATCCCGATGACCTCCGCTGCTTCTGCCGCCGCCGGGACCACCGGGACCGTCGGGACCACCGGGACCGCCGCCACGACCAACTCACCCGCCGCTGACCAGCAGCCCGGCAAAGTGCAGATGGCGGCCCAGAAGCTGAACAGCATGGAGGGGGGCGGGTCGCATCGGGGCTCGGGTGAGTTAACCCTTTAAACGCTGGGCTATTTTCATCATAATTACATCTCATTTCTTGGTCATTATAGCAGCTAACCATTCAGGCTGCATCTAGACTATCCAGATTGTTCATTACATTTGATAATTAAAAAACGGATTTTTTTTTTTTTTTTTTTAACTTTTAATTTTTAATTTGATTTTATATTAGCCTTTATCTGAGCCTGTATCTCACTGAATTAAATATCGTCAGCAGAGATGTTTATTTATAGTTGTATAGACGAGAATCTTTTAACACCTGAAGCATGTTTGTGGGACATTGTGGGACTCGACTGATGGACGTGTCTTGGTTTTCCAGTGGACCTCAGCGTGGCCCGGTACCGGACAGAAAAGCCCTCCAAGTCTCCCCCCCCTCCCCCACCTCGCCGAAGCTTCCCCTCGGCTCACGGCCTCACCACCAACCGCACCGGAGACGTCATCGTCACCACCAAGAACATGAAGGTGAGACCCCAAAAAATATTCCAAAATTAATTCTCGGTTTAAAAGTCCGACATCCATTATGTGCTCTTCATTGTGGAATAATTTAATTGGTTATTTAATTTTATTTTTTTCCTGAATTTGATTAAAACCAGAGATAAGATTCATAACTGGGATCCTCTGCATGTATGAGTCATAATGTAGTTAATCAGCCGAACAAAAGATTTTAATCAGCGCTTAACAAATCAGTTGATTTACAGTATAATTATTCAGCAAATTGATTTACCATTAAAACAAAAACAAAACAACATCCTCCAGTTCCAGTTTATCAGATGTGAGATATTTCTTTTACCAAATGAAACTTTGGTCCGACGTGTCGGGATTCAGAAACAGGTTTAATGAGTTGGACTCTCAGCCTCGGGGCCTCTTTGCTACGACTGCATTTAGTTGTTGTTATATCTTATTTTTGTTATTGTTTGTCGTATTTCTTGTGTTTTACCATCTTTTATTTTTTGCCCCGTTCAGATGGAAGAAGACGGCGACCTGCCCAAAACTCTGGTGAAGCTGAGGCGGACGCCCTCCGACACCCCCCGACCCGCCTCCACCCCGCCCGTGATCGCAGCGTCGGCCATTCAGGACGACGACGACGAGGAGAAGATCATCGCCGAGCTCGAGGTACGACGGTCCGGACTGAATCGGCTGATTCGTGTCTCAGATTTGTGTTTTTTTATTTTTTATGTGCTGTATCGGTGTGATAACATGTTTTTATCGCACTCTTCCACACAACAACAAAGATATTTCAGAGGACGTCTGTAAACGATTCCTCTTGTAATAAACGGTACAGCGGCCCGCCACAGGCCACGCCCACTCCTCCCACCGTGTTCGGGTCGCTGGGCAGAAAGGTAACTTCAAATCCTCCAGCAGCCGCCTGTCTGCGTCTCACCTGGAGACTTCTGCTTCTAACTCTACTGACTTTCCCCTTTTTTATTCACCACTTTTTCATTTCCTAGACGGGAAATCTTCACATAGAAAATACAGACGTAAAAAGGGAGTTTGATCTTTGACAGCAGTCTGATTTATCTTTTATTTGGTAGTTAATCGACTCAAACACGTGCTTTACCCACCGATTTCTACAGAGCCCGTTCAAATCTTTCTCTCCACGTTCGTTTGTTGAAGCTTCAGACTGTGAAGAGACAGAAATGATCGGCTTTCGGTTTGTCGTTCTGAGGATTTGATCTGATCAGCACAAACGGGACCGTTTTTCCTTCATTATGGGTAATTAAATTCAACTTTTTAGCCAATGAAAGTCTGAGTTTGACATTTGGCTTAAAGTGGGAAACGTGTGTATTTGAATTGCTCTTAATTACTCCCAGATATTGTTGCCTTATTAAATCTACGTGCAATGAATACTATATTTTTTTTTTAATTTCTATTCCAGGTCAAACATTCAGCAAATCCCAAATCACTTGAATCTATACAAACATCCAAAGATGAAAGATGAAATATAAATATTTGCCTGCTGAACTTCTCTTCTCTTCTTAACCTCCGCTGCTCTGAATAACTCGGCCTCCTGTTTGTGAGGTGAAGCTCTGCTGCATGTGAACACACCTGTACCTGCTGCTGCGATGAGCATTCAGTTCCCCGGCAGCTCCGGTGACACGTTCAGCCGAGTAAAGAGGTCTTGTTTTTGTAGGAATTATCGCACGACGCCACTAAGCAGGAAGCTGTCAACATGAAGGACAGAGGAGGGGATTTCAGCTGCAGAGCCGCAGACAGAAACGCTCCTCTGAACGAGTCTATTTTCTCACATTGCAGGTGTTTTAAATTCAGATCCTGCTTTTTGTATTCGCTGAAGGCGTTTAGAGCGGCGAGCTGACTTTAAACTTCCTGCCAGCAGTGATTAACGTCAGCGGAAATAAACGGTCTCCTTCTGATAATGTTGGTCGTTAACGCTCAAGTTTCCCCGCAGTAGAGCATTTTCACTTTCAGTTAAGAACCAGAACTTGGACGCATTTCTTTATTTTATTTACACAATAATAACAAATCAAAAAATTAAAAAATGGTCAGAAAGTTCAAACAGGATAAACACACGAAAATATTTACAAAGTAAGTTTATTTTGATGAAGATCGCGTCAACGGCCGGACAGGAAGTCAGTCAGAGGAAAACATAAAGTATCCAGTCAGTTTTCAAAATAAAACATCCGGTGCAGATTTTCAGGCTGTATGTGAATAAGTACATTTACTCAAGTACTGTACTTTACATGAAGTACATTTAAAAATAAATTCATGGTGTTGTTGCGTCTTTTACTTCAGTAAAATACCCGAGTGTTGACAATAAACTGACTGATATAATACTGCAACCAGGAGAATCGAGTTTGTTTGTGTTCATTGAAAAGTGAAAATGTTCGACAATGTGTGAAATGATTGGAGATAAAAAAAAAAAGCAGCTACTTATGACTCGTATATAACCATAAATAATTGGACATTTACTTCTACGTAACTTCAGTGTTCTTTTGCTTTGTAGAGAAATCCCGACGTTATAGAGAATAGTTTTGCTCCAAACTTCACGGCAGCAGTGTGTTTTTGATCAGCTCCAGTTTCAAACTCTCCGTCTCTCGGCTCCCACAGAACAGCACCAACTCTCCGGGCCCGACGAAGGGTCCCACCGTCGCCGCCCGCCTCAAACACCTCCAGCAGGGCAGCCTGGAGAGGCCCAAGACCCGCAGGCCCAAAGAGGATTTCCCCAAAGTCCAGGGCCAGCAGCAGGTATTCCACTTCTAAAAAAAAACGAAAAACCTCCACCTCTGACGCCTCGTCTGCCTCTGCCGCCACCGCGAACTCTGAGAGACGACAGAAACGTGTCTCGGTCCCGCCGGCAGACACAGACCAGAGGGGGAATCTGTCCACGGACGTTTTTACCAGTTCTTGATGTGTGTTTTGAGTCACTGGATCTTAAACCTAGCCTGCTTAGAGATCAAGTTTTTGTCGTACGAGTATGTCGATGTTTTGATTTCCAGAGGAAGGTCTCGGCGGCGACTGATTAAACTAGCTTTATGATAATAGTCAGATCTGCTCCCGACGCATCCCTTCGCCTCCATTGTGCGACATTAATCTCCCATAATGCCGCGGAAAAAAACGATTTCACATCTCAAGGTCAAAGCGATGATCCGGGCCGTGTTGTTCTCTCTCTGAATCCTCGCTCTCATCTCTTCACTCCTATTCATCCCGATAATTACCTCACGCTGCTCTTTTTTCTGTCACCCATCTTTTTCTAAACCTCGAGGTTAGCATGTAGCGCCGCAGCACAATTAGCCGGCAGCCGGCGTATTTCGGCGCGAAGGTGTCGCAGATATTCAGCAGCTAATCCGTTAAGCTCGCCTCACTTTTCCTTTTTAATAGCTGTAATGCTTCGGACTTATCGTGCAGGACGACAGGTGCGAGGTTACCTGAGGACGGTTTGGAGGATTTTTTTTTTAGCTCAATGTGTGCAGAGGACAAATGTAAAGGAGAAACAGACCGGCTGAAAAACTAAATGTATATGGAAGCAAAAACAGGTTTGAAATCTTAAAACTGTAGATGACGGTAAAAAAAACAACAACATTTGTTTATTTAGAAAAATAAAGTATTAAAAAAACAACGTTATTTAATTTTTTGAAGTTGGACGTACATGGTCTGACCCTGAAACCCGTCCAATCAGGTTTAGTTCTGTTGGTCATGTGACCCTGTAAAGGAATTATCATCTGGGATTTCAAACTCGTTTTAGTTGATAGGTCGGTCACAAAATGTCTTGTTTCGTCAAACAGTCCGAAAACCTGAAAATATTTTCTTCACGATCATTTAAAACAGAAAAGTTAACTTCTCTAAAATGACTTCATTAATTGATTGTCGAGGGCAGCTGACGTGTTTGTCTCCGAACCAATCAGAGCTGAGTAATTAAATAACCAGCTGAGTGTTTTTGGTGTTCAATTGCTTACGTCTTAAAAACCCCGTTGCTAGGCAACGGCAGCGACAACGCGGACGCCGTCTAGAAGCAACAGAGGCTAACAATTTGGCGAGCTAATCAACATTTCAACATTTTCCTCAGACGTTCGACTGTTATCTAAGTTAACGAAGACAAACGCTACGTGACTAAAATTACAATGTTAGCGAAAGAAAGTGAGTTTTCAGGAAACAACACATCAAACGGGCAGCAACCATTTTTGATCATCCTCTCGAAGGCATTTCCGGATTGTATTATGATTCATTAATGGTTTTACCCATCAAACGCGCATCAGTGAGTAATAGCAGCTCGTCCACACGAGCCCAGACGTCTTCAGAGACTTTCGCTCTCGTGTAGCCGAGAGGAGTCTTTTGAAATGACCTCATGTATTAGCAGTAACGGCCGTTAGCACGCGGCTAACGTGGCCCACCTCCACGGGACGTGCGCGGCCATCTGGGCGGCAGCGAGGCCTCCAGGATGAGTGTTCAGGCCGGCCGTTGTCTTGTAACGGTCTGAATATTAACTCTGTGTTTTTTCTGCACCTCATTTCCCCTCATTTCTTTTCAAAAATTCATGATTTTAGACGCACACAGCCTGAAAAGCAAACGGTCAAATAATGTCTGTTTTTCTTTCTTTCTTTGAACATAGCGAGGAGTGAACCTGAGAGATCTTTTCATCAAACACGGTGTTAATATTATATTCTGTCACCGTAACCCGCAAAACGATCTGTAGAGTTGAAGTGATTCTTTGCGTCAGTAGATATAAAATCATTTCGGTCATCCTGAACTCTGCATTCAGGGCTTTTAATGTCGTGTTCCTGTAAACATTCATATACGTGGAGGCACAACAGGTTTTGATGAGAAGATTGAATTAGCTGCCATCTCAGCCACTAATTTTATTATTATGATTTACTTATTTTTGTACCCATTTCCTCCTGTGGGTGAAAAATGCAGTAAGCAGCTCTCCAAAGGCAAAATGCATTAACAAGTGCACTTTCTGTAAAAAACGGCATTTTAAATTTGAAGCTAAAGCTAAACTTATCATTTTTGACTGGTTCTTATGTTTTGTGACTGAAAAACGAACAACATTCAGCTTCATATTTCACAGTAACTAAGCGATGCGGCAAATTAGCTAAAGAGAATGAAAAGCACAAATAAACACCCGCTACTGCGAACCGTACAAGCTTAAAGAAGTATTCCAGCAGTAACCCACGAAACGGAGCTAAAGAACGAAACCACCGTGTCTTTACTTGTGTCTTTACTGTTTTCAGAAAGACAGCCATTGCAGCTTTTGACAAGTGAATTGACATTTATAAACTACCTTTTAAATCAAATGAAATACCTAAATGTAATAAATACAGAGCTTGAATCTGAAAAAAATATCTAGAGAGAACTCGAATAAAGTTTATTTTATCTAACAATCCAGATTAAATGGACCGAAAAGGTGGAAGGAAGCGTTTTTCTATTCCAGTGGAAGTTCTTTGAAGGTGCTGGAGGCTGCATGTGGTTTCTTTAAGGTGTTGGAGAGTCTTTTGCAGTGATTTGTGGAGAGGAGGTCAAATAATCAGTGCAAAAACCTTGAAGCCTTTTTTTTCTGCACTTTGCCTTTGTAGACCAATAAAACGCTGGCTGTGTCGGGATCAGCAGATATATTAGTGTTTATATTAGGGTGCTACCCCCCCCCCACCACCACCACCACCACCACCACCCACCACCACCACCCTGGAGGCTCTTTCATTGTTGAAAGCTGTCGTCAGGCTCTGATTCCCCCCCTCCCCTTGTGAAACCTCAGTTTTTCCAGACAACATGAGGAAGTTCAGAAGTGTGTATTTTATTCCGCCTTTATTTCTGCAGGCGTTACAGTCGGCTGCGTTTTCCTCCCCAGGCGGCGCTGCAGAGACGCTCGTCAAACTTTTTGAGATGTTCCCAGATCTCTGATATCGGTTTAGAGCGTCGCCATCGCGTCATTATTATTCACCGATGGGGCGACCCATCGAGGTCCGTTAGCGGGGGAGGACGGGGGGGGGGGGCAGGTTTATGTATTTGGCTCAGAGGATCCTCGGAGACGCCTGCTGCCACAAAATTTAAAAGATCAGGTCGGAAACTCAAATGTTTTTATGAGCAACACCCGAGAGCCTCGTATGAGACGGAGCTGTGGTCAGAGGAAGATCTCCTCCTCCTCCTCCTCCTCCTCCTCCTCCTCCTTATCTCCTCGAACTCCTTCCTTTCCTTCCTCCTTATCTCTTCTCTTTGTTTCCTCTCTCATCCTCTACTTTCCTTCCCTGTTTAATCTTTTTTTTCCTCTCCTTCCTTCATCTCCTTTTCTTTTGCCCTCCTTATTTTCTCTCTTTGTTTCTACTATCTTCTTCTTTTCTCCTTATTTTCTCACTCCTCTTCTCTTTCCTCCTCCTCCTTTCTCTTTTTCTCGTTTCCTTATCTCCTCTCCTTGTTCAATATTTTTTCACTCCTCTTTTCCTGGTTTCCTTTTCTAACCTTTTCTCTCCTCTTTTCATACCTCCTTCCCTTATCTCCTCCTCTCGTTTCCTCCCTTTCATCTTCTTTTCATTCCTCGTCTCCTCTTCTTGTTTCATATCTTCCTCCTTCTCTGTCCTCTCTTACGTATCTCTCCTTGTTTCCTCCGTATTCCCCCTTTCCTTATCTCCCCTTGCTGTTTCCTCCTCTCCTCTCCTTGTATCCTCTTCTTGTTTATTCACCTCTCTCTACTTCCTGTCTTCATCCTGTTTCATCTCCTTGTATCCTCTCCTCCTCCCTGCTTCCTTACGTCTCCTCCCTCACACTGCGCCACACAGACGAGGAAGAGGAGGAGGAGGAGGAGGAAGAGGAGCTGAATAAGGGCAGATTTAGAGTCCCACCGCTCTGACAGCAGAGCAGCTCTGATCACAGCATCATTTCTGCCTGATTGCAGCTCGGCGACAGACACTCTCTCGTCTCTCCTCTCTCGTCTCTCGTCTCTCGTCTCTCCTCTCTCGTCTCTCGTCTCTCCTCTCTCGTCTCTCCTCTCTCGTCTCTCCTCTCTCGTCTCTCCTCTCTCGTCTCTCGTCTCTCCTCTCTCGTCTCTCCTCTCTCGTCTCTCGTCTCTCGTCTCTCCTCTCCCCACGAGGAGTGTCACGCCGATGCACCAAAAACCCGGCGGCCCCGGCGGCCAATCAGATCGAAGCACGGGGTGGGAGGTGTGTGGGGGGGGGAGGGGGGGGTAGCGTTAGGCTCATGAAAGATTGAAGAAAAACTTGAAAACATTTGTCTGTTTGTTGATTTTGATTTCTGTCTTTTTGTTCCTTTTCCCCTTCCCTTCTCACCGCTCCTCGTTTCCATTTGAATTTTTCCTCCTTTGCTCTGATTCCTTCTCTGCTTGGCTTTTTTTTATTTTGTGTTATTTTGTGCGTGGGGGCGGGGGGGCAGCAGCGCTGAGCTTTTATCACCGCTTCGGCAGAACCGTCGCTCATTGATCCGGCCGACCATCACCGGTCTCCCCCCTCCGCTGCTTCCTCCTCACATCATCTCGGTCCAGTCTCTCCTCTCCGCCTCGCTTTGCCTCTTTTCCTGTTGTTTTTTTTTTCATCCTCTGTCTGCCTCTCAGGTCTCTCAGGTCTCAGCTGGACTAATTCATGAGGAGTGAGTACTCGGATCGTTCTGGGTTTTTTGGGAGGGGTGGGGGCGGGGGGGCTTTATTTGAATAATCTGTCCAACTCGATCAGCTAGAGGTCACCAAATTATCTCACACAACGGGAGCCGAACGGGAGCGTGTCACAAATGATAAGTTCTGTTTTTAATCCGTTCGGAGGTCGTTTCATCGTCTCCGGACCGACTTCACTCCCGACGTTTGTCCCCGCAAAAACAAATCCATCTTTCCTCCGTTACTAACGACCGAACACCAAACCTGTGTCCCACTTCCACACGAGAGGAAGCAGAAATAGTCTGAATGCAAATTTTAAAAAATGCTCTTTTTTGTTTGGTTTTATTTTGAGCAAGAATATAGAAAGAAAAATAAAGGAGTGTATAATTATCATGCAGCTGAATCACAGATCATGAAAACTTACCTGCACACATTTTAGGAGGTCTTGAAAGACACAATTGGAGGCAGCAGAGTTGGAGATATTGACCTGATAAAACACATAAATAAGGTCATTTTTGGTCGTCTTTCTTGGTGGATATTATTGTCAGCTTATTAAGTTTTTACTTACCGAAAACAGAACTTTGTAGTAGCTACTTACTACTTTTGTTCCTCATAATGAATCGTATATAAACATATTTTTAGGAACTTGTGAGGAAAGTTTGAGGGACACACAGGACTTTGTAAAATAAGTAAAAGAATCAGATATTTGGAAATCCAACCTTAAAAAAAAATGTCAGTTTGATTGACGCATGTAACCCAAACTTTTTTGTGTGTGTGTCTGCAAACATGAAAAATAGATCAACTTCTTGCTCAGAAATATCAAACTGTGACAGCGGGGGGTTTTTTTGCACGTCGTGATGACAGTTGTCCCGTTAAAGAGTTTAAAGTGTGAAACTGGGACAGAGACGTTTTCCAGAGTTTAACCCTTCTGAAAAAAATTCAAGTTTCAGTGAAACCTTGAATGTGACAAGCGAGGTCGGATTAAAAACCCAGAAAATACAAAAGCACGGGGAGGTGACGAGAAATAATCCTGCACACTGTGTGACACCGCGTCGGAGGGAAATCCCACTCCGACTGAGTATTTATACCAGAAGTTAAATTACAAGCAGATGTTTCAGTATATCGGTTAATACATTTATGGGAATGTATTAGTAGTCTCTGAGATTGCATTAACAGCTAGCACGGAAATAGAAAAACAAGCTGTAACCCGAACCACGTCAGATATATTATTGTATGTATATTATATGACCATTTAGTTTTTGTTTCAAAGAGATCGCTTTATTAACATGTAAAAAAGAAAAAAGTGTCATCTATGTTTTATATAATCAAACTTTTTTTGTATTTTTATACTTGAAGAAGAGGATTCATAAGCACCGCAACACATTTATTCTGTAAATTTTTTATTTTTCTGCGTTGGGAGATCTTTTTATTTTTTTCCTGCGAAACCATGAAACAAAAACAAAAAAACATGATCACACTTTGTTGTCGAGACCAGGGGAAGGCGCGCCGGACGGTTGTGTGACGGACCGAACAGGAAGTAGTGCCACCACGTTTATTTACGAAAAATGTTTAAAAAAGCACATTAT
The DNA here is from genome assembly GCF_029030835.1 of Brachyistius frenatus. NCBI lineage: Eukaryota > Metazoa > Chordata > Actinopteri > Embiotocidae > Brachyistius > Brachyistius frenatus. The sequence continues at coordinate 36,114 of NW_027210650.1, read as the reverse complement.
CACCTCGCTGATGAGACGCCCCCCATTTTGTAGCTGTTTTCCTCTATTATAACCAATAGTGTGCGTTCACTACACAGATTATACAGTTTAAACTGTTTATTGATGGTTTCTTGATGAGTGTGTGATTGTTCAAATCATTTGTGGATGTTCGGATTATGTATATAAACCCAAATAATATATTACAGAATTGATTTTATGTGAAATTTTTATAGGTTAAAAAAAAATAATAACAATACTCCAAAATGGCATGCATACTGTATACATTCCTGGAAAATCTGCACGCTGGGTCAACAGAGGTCTCATTTTCTTGTCAATAATTCTGTGTATACTTGTGAGTGTATGATAGAGTAAACAAAAATTGTACAGTAACATAGATTTTTGTATGTTCAGAACGGGTACGTAAAAAAAAAAAACTTTTACTGTCAGAATGAAGAAGAAGAAGAAAAAAACAAACCGAGCATTATAAACTATGGAGAAAGATGTTTGAATGATGTTGTATTTCAACTCGATGCTGTTCCTCCAGTCTGAGAGTGATGCTTGCTGTGTGGGGTAAGTGTTGTTTGTGAATCGTGAAGAAGAATGATAACCTACTACAAAGTCAGTATAACTAAAGACCAACTAAAAACAGTGCAAGAAACACCGCGCAACTTTGTGTATGGAACGTAAAATAAAAGTTGCCGCTTGGTGAGAAAAATCAACCCAACGAGAAGGTTGCTGCTTTTGTACATTCCTGTTGTGTTTTTGTGACAATAAAGGTGACCCTCTTATACATGACGCTTGTTCGCGCCTCGTTTGTTGACTCACTTCCCCGGAAGTCGAGTCAAAATATCCCGTTCGCCCCCCCCTGGTGGCCGGGCGCCGCAGTGTTGGTCATAAGCCCCGCCCCCTTCTATGTTAGCGGGCAGGACGGCGTAACGTGTTTTCCCCACGCACTTGTGAAGTTTTTTTTATTTTACAGAGAGAAATTGTCAGCTCCTCTAAAACTGTGAATCTGGAGCCACGTTACCGAGACGAAGCAACTCAACTGAACAGATCGATCGGAGGCTTCGGGCGTCTCGTAGCGGCTCACGTAGCCCGGAGCTACGAGCAGAGGTCAGAAGGTCAAGTCAAACATCATCAGGCTCTTTGGAGGCAAACCTTTTTCTCTTGCTGAAGACGTGAAGACAAATGCAAAAGCAGCCGGCAAGAAACGAAGAAGCTTTCAGTGAGCAGATTGTAGCCGGCGGGTTTGACACCGGAGCAGACGGCGTTGTTTTGTCTTTAATAAATAATGAGCGCGTTGTCCTCCAACACGGAGCGATGGACTTCTTTAATCCTGCTGACTGAAGCTTTTCACTCCGTTGACAAACAAATGTCACATTAGTTTAAACGCACAGCAAATATGTGCTCAGTGAGCTGAGATCAGATCAGATCAGTTCAGATCAGATCAGATCAGTTCAGATCAGATCAGATCAGATCAGTTCAGATCAGATCAGATCAGTTCAGATCAGATCAGTTCAGATCAGTTCAGATCAGATCAGTTCAGATCAGTTCAGATCAGATCAGTTCAGATCACATCAGATCAGTTCAGATCAGTTCAGATCAGATCAGTTCAGATCAGATCAGATCAGTTCAGATCAGTTCAGATCAGATCAGATCAGATCAGTTCAGATCAGATCAGTTCAGATCAGATCAGTTCAGATCAGTTCATCAGTTCAGATCAGATCACATCAGATCAGTTCAGATCAGTTCAGATCAGTTCAGATCAGATCAGTTCAGATCAGTTCAGATCAGTTCAGATCAGATCAGTTCAGATCAGTTCAGATCAGTTCAGATCAGATCAGATCAGTTCAGATCAGATCACATCAGATCAGATCAGTTCAGATCAGTTCAGTTCAGATCAGATCAGATCAGATCAGTTCAGATCAGATCAGATCACATCAGATCAGTTCAGATCAGATCACATCAGATCAGATCAGTTCAGATCAGATGAAAGTTTAATGAATCCTGAGGAGATGAAGAGGACGAGGACCGGAGGACGAAGACCGGAGGACGAGGACCGGAGGACCGGAGGACGAAGACCGGAGGACGAGGACGACATGTGATAGTATAGTATGTACCTGTTTCTGAGAGGTAAGTAAGACCGGAGGCATCACCACGGCAACAGCAGTTCATCCCACCCGGAGACAGAGGACAGACTGAGTCCAAATTAATTTAAAGTCCTGCTTCAAACCTCAGAGATTTGATTCAATACCTCGTATTTAAAAAACAACAACGTGTTTTAGTTTCCGTTAACACGACTCAGCAGTTTGTCGTTGACTCGACTTCAAACGTTTCAACGTTTAAAAACGAAGTCGAACGAGTTCACACCTGAAACTGAAGAAATTTAGTTTTGAATTACAAGAACAAACTTCTTCAGATCATTTTTAAAATCATTATGAAATAGAACTTTTTAAATTAATGACCTCAATGAATTATTACGTTTATTTATACGATTAATTCTTCATTTGATTTTAATGAAGGGAAAATCATCGCACATGAAATAGAAACGTGTATATTCCTGGTCATCGGTTTATTTAAATAATTTATGAATATTTAAGTTGAAAATCTTTTGTTTTTGACTTTGAAGAAGATTAACAAGCAGAACTTCCGGGTTCTGTTCGCGGGAACCCAGAACTGCACTGTGATTGGTCGGCAGCGGGAACATGGCCTCCACGGGGTCGTCGTCCTCCGACGACCTGAAGGACGAAGCCGCAGAGAGTCTGAGGACTTTGCTGGATCTCTACGAACAACACGACGCCGCCGTTCAGGAAGCCGCGGAGCGTTTCGTTAACGCGGCGGCGGGAGTCGTGAAAAATCCGCGTCGGGGCGTCGAGGGCGAAGGACTGCGAGTTCTGCTCGCCATGACCGGAGGAGCCGTGGGGGCGGCGTCCGGCGGGCTGACCGGAGGCCTGTGGGCGGCCGTCGGTGCGACGACCTTCTGCTGGTTCCGCAGGGACGTCACCGCCGTCGGCGTCACCTTCGGCCTGTTCGGCGGCGTGCTGGGCGGAGCCGTCGGGGGAGCGGTGTCCGGGTTGGTCGGCGGCACCGTCGAGGCGTCGGCCGCCGCGGCGGGTTGGTCGGTCCGCAACGTCAGCGTCAACGCGTTGTGGTTCGCCGCCGGCTTCGTGACCGGCGGCGCGATCGGCGGGGCCTTCGGCGGGTCGGTCGGCTCGGCGACCGGAGCGATCGGCGGAGGGCTCGGCGCCTTGCAGGCCGCGTACGTCACCACGTCTCTGATCAGGAAGGTCGTCTACTTCTGTCCTCCCGAAAAAGCTCCGGAAGAGACGAGCGTGCTGACGGAGAAGTTGACGTTGATGAGGAAGAGCGGAGAAGATCTGAGGGGAAGCTTGGTGCCGCTGGTGGAGCAGCTGGAGTCCGTCCAGAACATCTGCAGCAAAACGGGCGCGCTGAGCGTCGCCGGCCGAACCGCCCGAACCCTGACGGCCGTGACCTCCATGGAGGAACGTCTGAGCGACAGCTGGACGGCCGCGGATCTGATGCAGTTCGTGTCCCGCTTGATAGAAGCGATGAGAGGATGCGAGGAAACGCTGGACGAGCTGAAGAAGACCAGAGCCGAGGTGGAGAGACGTTTGTCTTCATGGAGGCCGACGGCCAATCAGCAGCAGTGAAACCGCAGCTGGACGAACATCTGGGCCGAACATCTGGGCGCCTCCAAGGTTTTCTGAAGCTTTAACTTGAGTTTATGAGTTTCAGTCCTTTAATGCTGCAGATTCTCATAATTATATAACACGAGTTAAAACTAGTAATATATTGCTTCATATTGTGCGTTGGATGTTTAATAATATCTACGGGTTCATTGTGATTTATTTTTTCCAGCTGTTAAACGTTGCGTCCTCTTTAATTTTGCAGATCAAATTCCACAATCGTTCATCTTTGATTCGACTTCACCGTTCGTAATGACCACCTCGGATGTTGACCTGAATATTTACGGTGGGAAACTGGTAACTATGGTAACTCAGATATAAGTGGCTTTAGCGGGGAAATGGTGTTCGTTGAGAGTCGCTAATAAACGTTGTTGTGGAAACATAAGTTTGTTCAAACCAGGCTTTGTCGTTATTAAGTGTGTTTTGTTGGAAATGTCAGTTTGAGGTTGTTTTTTTTTACTTCTGGATTCACTTCGGCTTTTTAGTTCAGATTCTGTCCGTCACCGTCTTGCTAGTCCGGAGCGGTTTGGAGCAGGAAGTGACCATATTTGGACGAGCAGTGGGAGGAGCCAGCGGTGGAGCTGACCGATCTGATTGGAAACCTGACAATACTACGTCCCGCCCACCGATAGCTGTAACCTGACTGCACCACAGGCCTGTCAATCAAACAGACACGCCCCCAAAAACCTTTTTGTGGGCGTGTTTTTGTATTTTCAGATGGACCACCAGAAAAACTAAAATGTGGAAAAAAATGTATTGACTGAGAAGTTGAATGAGAGTCTATGGAGCCCCCAGTGGCCCTCGGTGGTATTACAGTTTAACACTTCCGCATGAGCCTAATTTTTCAGACCCGGAAGCTACGAACATTTATAAATTAAGTCCGCGTTGAAAACTCTGAACTCCCTGAAAGAGAAACGAGACGACTGTCGGGATTTTTCTTGGTTTTCTTTGAGACATTTTGTTTTTCCACACAAACAACAAAAACTCCACAGAAACGGTATAAAACTCTTTTATTTGTTGAAATGCAGAAGCTCAGTTAGAAGTTCATCGTTCTTACGCTTTAGTATTAAAAATAATTAAAATATATTACAAATCTTCAGCAGGACTTGAGTCCTCCGACAGAAAGAGACAGACGGCTGCTGCTAATTAATATTCTATTTAAATTAAAACTAATAAAAAAAAATTAAAAAAATCATTTTCAGAAGCTTTTTTTTTTTTTTTTTAAAGAAAACGATCAAAATGATTTATGAGCTCTGCGTCTGTCAGAGTTCCTCTTTAATGCCTCTGAAGAGATCCGAGCGGCGTTAATGAAGCACCTCTCGGCTGAAGAGCTCCTTCTTCCGTGTAATTGTCCCGATTAGCTCGTGTGACATCCAGCGTCGTTACCGCCGAGCGCAGCTAATAATTCAAACATTAAACATTCAAATTATTCAAATCACAGAACAGTTTCTCTACAATCAGACAAAACCGTTTAACGTTATTCAGAAAAGTCCGGCGTCGCGTTCATTTTTCACGTCCGGCGTGCTTCGGTTGCGTCGCCGTGGCGTCGCTCAGAGGGAGATGTCCGAGGACACGTGCAGCTGCTGGCCCGGTTTCCACGTGGCGCTCCGTCGGGCGCCGTCCGTCCGTCTGTACGGCTGATTCCTTAAACCTGAAGGAAACACGTTGCGCGTGTTGAGATGTGAAGCGTCTTTAACCTCAATCACGCCGTGAGACGTGGACGGATCGGGAGATCAGATCTGAGCGCCACACCAAAATATATCAGTCTTTATTCTTCTTCTATTCTCGTTGCCTCTTTATTGTTTTCTTTTGTGTCTTCGTGGTTGTTTTGTGAAACAAACATAAAATAAAAGCAAATAAAAATCTATTTCAGCCTCTTTGAACGCAGCAGAGTTTCAGAAAAAGGCTTTTTTTTCTGAAAGTATTACAAACGTTTTCATTATTTCTGCCTGTAATATATTTTACTGAAGTGATTTAAAGGTTTTCATGCAGGACTGTGTTCAGCAGTGTCGTCAACAACAACAACAACAACAACAACAACAGAAGGAGCAGCGCAGAGCGGCACGGAGGGATTTCTTAAGACGTCACCTCGTCGCTGAAGACGGAGTCGCAGAAGAGGCGAGAGCAGCGTTTGGCAGAGCGAGCCGTGAAGGGCACGGACTTAAGAGCTGAAGAGAGACGGGAAGACAGGAGGGACAAACAGGGAGACGGACGTCAAGAAGAAGCAAGTGAAGGGAAAAGAAAACCAGCACTTTAAAGAGGAAATGTTCGGAAACAGATTTGAGATTAAATGCAGATCAAGTTAAAAGAGTTAAAGCGTTCATAAATTTAACTGCTTTAAAGTCGGAGAAAGAAACAAATCATGTTTTTTTTCCTTTAGCTGGAGTTACTTGAAGGAAGGGGGCGGAGCCTCGGAGTACCTGTGATGATGTCCTCGATCGCCCCGTCCTTCCCCTCCCTCACCAGAGGAGACACCTGTCTCTTCTTCAGCTCTGCGATCAGGTCCATCTGCGGCAGTTTGGACGTCACGGCGACCTGAAACAAGAAATGAGACGCGTCCAGCGTCTGATTGGAGGATTGGAGGCTCCTCACCAACGTCAACACTTTTACACCTGCTCCTTTTCTTTTTAGGAAACTAAAAGTTCAGACTAAACGCGGTTTACTGTATTCAGAAGATAATCTTTGGTATTTATTTCGTCTATTAGACTAATTTATAAGTAATATATACTTTATTTTGAAAGGACACTACGAAGATACCTTATCCCCCGCGACCTTCGGAGGAGTCGATGGAGCCGCGCAGTTCAGTTTCTTCCTCTGCTTGTTGTCCTGCTCCGCTTGCTGCCAGAGAAAAATCCAGCAGAAGAAGAATCTACTTTTTACAGGTCCGGTAATAAATGAGACGGATTAATAAAACGTAAACAGTAATAGTCACCTGACCTTGTACGCTTTGATGAACCTGACGAAAACGGGGAAGAACATGGAGGGCGGAGTGGTTTTAGCGTTCTCTCCGAAGTACTCCACGGCTGAGTCGTACACATCCTGCCAGAAAAAGCATAAAACGTTCAGCCCGAGAAGAAAGCGAGACGGAGCGACCCGGTTTCTACGCGTCGTCTGCAGCCGGCTAATCGAAGCTGACCTGCGCCGTCTTCCCGTCGGCGGCGAGCGAGTCGAGCAGCTCGGCGCTGCCGCCGAGGAACCGCCGCAGCACCGCGTTGTCTTTGTCCACGCACGACTCCCTCCTCGTCACCTCCATGCCTCGCTCCAGAGCTCGCACGTCCTGCAGGACGCTGTCCACGGAAACTACCGCAGACAGAAACACAGCCGCTCAGAAGGTCGTTCGGGTCGTTAGATTAAACGGCGTCGGAGGTCATTCGGGGGTTCACGGAGCGAAAAGGAGAATTTAGCATCAAATCTGTGATTCAGTCTGTTTACGATCCACAGATCTGCTCCAATTCAACTGTTCTGTTCAAAAAAATCATCTTCGGTGCAGAAATATATTTGTTGAAAAAGCATCAAAACGGATCTAAAGTGGAACGTAACATCAGCTGGATGAGAAAACGGTTTTGTTCCGTAAAAATACGTTGTTGTTTTTTACAAATATTCACGTCCAAAGTCTGAGACCTGAAGTGAAGATGATTTTGTTTATGCAAAATGTTTTATTACAAACAATAAAACCAGTTTAACAATCTGACAAAAAAAGGTGACATGCTTGATTCTACGCTAACGAGTGGTCACATGACAGGTTTGACTGTGATGTCATCCTGTCTCCTCCTCATTCACCATGAAGCTTCATTAGGATCCTTTTAGATTGATAATTAAATATATCTTCTATCTACCGAACACACTGTTTTTTTAGACTGGTTACGACATGAGATTGAAACGTCGCCATGGCAACATGGAGGGCGTCTAGAAGCCACAGAGGTAAACGACTTAACGAGCTGTTGGGAAGATCAACATAACAATAAGTTATGAGGACAAACTACCTGACTAAAATGACATGAATTTCCATGACCTTTTGACCTTTCTGTCAGCAAAACACGCCACAACTGGTGAACCAGAGGATTATAGAAAATATCCGTATAAATATACGTGTCGGCAGCGTGTGCTCACCCAGCGCCGCGTTGTCCAGGAAGTGCAGCTCGGTGTGGAAGGACTGCAGCTCCGGGTATTTCTCCTGGATGATGTTGACGATGAAGTGCAGCAGCGTCTGTCTGCGGTCGGTGGATTTGGTGTCCGACAGCTTGGAGGGCCGAAAAACAAAACGTCAGAAGGTCGAACAGAAGAATCCCGGATCGTTGACAGAAAAGCTGCTTGTAGCTGCAGAAATTACAAATTAAAAACACTCACCAGATCTAAACTCTGCAGGCGGAAGCCGTACGCCGCCCCGCGCTTACCGCTGTTCATGTAGTTTCCGAATGCCAGGATGATCTTTGCATCAGAAACAATTCAAAATATTTTTATTTGAGACACAAACTAAAAGAATGAATCAAAGGACGTTGAATGTGATGCAGTTATTATCAAAATGATCATTTAATTATCAAAAAATAAATACAGTTCATTTTTCTGCACTCACCTCGAGGATTTTCTTCAGTTTGACGGAAGATTTGATGGACATGGAGGCGGCGATGATGGCGTTCAGTTGCTGTAAGAAACATCGTTGAGTTCCATACGTTTTTGCCGTTCACGACCAACATGCTGCAAAACTTCATATACGGTGCAGAACAGAAGATTTGACACCGATTCACGACTGTACAGTAAATATGAAGCCGCAGCCGGCTTCTGGTTAGCTTAGCATCAGATCCAGTCTTTATGCTAAGCTAAGCTAAATCACTGGACATGCATGCGTGACTTCACGATATCTTTCTCACCCTTCAACATCGAATATTTAACCCCTTTCATCATTTTTTTTTAAGTCCTAAACTTCACTCCATAAATCTGCTCAGGAATCAGGACGAGGATGCTGTGCAGAACTTGCCTGAGAATCATCACGTTTTTAGGTTTTTCTTCAGTATTAAAGGAATCCAGTGACAGATGTCTTTACATAAACGGGTGCACTGCAAACATGGGCTGCTAATAGGTCATTCGGCTGCTTTTAACGTAAAAGAAAAAAGGCTGAGCCCCGCCGGGCGAACTCACCGGCTGTATTAGCTGCACGCTGTCGGGGAAATTGCCCATGAAGGTGAGAGTGCAGATACGCTGGGAGAGCCGCGGGATCTTGCTGAAGCGCACCATGAAGCGGTCCTCCTCGCTGAGCTCGTCCAGGGGCCTGCCCTCGCACTCGTAGTTTTGGATGAGCTTCATTTCGTTCTCCGTGGGGATGAATCGCTCCAGGAGCTCGAGGAAGTCCAGGCTCAGAGCTTTCTGGTTGTACCTGAGGGGGATGGCAGCGATTTTAAAATGTATTCTGATGTTGTTGTTTTTTTTATGGTCACATAAATCAACTTTAAGTTTCACCGCGTACGTCTCGATGGCGCAGCAGATGTCGGATGCGGCCATGCCTTCCTTGCGTAGGGTGATGGCCAGGTTTTTGGCCCTGTTGGGCTCCATCAGAGACACTTTACTGGGATTCCTGTGGGCCTTTCTCATCTTGAGGGTTCCCAGGTCTACAGGGGCGGACTGGGCTTTGGTCTTAAACTGCTCCTCGAAGGTCGCCATGTTTAGCTCCTAATAAGAGTTTGAAGGAAGAAACAGAAGATGTGAGACTACGAGAGGCAGCGACGACAGAAAGAATCACATTCACCTGTTTTTAGACACGTTCAATTTGAGCATAAAAGTCCTGAAATGTAAACGTCACTAATTCAAAGAAATGTTGAAAAATCTTAAAACAGTTTGCTTATTGTCTTATTTTCTAGACTTATTTTTACTTTAGTGGATGAAAACGGGAAATAATACAAATGTTCTTTTACTGTTTTTTCTTGATAATTGAAACGGCGGAGGAAACGTGAAGCTGATCAAACCTCTAAGACGTGCTCGTCGTCCAGCTCGTTGAAGATGGTTCCTGCTACCTGGTTGGATTTGAGCGCCTGCCAGTTGAACAGCGGCATCCGGTATTTGGTCTGAATCGATCTCTTTTTCTTACAACCTGCCAAAAAAATAAAATAAATGTTCGACATCGATTCTGAAAACTGCGACGCTCTCTTTTTTTTTTAAACTTTTTTCTTCCAGGGTTTCGTGTCCAATTTCAAAATAAAAGCGCTTTAAAAGACTCACACGGGCTCCCGCCGGTCCAGTCCGCTGACAGCTGGGTCGCACCGCCTCCAGGAGGCAGCAGGGGAGGCGGAGCCGCTGGTGGAGGAGGAGGAGGAGCTGTGGAAGGAAGCGGCGGTGGAGGAGGAGGCGGGGGAAGGGGCGGAGCTTGGACCATTGCTGACTGTTTGGGCTCTGAGGAGGTGGGCGGAGCTTCACGTCCGTTAGCGGTGTCTACTTCATCTTCAGCTGTCGGGGAGCAACAGTTCGGTTCGTTTCTACGGTTTTACTGATTGTTTACACTTATTGTCATAAAAACACGTCAACATTGTGACCTGACTCCTGACCTTTCTGCATCACCTGCCGGACCACCTGAACGTCCAGCCGTCCGGAGGCGGAGCGCTCCAGCCGCACGAGGCCCTGCTCCACCAGAGCCTGAACTTTGACCTCCAGCTCCTTCAGGACCTGGGTGGACCGGTCCTTGTCTCGCTCTCTCTCCCTCTCCCTCTGGCGTTCGAGCTCCGTCTCTCGTTCCCGCTGCTGCAGCAGAGTCACCTGGGAGCAGGACTCCCGCAGACTCTCCTGGAGTTACAACAGTAAAATATAATACACATATAGTATAAACACTCTACCGCAAATGTTTCAAAATAAAAGCATGTAAAGTGTTGAACAAAAACAGAAATTCAAGTGATTTCATTTTATGTATCTTCTGTGACTGGGTTAAAAGAAAATGGCGGACTGCACCTTTAGCAGCTCCACCTCTTTGGTGGTCTGAATGAGCTTCTTCTCCAACTCGGAGACTTTCTCCTCCGCCTCCCTCTCGCTCTCCTGAAGCCGGGAGCTCAGCTGTGAAGCAATAGGAGAGTTTTTAATGACGAGCAGCTTGTAAATATGAGAACATGAACCAGTTTTATCGCACCAGTGAGAACAGGCGTAATCTGCAGTTTCTATTAAACATGGTGGTTTTTTAATTTAGTTTTATATATTCATTTGTTTACACTGTTTACATACAGTGTCAAAAAGTCATTTTTCAGGTCTACAATGATAATTGAGGTTTATTTTAACCTGCTATATTTGATTTTTCCAGGAATCACGTTAAATGTTTGTTTTCAGTCCAACTGAAAGGAAACAGAAATTAGCCACATGGAACGGACACGATGGTGAATATGTTGAAGTAAACCTCAATTATCCTTCGACTCAGTTTGTTACAGCATTTTTTTTAAAATTTGTTTAACAGATGTGTGTGTGTGTGTGTGTGTGTGTGTGTGTGTGTGTGTGTGTGTGTGTGTGTGTGTGTGTGTGTGTGTGTGTGTGTGTGTGTGTCCACCTGTGTGTTGTGCTCCTGCAGCTCCTCCATGTGCTCCAGCAGGGCGTTCTTGGTCTCTGCATCCTCCAGCAGAGCTCCCACATCGAACACGTTGTCCAGGTAGGCCTGAATCTGCACCAGCAGCCGGTCGCTCTCCGTGAACTTCAGCTTCTACAGACAATCAGAGTTTAAAAAAAGAAAGAAGGGCACAGTTTAGATTTACACAAGAAACACAATATATATATATATTTTAACTAACGACGGGGTCAAAGGTCAAACTTGCCTCCAGGTAGTCGTCCAGCCCGTGTCGAGTGAACTCGTACTGCAGGTGGACTCTGAAGTTCATGTTTTCCACCGAGTGGACCACGATGTTGATGAACTGCATGCACGTCACCTGGTGGACACACGGGGGAAATCAGCTGATGGACGTGCAGCAGTAGTTTGTTTAAGTGTTTGACTGCAGCGGTTGGTAATGATTAATTAAGACACATCAGATATCGTTATTGGAATTCAAACTGGATTCTGTAATAGTTCTTTTCTCTTTCTAGAGGACAACAATAGTACTAAACAACAACATTTTTACTTTCTGTTGTCCCACAAATTTAAATAAATGGACCTTTTTTTGTTTTGAAAATGTTCCATCAGACTTGGTTTTTAAGTGTCAGAGTTTATATTACTTATTCATAAATAAAGTTGTTGTTACACTTAAAACATGCACAGACTTCTAAAATACAGAAGTGCATGATTTATGCCTTTGTTTGGCCTCAGGAACATTTTCCCTTTAGTGTCCAGAAATAGTCTACTGACACAGACGGGCTCCACTTTTCCTCAGAAAACACTTTTCAACTTTTATGTGACGATACCGAGAACAGCAAAACTCAGGCGGACAGATTCAAACCTTCGTTAACCAGTGAAATTCAATCATTTCATTTCAATCTTTGCAGCGGATGTTTCGGTTCGAGCTTCTCGAATGTGAGAATTTGTAGGGTTTTTTTCTGTCTTAACATCACCGTGAAATGAATATTTTTGAGTTTTAGACCAAACAGAATATTTGGTGACGACAGTTTTGGGTCTGAGAAACTGTGACGAGCATCTCTAATTGTTTTCTGACTGATTCACTGATTAGCTGCGGTCCCACTTCCTCTGAAGTACGACGTAGTACGAAACGTGTCCACATATTTTCTCCGTGCGTCCGAACTGGTCTTCACCATGTAGTCCATGCTGCTGTCTTCGTGGCAGAAAAACTCCATGAGCTTCTCGAACCTGCTTTTCTCTCCACAAACCTGAAAAACAACAAAGACCATGAAAATGTCTTCTTTTTTTTTTTTTTTTAATAATGTGCAGTGATTCATTTTGTTAAATATAGGTGAAGTCGTCTGAGACCTGCTGCTCCGCCACACGGGGGCAGTGTGCTCTCACACAAACACATTATTATAGTCCATCTTTACACTCCGATCCTGCAGTCTGTTATCAGCCAACATGCAGGCTAATGAAACAGATGAGAGGGGAGGTGGGGGGTGGGGGGGGGTCTGAGTTTAGTTTCTAGTTCAGGGACAAACAGGAGTAATAGCAGTAATAAAAGCAGCGCTGCAGCCGTGAACAAAGCTTCTGTGGTTTTCTGCTGAGTGAAACAGAGAAACGGTGGCTCCATTATAAATGTGCTAACACCTCAGCAGATTCCCTCCTACTCCACTCCCCCCCACCGACCTCCCGCCCCCCCTTTTTGTCCACTCATGTCCACTAAATAATGCAGCGCGCCAACCTGACAGGCCGCACAAGCCAAAACAAAACAAAAGCCCACGTTCTGCCACCGCGGGACACATAAGCCGACTCCTGGCCCCGAGCCCGCCCGCCCGCCTCCTCACCAGCGCTCTATCACGCCCTCCATCTCCCTTCCGACCCTCTTCTCGCCCACACACACACACACACACACACACACACACACACACACACACACACACACACACACACACACACACACACACACACGCCAGCGCTGCTGCGGCAATACTCGAGAGTCGTCGCCGTGGTAACCGCCACCTCCAGGCCAAAGGGTGATGCTGCCAGAAGGGTTTGGTACCCTACAAATTGGACCGGCTTTTAATTCATCACTACATGTTTTTGTCTTCTTTTTTTGTTCTTTTAAAGTTTTTTGACAAATTCAAACAAAGACCAAACAAACCATGAACGTGTTTCAAAGCCTGTTATATCTCATTCCTCTCTGCCAACGAGCTTCACTGCTGAAACCAAGCAGCGACCGTCAATGACGTCATCGTTGGTTTGTGAACGTTATGAATCCTCCAGTTCAGATTCTGTCCGTCACCATCTTTGCTAGTTCGGAGCGGTTTGGAGCAGGAAGTGACCATATTTGGACGAGCTGGGGGAGGAGCCAGCGGTGGATCTGACCGATCTGATCGGAAACCTGACGATACTACGTCCCGCCCACCGATAGCTGTAACCTGACTGCACCACAGACCTGTCAATCAAACAGGCACGCCCCCAAAAACAGGTCTTCTTGAATCTTCTTTTCTAATGAATGAGGGATTATTTTCAGATGGACCTCCAGAAAACTAAGAAGAAGGAGTGACTTTAGCTAACAACACCGAGATAACTGATGGACACATTTTATTCACTTTGGATTTGATGAGAGAAGTTGAATGGGAGTCTATGGAGCCGGAGGCTTTTTGGAGCCGACCTCTAGTGGCACTCGCTGGTATTGCAGCTGAAGACACTTCTGGATCAGAACCATTTTACAGACCTGAAGCTACAAACTCTTTTATATTCAGTCTGTGAGTTAAAACACACAAATTCCTCCATTACCATTAACACACACACACACACACACACACACACACACACACACACACACACACACACACACACACACACACACACACACACACACACACACACACACACACACACACACACACAGCTGCCTATAAAAGCAACATAACATCCTCAGTGGTCAGTTTTACAGAGAAGAAGCAGAGTTTATATTCAGGTCGTTAAATTTAAATCCATTTTGTTTGGTTTCCTCGTGGAAATTTAAACACGACTGAAGCCACTAAAGCAGCCGTTGAGTCTCATTAAACTGTCGTTTTTAATTGTTCCTGAAACTAGAGACTGAAATTTAAAATGCCGGCGGCTCCGAGCGGCTGCAGAGGGAAACACATTTAAAGTATATTTGGGTTCTTGTTGCAGGGCAGCTGTCCAACATCCTGGACGTTGACTAATAATAAACCCTCCAGGTTCAGGTTCAGTCTCTCTGCGTTGTTGCAGCCACAGGAGGCAACAGTTGCCTCTTCGCAGTTGGTTTCGGAGCAGCTGACGGGGGGAGGAGGTGGGGGCGAGAGGGGGTGGGGGGGGTCAGCTCAGTCACCTGCTGCCATGTGCTGTAACACAAACCGATGTAAAGCTCCACATCACTTTAATGTATGTATGCGGGCCGAGTCGTCCCGGCTCGTGAAGGGTTTTTCCCTTCCAACATGTTTTCACAGCTTCACTGAGACAGTGAAGTTTAAATGGCCGCCCGTCGCCGTGGCAACAGCCCGTCTCACCTCCTTGAAGTTGTCGAAGGCGGAGAGGATGATGTCGTGGCCTCCTCGCACCAAACACACGGCCGCCAGCAGCTCCAGCACCAGAGCTTTGGTCCTGAGGAGCAGATTCACATTTTTAAATTTAAAGGTGTATTCAACTACTTGTACTTTACTTGAGTATTTTCTGTTCATACAAGTTTATACTTCTACTCAATAAGTTTACTGAGTACTGCATTTACTTTTTTTAATTGAGATTTTAACAGTCTGTTACATGTTAATCTGCCAACAGAACATAAATTAATCTGTAGGTTGACTGAAGGAAAATTAAATGGCAAGTATTCTGATAATAATTAAAGTCACTTTAAAAATGTCAAATATTTAATGATTTTAGCTAAGTAACTAAAACTGTTCACACACGCAGTGAAGTGTGTTGTTTGTTGTTTGTTGTTTACCTGGGGTTTCTGTTGTTCAGGCTGAGCGTGATCTCGTTCACGCAGCACGGGTGCTTCATCACCTGGTTGAACCCCGACTGAAGGAAAAAAAAAACACAAACAAACAACCACTGAACTTCCTGTTTCATCTATTTTTTATTATTCAGCACCTGAAAATAATTCTTTAACCTGGTAATTATGACCAAGTTTGGATTTTTTTTTTAATGTTTTAATCTGGATTAAGAAAATCAACATTTAGATTTTGTGTGGCAACATGAAAAAGTAACGTCTGGATATTGACTTATTATCATAACCACAACATAGAAAATCTCATTTTAACTCATAATTAAATAGAACCTAATATATCTTATTTATCTTAAGAAGTCTAAATATGTCATTAGTATCTTTACACTTTGATGACATTTTTCCTCTGAAACATGACAAACAAATAATAAACAGCTTCAAAACAACAACAACAACAACAACAACAACAACAACAACAGCAGCAGCAGCAGCTAGTGAGCAGGTGTGTTTCAGTACCTGGTAGTTCATGATGGCACGTAGGCACATGATGCAGAGATGAACGTCGTCTTTCTGGTTCACGGCACGCGAGTTCCTCAGAGCTTTCCTGTTTTTTGGAGAGTTCAAAAATAAAAGTGAGACGCGCTGCAGCGACATTCAGCAGTGAATATTAATAACTGCTGAGCAGAGAGTTTCTGCAGGTTTAACGAGGTGAACTGAAGACTTTTTGAGATGTTTTTAACCGCAGTTTAATCCCCGTTTCACATCGTACCACTCAAAGTACGATTCAGAAACAGCAAGGCAGGTGATTACTGATTATTTCATCACATTTCTACAATAATTCATAATGATATCATTAATAAAAAAGACTAAAAAAATAGGAATTATTAATCTATTAGACTATTTTAATACTTTGCAGATTTCCTGTTGTTTGTTCTTGGATAAATCAAAAATAAATAACACACACTGTAGATAAATCATCATTTCCCAAATATTAGAAGTCATAAATCAGACGAGTGCCTCAGTCAAAATGAACTCTGTTTTCTGATCGTAGTTTTCAGCAGCTGTTTATCAGACATTTGTCACATTCACACTTTGAAAACACGCCGTCTGAACGATTTCTCCCAGAAAAAAACCTCCAGAGTTTGAAAACTGCATCAACGTACTGACGCGGTTCGACTGATCTCCAGTTAAAACCGTTTTTCTTTCTGTGACGTCGATAAAAACCTAAAAAAAAAAACTGGTTTCTTTTGCCTGTCAATCATGCCAGTGGATTGAGAGCTGCCCAGGGACTCTTTGACAATGTTTACAGAGCTGGGGGGATCGTACCGGCAACCCTGTGATTGGTGGAGAACCAGCTCTACCGCCGGAGCCACATTATTGTTTTGACCTCGTGAAGTCTTTCTTTAACTCTCGCATCACTCAGCAGCAGAAGCTGAAATCAGGCAAGAATGGGACAACATTTCACTTCCAAAACTCCAGCAACTGATCTCCTCAGTTTACGATTACAGAGTGTTGTTAAAACAACGTTTTCGATTCGGCATCAAATTCAAAATGAGCATGTATTTTTTGTATAAAACAAAATTTGATGTTGTCTTTGGTTTTAATTTTTAATTTTCAATTAAATATGGGTTTACATGATTTGTAAATCATTGCATTCTGTTTTTATTTACAATTACATACATACAAAAGAAAAGTTAGGACCTGCCTTTTTTTAGTTTGGCTTTTCATTGACAGTTGTACTACTCGGTATATTCTTTCACCTTCATTTTTTTTTTTTTATTGAACTTTAAATGTAATTTTTTTTTTAATACATTTTCAACAGTGTTACTACTTGGCGTATTCCTCTTACTCTGTTTTAGTATTTTATTTAAGTTTGAATTGAACTGAATTGAATTAATGTTCCTGATTTGAGATGAAGTGTCGTTGGGAGGAATGCTTGTGGCTACGCGGTGTCCGTTCATCGCCGTCGCTCCCACCTGACTGTGAAGGTCTTGCCGGCCCGTGAGCCGCTATGAGTGGGCGAGTTGCTGGCACTTCTGCTGACATCTTCCACGGACTTCTCCACATTTTTGCTTTTATCCGTGGGTAGCGTGCCGTTGTCCAACGCGTCCACGTCATACCTGTGAGTCACAGTCACGAGGAGGAGAGTCAGCTGTTTACTGCCACACAAATACTAACAAACTTTTCGTGAACCTTCCCGGAACGAGATATTTCGACACAGCGGCCGAGATAAGACGCGCGAGTTCAGCCTTGACCTTTTTCCAGGAATGGAAAAAAAATAACGATATTTTGGAAGCGGATACTTACGTGGCAGCATTGTGGGCAACGGACAGATAATCCACGAGAACATCCAAACCCTGGTTCTCCTCGTTTAGGAACTCCTCAGCCCAGCTGCAGGACGAAAAAAAATGATTTCAACTCAGCTGCAAACAGGAGCAAATTCAAAAACAATGACATTTTATGATTTCAAAATTCCCCTTCTGTACAAATTAAACCAAATAAAACTCCAATTTCAGATTTCAGTCACTTTCAGGCAGAAAAAGGAAAGATGTATTAAAGAGTGTGCTTCTCTGCTCTCTTATTTATTGTATTTACATGCAGGCATCGGTCTAACCACCAACTACAATGTCTTAGAGAATATTATGCAATGCTGTCCAGTCATTATGTAAAATCATCAGCTTCTTTCCTGTAACAATTTTTTGATTGTATTTTCCCCCCGAATGTGAACGTCAGTGAGCTTCACCCGATGTGATTGGTCCTCAGGGAAATCTCCAGCTCTCTCAGGATCTGCGTGGACTCCTGGACGCGTCTCTTGAACTGATGAAAACACACGGGAGGTCGATGAACGTTTAATTATTCAGAAAATGTAAACGACGCATCTCCGTGTAGTGATTTCTAACAACTCGTTGTTCAGAGGTTGTAGACATTAATTAGTGCAACACACCGCGTTCAGAAAGGCTGTTTGACTTTCTTCTGTGTGATTAACTGATTAAAGTTCATATTAAATTATAATTACATGTGTCTGTCTCTTCATCTATTATTTATAGTCAAATAATAATAAGTTATTAAACATTAATACATTTAAATGTTATTTTTTACGTAACTTGAACTCAGAAGCTAAAATTGCATCTGAAGGTGTCCGTACACGCTGCGTTCATCACCATCAGCCCGGTCGATGAAGAATTTTATCGAGAAATATAGTGATAAAAAATAATATTTTGATTTCTTTTGAAACTCAACTTGAAACCGTGGATGTTGGACGTGAGTTTTGTTGCTGTTGTACCTTCCGACTGACTCCTCCGTGGTCCAGATGACTTCTCAGCTTGTCCAAATAAGCCGATGGAGGATTCTTCACTTGGAAACGCTCCTTGAAAGATGCAGAGAAACACACACACAGACGTCTAATTATGTTTGATTGTGGTGCTGCAGCGAGGAGGGGGGTGTGAGGGGGGCGGGGGAGTGTGAGGGGGCGGTGGTGAGGGGGGCGGGGGGTGTCACGCACAGACAGTTTGATTACACAGCGTCTCTTATGCAAATGGATGCGATGATTCGACATTCACACACAGAGCTTCACTCATTTAAATCAATCAAACGATCCTCACGAGGATCCAACAGCCGAGCGGGGCCTGCTGCGGGACAGGTGTCCTCTGTCACTCTCGTGGTTGCCACGGCGATGCTCAATATTGATGAGCTTCCTCGTGCCCGTGTGTGTGTTGTGGTGGTTTCTTATTGTAAAGTTTGGTATTCAGCATTCAGCTTACATGATAATGAAGCACAGCTGCAGCGTTTGGTGAAGACACTCAAGACTTCTTATATTTACAGTGTAAATAAAGCAGATAAATCACCCCGAAGGAGATTTGGTTCTGGATCATTTCCACCAAAAACAAATGCTAAAAATCCCTAAACGGCGACATCACCAAAAGGTGAGAAAAAAACCAACGGCGGGTTTTAGACGACACAATATTGAGATAAGAAGGTCACAGCGTCAGATGAGCTGATAACGGAGGCATAAAGTCTCGCCGTGACTGCGAAACACGTGACAAGACTACCCGTTGGTCACCGACCAATCAGAGCATATCATCTTCCACCTGTGTGACATCATCAGGAAGGAGGAGCTGAGGAGGTATCAGTGCTGAAGGTAAACAAACAGTAGTGTGAACGATCCTGCATGAAGGTGTCGCCACCAATAAAGTGTTTGGTTGGAAACAATAATCCATAAAGCACCTGGTCACAGATCAGGTCCCACTTCTTCTCGTTGTCGTACTGGCTGAGGATCTTCACTTTGTCCGGAGGAAGGTTCATTTTGTTCTGGAAGAAGGAAACAAAAGAAGATTAAAAAAAAAAAAAATGTTAAAAAAAATGGTGCTTTTCCATTTTTAACATTCGGGTTAAAGTCGATTTGAAATCACTGAAAGTTATGTCATCAAGTTATGTGATTTTTGGATTAAATGTTTCTTCATTTTCATAAATAAAAAGTATAATTATGTTGCAGATTGTTTTATCTGCATGTCACAGTTGTCAGCCAGGAGTGTTGCTTGTTGTTGTTATAATTATAAACCAAAAGATATTATTTGCACGACATAGAAACAGCAGCTTTGTCGCATGATTGTGCAGACAGGGGGCGCTGTTGTGATTTCATTAAGTTTACATTTCTAGTTTTTTTTTATCTCTGCTAGTGTAGCAGCTTGGTCTAATAATCAGCTCGTGTTAGCATGCTAACTCATTAAACTATGATAGTAAACATGTTAATATTGTCACTTTGAGCATATTAGCATGCTGACTTCAGTATTTTCCCAAATGAGGCTGCAGGATACCGAGCAGAAAAAACAACAACGTGGTTTAATGTACTAATAAATATTTGTATTATTTACTGTCTCCAAACAGCACTTTAACATGCAGCCATATGTTACCTATATTTTCATGGATCTAGTCCGCTCTGAATTATTGACGGACAGAATCCTGCTGTGAGTCTGGGAACTCTGAGTCATCGGGAGCATCACTGGTCATTATCAGAGGCGTGTTGTCACAACACAGAAACAGGTGTGTTGCTAAGGTTACGCATCAAATGACCTAAAAAAACGACATAAAAATAAATAAATAAAGGATTTTTAGGGTCTGAATTTGGTTTGATGCTGCACTTCCATAAAAAGTTACCTGCTCGTAATAAAATCTCGATACGTCGACGACACGCTGGTTTGCGTGGATGATAATAAAACAACGTTTTTAGTCAAAGTTTCGGAGACACTGCTGGTGTCCCATATAACAAACACACAGACACATCAGCTGCACTAATTATAACCTGCGCTCTGAAACTGGGCTAGTCGACAGGAGGCTCCCGACTCAAGGACGACGCTCAGCTACAGTATCGCTTTGAATAAACGCCGCTCGTATCTCATCCTGAGCGTCCGTCGGGGAGTCGAGGGAGTCGAGGGAGTCGCCGGCAGCGACTCAGCCGGCTGAGGAATGTCCGTCGGTGGCCGTAACTTAGAGCTGATTTGTTTTTTTCTGCTTTTCACCCTTCGGGGGCCTCAAAAGCTCAGATAAGCGCTCGGCTGAGCCACAGAACCAGTTATGAATCTCAGCTTTGTTCCTTTTTAAACGTTTCTCAAGCTGTCAAATACCTCAACTTGTTTTATTCACCCCTGCAAGTAAAAAAGCTGAATTTGTCTAAACACTTCAAACGTGTGCAGAGAGGCGGTTCGTCGCTCTGAAAATCAGGGGCAAGTAGATCAATGATGGATGTGAATGTGATAAATTGGGCCCTGACGAACGAAGCCGGCGAGTCAATAAATGCAGGTTATATTCAACCAGCTGGAAACTGAAAAGAGAAAAACAAACCTCGGTTCACTTTTCTGCTTTTAAAGCACAAAATTGGGAGTAAAGAACTGTCACTGCGTAAACGGACGGTTTTAGACACAACTAAAGTCAGTCAGTGCTGATGTATTCTGTCAAAAATGTAATTAAAAAAATTATAATTTGAAATGAAGTTGTTGTGAATTCCTAAAATCTTTTAGAGCTCTTTGGGATTTGTATCACTTTAAAAAAAAAAAAAAAAAAAATTCAATTAGAAAAAATCTATTGGAAAAATTCTAATTTAAATTTCTTAAATTTTTCTGAAACATTTTTTATTCGTGAATCTTTTTGTGAAATTGTTTAAATATTAGACTTGACTTTTTCTTAATTTTTTAAAAGCTTTTTAAACTTTTGTATGTTTTTAAAGAAAACTTAAATATATTTTGTATTCCTCTTGTAATCATTATTTTTGAATTCTTGGCCTTTGGTCTCAACATATGAGGCTTTTGATGGAGACTCCTTGTTATTAGGGTTAATTCCTTGTTGGTTTTTGCTCTTTTCATGGGATTTGTTGACGATGTGAAAAGAACAACTCGAGCTGCTTGTTCCTGTTGAGAGAACCAGAACAGCCCAGCTAGCATTTTGCACAGCTTGGTTGCTAAAAGACAACAACAACAAAATAAGTCTTAAGGCTGTCAGCTCATCCCATTTATGTCAAAAAATACTTCAGCGTTGCGCAATCAAGTGAGAACAACAACAAGGCTGCTGCAGTGAAAATGGTCACAAACAGAGCAGGACAGGAGGCGCGTCAGCGTCTGATCACGTGATCACATCGATCCGCTGCGTCATCAGCGGGTCAGCGGCGACTTTTTCTCTCTGACAGGAAAGTCAAACACAACCACAGTTTCACACGTTAACGAGTTGAAACGTTCATCTCCGGCTCGCTGCCGGCTGCTCGTCCTTCCCGGACCGTTTTATACACACCGAGACGTGTGAAGGCACGCCGCCGCTCTCGTTACGCTCAAATTGGCTCTCTCCATGGCAACCTGCACCATCATTTTCCTCCTTGTTTTTTCAGGCTTACGAAACCCTTCAGACTTGAGGCTGAGGTTTAAGTGGCGATAGAAAAGTACAAACCAGCGACCTTTTACTCCTCCAGCAGACACACAACACTCAGTCATCGGTGAGTTGGAGAGTACGAGGCAGCAGAGAGAGTGAAGCTGCTGTTGAATCCTGCAGGCAGAGAGAAGCCATCCTGAATCCTTAAATTCCTAAAAGGACGGATCAATGAAATGATCATGTTCACAGAAACTGAATAATCCCCGGTGAATCTGTGCTCTCCGTCCTTCCCCCCGTTTCTCCTGGTTAATACAAGTCTTTCACTGCGGGCCTCCAACTAAAGATGATTCTCATTATCTGTTAATCTGCTGATAGTTTTCTTCATTTTCTCCTCAATGTGTCCGAAGCTGTCTCATCTCACGAGTCAGAGCATCATCATCATCATCATCATATCAGTCAGCACGTGTTCCACCATCTTTCCCCAGCTGGTTCTCATTTTAACCGACGGAACAATAAAGATGATCTGATCCAGATTAAAAACATTTCTCTTTGCGTGTGCCTTTAAATGAGCTCTCTCACGTTTCCAAACAACAAATGAAAAAAATACCCTGTAATTTTATTTCTTATTTTATGAAATGTTCTCTGTGTTGTTTCAAAATTAGTATTTACATTTTTAACTAAATTCCTTCGCTGTTCACTTTCTTTTGTTCTGACGTTGACATCTTAATGAGGTTGTTTTTTTATTTGTTTGCATCTTTTGTTTTTAATGTTTCCAACAATTTATTGCGGCTTCTAGACGCCGTCCATGTTGTCGTTGCTTAGCAACGCTGTTTTTACGACTTAAACCCGATTGAACTCCGAGCCTACGGCGCACACGACTTCCCCGCGTCGTAACAATGAGCTCACCAGCCCCATTTGAATGTGGCATTACTCAGGATTCAGAAATTATTTGCATATTAATGAAAAGCGTCGCTCAAAACAATAAAAAGCTCAAATGTTTTTGAATATTGAATAACACTGAGAAAGAAACCAATAAAACATCTCACATTTGATAATACTAAAAGCGCAGACTCAACCCTCCCTGCCTGTTTCTGTAAGTACAGCAAACATTTACAATTCCACCCACTGCCGCATTGCCTGCTGGGAAATATGCAAAGTGATCAAAAAAAGTGCTCAGCATAAAATTTGGATGTGACTGAACCCTTTTCGTGCGCTCACCTTTTTTTAAAATTTATTTATTTATTTATTTTTTACAGACTCTCACTGAGCCGCTTTCATATCGATTCTGTCACTGCAGAATACGAATAAAAGCATAAACAAAAGCAACACACTGGCCTGTGTCACACACACACACACACACACACACACACACACACACACACACACACACACACACACACACACACACACACACACACACACACACCATTATTCAGCACTGATAGACCAGAGACAAGCATCCCTTCTCCTCTACGTCTCCACACACCAGCAGCCAGCCACTCGTTTGTATGCAGACGGAGTATCTTCTCCACTTTATCACAGCAGATTTGTTATGCACATTCAGCAGAAAATATGAGGTGGTGGGGGTTGAGGCTGAAGGGAGGGGTGGGGGGGGTTATCATCTATATTTGGTGGTGATGTTGCAGAAAGACGGAGACTCTTCGGATCGACTGCTGCAGTGTCGTACCGAAAACCACACACACACACACACACACACACACACACACACACACACACACACACACACACACACACACACACACACACACACACACACACACACACACACACACACACACACACACACACACACACACACACACACAAGTCCTTCCACTGCAATTGGATTCATGCTGATGTAAGCGTTTGAAAACACTGTCATGCAGGTGGTGGAGCTGAACACCCAATCAGACCCAATCAGACCCAATCAGATCCAGTTAGACCCAGTCAGACCCGGTTAGACCCAGTCAGACCCAGTTAGACCCAGTCAGACCCAATCAGATCCAGTTAGACCCAGTCAGACCCAGTTAGACCCAGTCAGACCCAATCAGACCCGGTTAGACCCAGTCAGACCCGGTTAGACCCAGTCATCAGACCCAGTTAGACCCAGTCAGACCCAATCAGACCCAGTCAGACCAGCACTCATCGTGACTCACCGTGACCCTGATGACTCACGGGACCACCTGATGGGTGTCACATGTGACCTCAAAGACTCTCAAAGGTGTTGACACGACGGGTTAAAAACTTTTGGCTAAAAAGCGAAGCGTCAAGTTGCTTTCGAATAACGTTTTGCTTTCTTTAAAATGATTTACGATGTATTCAACCTGGTTTATCGGATGATTTGAAGGATTATAAAAGTCACATGAAGGAACATAAATGTCAATTTCAAACATTTCAGATGCTAAAAAATTGCTGATTTTTTTAAACGTAGAAGTTTTCCTAAAATAAAATAGGCTGCGTTTCCCCCCCAAAACTGGACTCCCGGAAGTTAAAACATCTCTAACATTTCTGAAACGCACTGAAAAACAGATCATAAATGTAAAGCTAGAAGTCTATTCTCTGAAATTCGATTTCTGCTTCGACCCTGACAGGCGCAGTTTTCTGCTCACAAACACGGATTTAACTGCCTCGCTGTGAAGGGAGTGCCGTTCATCGGGGCGTGAACTGATGGCCTTCCACCTCTGGGAGCTTGTTCCTCCGAGTACGCTCTCTGACAACAAGCCTCGGGCCTCCGATGTTTACGTCTCATCTGGAATCACAGATCAGTTCGTGGTGAAACCTCAGACTCGTCCGATAGGACGAAGGAGAGGAATGCGGTTAATCACAGAGCAGGTCGTCGGGCCGCATGTCGAACATAACTGTGTTATCACGACTCTGAAATTTGTCTCTTCCTTGTTTTCGCCGTGTAGACGTGAGATCAGCCGGTCATGCTTTTGTAAACGGGACAACAGATAGCTCGGTGACGGATGAATTTACGGTCGACGAATGTTTGCTGTCGAAGAATTGATGGCTTTGTTATTGTGACTTCCACTGAGTCATTGAGTCAAGTCTGGCGATAAGAAGCTGAATTTCATTTTAGCAGGATATGTCAATAAAAGGTTTCCTGATCAACATCATCACTGAGTTCCTCACGTTGTTGTGACCGCTGCTACGTGAACATTTGTGATTTCATTCACAGACCTGAAACTGGAGCAGAGAAACATCAGATTTTGGGGTCAAACTCTGAATGTTCAACAGAGACCCTCGAAACGCCTCAGAAAGTCTCCGGCGATGAGCCGGGCGAGATTTTTCTGAGTGACGTTCATGTTTCAAGAGGGGGTGGAGCTTCAACGTCCAAGACCGAAGAAGGGAGCGTCAGGTCAGGAGACACCAGCTGGGTTTTCTTTGTGTCACCGTGAATTCGTCCCCCAGAGTCAGACTGTCAACACTGAGTTCCACCGGGACCTTCTGAGGCGTCTGAGGGGTTTCTGTAGTGGAAATCACTGCATGGGCTCAGGAACAAAGGCTTATTGAAGATTTTCTGTTCCCCAAAAATAGGTCCCAAAATCTGATGTTTCTCTGCTCCAGTTTCAGGTCCGTGGATGAAATCACAAATGTTCACGTACCAGCGGTCACAACAACGTGACGACACTTTGAATTCTTACTCATGAAGGTTGTAGCTTCGTCTTGCTCCGTCCACAACAGAAACAGTTTCTGAACTTTGCGATTGAACATTTACAATAAAACTACAAAAAAAAACAACTCCTGCAGACCACAAGGTCACACGTGAAGAAAATGGCCTTTATATTGTCTCCAGCTACACTACATGACCTAGAGTGTGTGGACACCAGCCTCCAGGGCTGCAGGGATTTTTACTCCCATTTGGCCTCATGAGCATTAGTGAGATCAGGCACGAGGCAGTCGTCGCCGAGACCAAAGGTGGAAGTAAACTAATGCTGTTATTTGCAATGCAAAACTCTGGCAGGCAGGAGGCCGCGATGAACAGATGGGTCAACAGAGGATTTGAACACAGCTGGCAGTCATCTGTGACGTAACCACCAAGTTTCTAACCAACCCAATCTTAGTCAGAGTGATGGCAGATAAGATAATTGATCTTATTCAGAGAAACTCAAGTGTGACCGCGGAAGAAGTAAAAAGATAAAACATAAAAGGAGTTAAAACGGAACAATAAAAGAGACTATTTATGTTTGTTGACATACTACTCATACTACTACGCCTGTCTAGTGTGTTGGCACAAAAAAAAAACGAGAACCCGACAAACGACGTGATCCTGCCAACAGTAACATCAGATCAGAAAACACTGGTTCTGACATCAGGAAATTGATATTAATACCATTTTTTTCTGACAGGGATGTGATATGATCTATGCTCACAGTCAAAGGAGTTGGATCAGGTTCAGGTCAAGTTCTTCTTCTTCAAAAAAAACAACCCCCTACTGAACTACTAAAATGTAGAAGTAGTTCATTCCAGACAAAGTGAAGTGTGCTGGCAGCTGTCAACAAACAGCAGCAGCGAGCCTCCAGCTGCAGTAAGCCCTCAGCATAAAGGCCCTCTTATGTATCTTTCCACAGCGGCATTGTGTACCTGGCACAACGATAAGCTGGTCCTGAGGACGTGCACATTTCCAACATGTTCCACATTCCTTTGTTTCTGTGTTGTTTTGTGCCCGCTGCTCTCCCTCCTCTCCTCTCATGCACATCACGACTCACCAGCACGGCGCCGAAGCGCTCCTCCAGCTCCTCCTCAGGTGGCATCGGCAGCTTCGGCGCGGCCCCTTTGCCCTCCTTCCCCTGGGAGACCTCGATGCTTCCCGCTGCGTTCCCCATGGTTGTAAATCCGACGATGCCAGAAAACACACATATACACAAAAACTTTTTTTTTTTTTTTTTTTTTTTTTAAACCTGCCTTGCTCAGGGTCAGTTTAGGAAAATAAATAAAATAAAAATCAGGATCTGTGTCGTTTGCTCGGAGTTAAGTTCTGAGTGGCCCGTGACCCTCCATCATCTCCACAAGCCCACAGTGTTGATTCATGCTGAAGCAGCGTTCAATATTCTGGGATGAGATCCACCCCTCCTCTCCCGGCCTGTGAATGAGAGTCAGAGCTCGCACACATCCCGCTGCGTTATGAAACCCTAGAAAGAGGGAAGGGGATATCCTGACAGTGACAGACAGAGTGACAGCTGAAAGAGGAAAGAAAAAAAAAGGGGGTGGGGGGGAGGAAAAGTTCAGAGGCTTGAGCAAGCTGTCCGGGAGGAAAAATAAAAACGCAACAACAAGAAGAGAAACAACAAGAAGGGATCACTTCTGACGGGAGGAAAGTAGTCCCTCAGGTGAACAGGTGATCTGTGGAGGTCCTCCGCCTGCTGATGGATGGCTGGGAGTCTCGGGGGGAAGGGGAGGGGTGGGGGTCCCACTGAGCTCCACGTCCAGAGGGGAAAGAGAGGAGAAGAAAGAAAAAGAGGTAGAGATCCGGCAGGCAGCCACTCTGTCTGTCCTACACAGGAGAGGCTGGAGGCAGCCGAGGCATTAGTGTTAACAGCAGAGCGCTCTCTGGGTCCTAAAGCCTCCAAGTTACAGGCTCACACCTGAAGCTTCAAAACCTGCATCTGAAATACTACTAGCTCCTTTTTTATGTTGTATTTGAATCTTCACACCATCATTAAGTTTAGCTCCGAATTGTTTTTTTGTCTGCTAGTTTATATGTTTTCTTTCCGTTTGAGCGTTTTAAGATTCATCCAGAAGGGAGGTGGGAAAGAAAGCCAAAAGGAAAGTTCAGTATTTGTTTTTTTTAACCTGGACTCTATTTTCTTTATAGTTTTGGGGTCTGGGGACAACAGTTTGTTGAATGGAAGTTGAGGCTTTTTTTTTTTTTTTTTTGAGCCAGCCCCTATTGGCCCTCGGTGGTATTGCAGTTTATTGCAGCCCAAAGACACACGTTTATTTCTAATGTCTGGTGGACTGACAAGTGAATTAAACTCTGTTGGGTTAGACAGACGGATATAATTGTCTGACAAGATTATAAGACAGGATCCCTAACCCCCCAAAACAGAAGCATAAATTAAAGATCATTTGATCATGCTCCCGCATGTCATCAAACATTAAATTAGTGTGTCAAACAAAATGAGCAAAAATGTGCCGTCTTTTCCCAAAACTCACATTATTAGAATAAAATCTGTGCAGAAATCAAATGATATGAATTGTATACAGACAGAGAAGAAAAATGTTTGTCAGGTCGAATGCTCACCTGAAAACGTCGAACTCGTCTTCACGATTCGGACCTTTCGCCGAAGACATTTTGACGAGCAGGTTTACTGGGACACTGGAAGAGAAAAGAAAATATCATTAATGTTACTAGAAAGTCCAGTAAAGTATTTATGAAATATATTCTAAAGTTAATGTTTTTTTTTATTTGATCACGTGAACATGTGTTTTATATTTGTGCTTGTTTTTACAATGAATTCATCCTCATTGTAATCAACGCAGGACTTTAAGCTTCACACACAGAGAGGTGTTGATGAGTGCAGCCCCCCCCCCCCCTCAAAGCCTCATTCATACTCACACCGTTGCATCACCGCAAAGTCTCACAAACAACCCCGTGTCCGTCACGCACCGCGGCTGCTAAACAGGATCACGCACTTTTAAGCAGTCATACGTTGTGCAGCAGCGATGACGTAACGTTTGAGGCGAACTTCCGGTAACGAAGCGCGTTACTGAAAGGTGGAGGCGGCCGTTTTTAATAAGTGATGAGCTTCAACACCGACACCCGCGTGTCTGACCACACCTGTTCAGGCCAGCACTGCATGCTGGGTAATGAAGTGTGACACGGTCAGTTGGAAGCCCCAGGAAATTACTTTTATTTGTAACTAAAATGCTTACCAGTTAATTTGATAACAATTTTTATAATAATAATAATCTTTAATTTGTATAGCACCTTTCATACAAGAAATACAGCTCAAAGTGATTCACAGTGAGAGAATTACATGCAGTGTTTTCACATAAAAACTGATATAAAGGAACATTTAAGAATATAGAAATGAGATGCATAATAAACAGATAAAATGCATAAAATTAAACATAAATAGAGTTCAAATATATGCCAAATACAACCGGCTGTAGTAGAACATCCTGGTACTTTCAGCATACTGTATTTCATATAGTAAATCTTTTTCTGGCAAACTGAATGTTATAATAACAAAGCAGGATTTTGTATCTCAAGTCGAGTCACCTCTTCCTGCTTCCCTTTTTGGTTTCTTGCCATTATAATACGTTCACATTCAAAGCAGAGAATTCAGGGAACAAACAAACAAACAAGCGAGAAAAATGTGCACATTAATTATCCAAACTGTCAGCTGCAAAGATCTTTTGTATTTTCTCACGTATTTATGCAACGAACTGCAAAATTTAAAAGACTAGAAGCTGAAGAAATTAATCAGCAGCTTTTTCGAAGAAAAAATCTGAATATTCATTGAAGTTTTTTTGTCTCATGTCATATCTTATTTGATTTTATGGATGGAAAATAAAAAAAAATTTAAAAAAAAAAGGGAGATTCCCATTCCTGTGAAGCCGTACTGCATCAGCTGCGACTGTTTTAAAGTCAGACCGGTGAACAGGGCCTCTGCAGTAGACTGACATCTAGTGGTGAAAAGGTGGCGTTACAGCAGCTTTTTTTTTCTTTTTTTTTCTCAACAAAATTACATTGAAGTTAACATAAGGAAACGCTGCAAATTTCGATATATTTGGATTATTTTGTTTAAAAATGACTTTTAATGAGTGTTTCTTACTGAATAATTAATCAAATCATCAACTAGATTGCAGCTTTATGAGGCTGCATGCAAGCAAACACGCATCCATTGTATCTCCACATAACATTTACATTCATTTATTAAGTTTTCTTTATATATTAAAGTTCACTAAATAGAAAAAAAAACATTTGCAAGGTTCCACTGTTCCTCAACTCTTATAGTATAGTGTTTGTGATATAGAGCTGCAGCTCACACGTCTGCAGAGAGATGGGCACTAAAACCACCAACCAGCCTCTCTGCAGAACAAGTGCATGTTGGGTAAATTTTTTTAAACGTTGACGCATCGAGAGACTGAGATGGTTTTAATGTACATGGATGCATTAAAATACTGCAGCATGATGGTTAACACAAACGTAAATGAGTGTAACATGTAGTGTGTGTGTGTTTGTATTACTGACCTTGTGGGGACATAAACCCATTTATTCAGGTCACGTTCCCATTACAAAATTTTTTTGACATTTTACTATGAAGTTTGGTTTGAGGTGAGAGTAGAGCGGCAGGTTGTGGTTAGAGTGAAGACCAGTCTGCAGGAAATGAATGCAAGTCAATGTAAAGTTCTCTGAAGTGATGGAAACAAAACGGCCGTGTGATTGCAGAGGGTGTATAACATAAAGATTTTAACATGTACAGCATATATACTTCCTATTTTAAGGATCAAATCTTCAGAGACTGTACCAACATTAACAACAAATAATAAACTCCAATGCAACACGTCATGTTTTAGTCAAACTATAATTTGCAGCCAAGAAAAATAATCTATCATCTGATTGGAGTTTAATGTTACAGACTGCTGCAGATTAAAAAAAATAAAAGCAGCGTCAAGGCGACTGCCTGGAAACCAATAAATATGAAGAACCAAGTGTAAAAACTCAAAATGTGTTCACTTGACAACAACTCCTGACACGAAGCTTCATGATGAGCCACTGGATGAGAACCTTCAGCAGAATTTGAGTTGCTTGCTCGTGCTTCCTTTCAGAGATATTGTGGTCCGAGTTGGGAAATCCCAACACGAGTCTGAGCGTCTGTTTTTCTGTCATCTGCTTCCTGATAAACAACTCCGGACCAAACAAAGTGACCAAAACGTTTGTTTCCGGTTTTTTTCGGCCACCGTGACCAACGATGACTCGGACTTGTCGTCAAACCACAAGACTTT
Organism: Brachyistius frenatus; assembly: GCF_029030835.1. Lineage (NCBI taxonomy): Eukaryota > Metazoa > Chordata > Actinopteri > Embiotocidae > Brachyistius > Brachyistius frenatus. The sequence continues at coordinate 5,135 of NW_027210650.1, read as the reverse complement.
CAGAGAGCCGTCGGAAACGTTTCTGCAGCAACGACTTCCGTTTGATTTAGATATTTGCTCATTTTAAGACACGATGACGATCGTACTGAGTCGTCGATGACACGTCCCGTCAAAGTAAAAAATAAATAAGAAAAAGGGATCAAATATAAGTTTAAACCTAAGTTTCTCTTTCTGAAACTTTTAGACAAAATATTTTGACCATAACTAATCCGACTCACTTTTTTTATGTAAAATATTTTGGCCCGGACATTTTTCATTTAATTCAATGCAATTTTATTTGTACAATGGTTCTGATACACTTTACAAACACAAAAAAATGCAATAAAATACAGGAAATATTACAACAATAAAAAAACCAACAAATCTCATTAAAATATTAACAGCAAATCTTTCAAACATGTAGAAGCGAGGAACGGCTGCACGGCAGGAGAGAGAGCGCATCGACGGGGCGGTCCGTTCAGTCCGCCATCTCTGTAGTCTTTTACAAGAGAAGGTAGAGAACGAGTCGGCCTCCCGAACCGAGCTGGAGATTTCTGCTTTTTGGATTTGGAGCGGCGCCTCGGTCGTGAAGAGGTTCGTACGCTCGGATGAATTTCTCAGCGTCACAGGACGTTCCTGAATTTGGCGACATGGCGGAGATCGAAAAGAAGCAGTCAAGAGAGATTTGCTTGATGTGGGTGCGGAAGGTTAAATCCCGGTCGAGGTTCCTGACAGTCGGTACTGGAAGAAGCTTCCGAGTTGTTTGGCTTCTTCTTCCCGTTAAATAAAAGAAAGCGCCGAATCGTCTATTTGCTTCCCAGAAACCGAAACTTGACGAACGGCGCCGCGTCGTCGCCGCCGCGTTCGGGAGATGTCGGGGAGCAGGCCGAGGCCACGGAGAAGCCCGGAGGGGAGGTGGAGCTCACCGCCTGCGCCCCCAGCAGGGCGCCGCACAGGCAGCCCGAATCGCGCACGAGCCTCAGCACGTCGCTACGGAAACGCACGCCGACCAGCGCGTACAGGACGGGGTTGAGGCAGCAGCGGGCGTACGCCAGCGTGCAGGTGGTGTACTCCAGCAGGAGGTCGCAGCGCTGAACCGCCATCTTGCGAGACAGCACCACCGTGTACGGCAGCTGGAACAGCAGGAAGACCAGCACCAGCGCCACCATCAGCTTCAGGGTGCGCTGCCGGTGCCACTGCTTCCCCCGCCGGTGGGCGTGGCCTTCCCAGAGCACCCGGGCGATGGAAGCGTAGCACGTCACCATGACGAAGAGGGACAGGCAGAAGACGCCGATGATGGCGCCGTTGGTGGCCATCCTGACCCGACCGCTCTTCTGCATGCCGCAGTAGGCGTCCTCGCCGGACCCCGACACCCCGGAGAAGAGGATTTCCGGCAGGCTGAGGAGCACCGCGACGAGCCACACCGCGACGGCCGCCACCTTCCCGCCCGCCAGTATCTGACTGCGCAGCCGCAGCATCTCCTGCGCTCGCGCCACCACCATGTAGCGGTCGACGCTGATGCAGGCGAGCAGCAGCAGCCCGCTGTACGTGTTGACGGCGTAGCACGCCCGCGTGGCCTTGCACAGCCACACGGGGAACATCCAGCCCCGGTGGGTTTCGGCGGCCTGGAGCGGCAGCGTGAGGAGGAGGAGGAGGTCGGCCAGCGCCAGGTGGAACAGGAAGACGTCGGTCACGGAGCGCAGCCGCAGGCGGCGGTAGAGGGCGAAGGTGGCGATCACCAGGCAGTTCCCCGTCACGCCGAGCAGGAAGACGATGCAGAAGACGCACGTCTGGAAGGTCTTGATGGTGCGGTCCTGCTGCTCGTCGGGCTCGCACCAGTCCGACAACGAGTCGTAGTCGACGGACTCCGTGGCTTTGCTCGCGTTCCACGTCAAGTAGTCGCCGTAGTCGTAGGTGTGGTTGTCATGGATACCGTCATCCATCGCTGGCGGGGAATGAAGGGAACACAGTGAGAACGAAGAATCACTGAAATACAGAAACGCAACCGTCTCTGTAATTTTACATTTTTGCGTCAACAATTGAGCTCGTTGTTATTTTAAACTCGTAAGAAAACAATGAATTCAACTTTGGAGATCTGAAACACGTCCGTCTGTCTTTTAGTAAAACTAACTACTGGATAGGTCGGATTAAATTGGGTAAAGACATGTCACCTCTTCGTCTAGCGCCACCATCAGGTCAGAATTTAATTTTGTTTCTATACTTTAGTTTGTTTATTTACCTGTGACATAAATGATATCTGTACTGCTAATTAGCAAATGTCAGTGTATTATTACAATAAATGAAATGAAACTGTGGTTGAGTATTGGTTATTGTTTTAAAGGAGAGCAGCGTGACTCACTTTAAAATCTAAACATTTTAATTCGACTCCACGGACCTTTGTGGATCGCAGACTTCCCCTCTTTCTCTCTTTGGTAGAAGTTTTGAGTTTTAACATTTTATCAGGAAGTCCAAAAGCTAACAAGATGTACTTTTACTTTATAACTACTTCTGCTTTTCTTTTCTTTTTTACAGCTAATGAATTGTTGAGAATATCTTCCAATTATTCTCTGGTTATATCTTGAGAGCAGTAACTGTATTTGAACTTTCCCCACGTTTTGACTTGATTTAAAAAAAAAATTCATTTAATTTAAAATCTCGAGTTACTGAAAGCAGTCAGTTTGGGCACATTTCAAACTTCCTGTAAGTGGAGTTGACGTGCCTGTAATGAATATCATAAGTCATTCTGGGCTTCTGCAACAAGCGCTGCAGTGAGACCGGCGGCGAGGGCTTTAATTATTTGTTCCAAAACATGTTCTGTTCACATAAAGAGTTGGGTTGATTTTTTTTTTTTTAGGGGAATTTCTGCCCTTTATGATATCAGGAAACACCAGATCTCTCACAACCAGGTATCTCGCCTCGGTTTGACTGAGCATTTATGATATTTTAGTCACGAGGCGGCGGGTTGCGTGCAACTGGCAGCGGGTCGTTGGCAAAGGGGAAACCGTGGGCAGCTTGAAGGTCGACAGATCAGTCAGTGTCGCGTGCGAACAACCCTTGAAAGGCAGTTTCCACATTCACCTATTATCATTTCATCTTCTCACTGTGTCACTGTCACAATACTGAGGCGCAGCACAATATTAAAGTCGGCTCTTTTCTTTCTGTATTAACTCGTGTATTTGATGGTCGGGACGTACGTGAAGGAGATCCTGTAAAAGGTAAGCGGAAGAGCAGTTTGAGTGTTTATCGAATATTCGTTTATTTGTTAGAAGTAATTATTCTTGACGGTGAGACGAAAAGCGATTTATTGCGTTTGTAGTTTTCCTACTTTTGAAAAGATGGCAATGACTCGTATTGAATGGAGAAATAATTGACCGTATCTTATTGTTTTAATACAGACTCGGCTAACGCGGGAAGTCGCGTTTTTTGAGTTGCGTTAAATACGAGGTTATTTATTTACACATAAAATCTACTACTTTAAGTAAAAAAAAAAAAACGTGTATAAATATAACAAAACAATAGGTGAAATATTTGTTGGTATTTACGGCTCAGGTAGCCGATAGAAAAAGGAAATATCTCTATAAATACTTCTTCGTGTGCAATTTTAAGTTTTAAATGAAAATTTTGATCATGCTAATAACAATACTTTGCGTGTCACCAATTCTTCTTCTTCTCTGGCTTTGACTCATCCGTCTCTTCACGCTGCCTTTGATGATTTCCTGATATCTGTCTTTGTCTCATTATAATGTAAATGCACACAAGAGAATATTATATCATCGTCTCCACAACTACTTTATCTGGTTGATGTAAATTTCACACTTTGATTGAATCTACAAAACAAAGACAGAAGAATCTGGCAGCTTTTTAAGCACCTAAAATTAAAATATTAAATAAGGGTTTTGTGTATTTTATAAAAAAAATAATTTACATATTTTGCTGTACATATGGGCCTCCAGGTTTCTACTCCAGTAAAAGAAAAAAGTCACGATAATAAGTTACGCTTTTTTTTTTTTTAAAGTGGGAAGAGCGACGTTTTTGACGACTTTAACCTCCGAGCAGCGAAACGGCTTTTTCCTCATCTGAATTTGTATGTTTGATGATGGGTTTTTGTTCTTTAGATGGCGCCGCGCTAGCGGCAGCCTGTCGCAGCAGCTCCCCTCCCCTTGTTATTAGTATTTTAAACCTTTCTTCTCTCTTCGGAGTTGTTTTTGTTTTTTTCTTTCTCTCGTGTTCAGTTAACGGACCGTAATGGACCGTAATTTTTCCACGTTTCTGGCTGGGGGCTCTGTTATTGTTTACTCGCGTGATGAGCTGATCGTGCTAAGTAGCCCTCGACTGCTGCTGCCCGGAGCGAGGCCTGAGATCCCCGTTGAACTTCGGAGAAGACGGCGGGGTTGCAGAGCCGGAGCTAAGCTGAAGGCGGAAAGGTAGGTAGGTAGGTAGGTATATACTTTATTAATCCCCGAGGGGAAATTTTTTCGCCACAACAGCATACATATAGGAGCAATAATAGAAACAATAGAATAAAATAATAATATAATAGAATAATATAATAGAAAAGCAATAAAATAAAAAATATAAATATAAAATATAAAATGCACAGTACATACAGTATATATACAGTACATTAAATATCTATATATATTATATACAACAAACCAATAAACACAGTCAACATATATATATATATATATACATACGGTACAGTATATATCTATATATATAATATACATATAATATACATATAATATACAAGCAAGAAACCAAGAATCACAGTCAACAGTGTTATTGTACTGTGATGGATTTTGCCAGAGGTGAGTTATTGTAAAGTCTTATGGCAGTGGGCAGGAATGATCTCCTGTATCTGTCCTTGTGACAGCGGAGCTGGAGGAATCTGTTAGAGAAAGTGCTCCGCTGTCCCTGCAGCAGGTGGTTGAGAGGGTGGACAGGATTATCCAAGATGGACAATAGTTTGATCAGCGTCCTCCTCTCCACCACCTTTTCCAGACTATCTAGTTTGTAGCCGATGATGGAGCCGGCCTTCTTAACCAGCTTGTTGAGTTTGTTGGTGTCACCGGCTCCAATGCTGCTCCCCCAGCAGACCCCAGCGAAGTACAAAGCACTGGCCACAACAGACTGGTAGAACATCTCCAACATCA